>NW_017731487.1:1552960-1597003 GCF_001890085.2 Hipposideros armiger | reverse complement strand
TGGGCCTTCTGTCAACCCTCTTTTGATCCCTGGTCATGAGGACCAGCAGAAAAGAGGAACTACTTAATTTGTGTACTGAAGCTTTTCTTTAATAAAAACTTTTATTGTAGAGGTAAGTGTTACTTCGGGGCTTGAAAGGTTTTTTTTTTTATAATAGTATCTCCGTAAAACAATAAATGTGTAAATTTAACTCAAATAAAAACTTTTATACCCAGTGAGAGCATTCTAATTTCTGCTTTTAATACTGGGAGCTGGACATGGGGGAGGGGAAGGTCTGGGATGGTTCTGAGCTTCATCTTATATAAGTGTTGTGTTAATGTCCTCTGGTTTACAGTACTTGCAGGAAAACGTTTTTGGAAGTTTTAAAGGCCAATTAGAATCCCACCTCTAACACCTCCTTAGAACATCTTAAATTTCTGGGCAGATTTGAAGAATTCTTGACCATTGCTTCCAGAGCACTGTTTTTAGCTCTCTCAGGAAAGTTTGTATCTAGGACATAAAAACCAAATTTAAAATGTGAAACAACTAAATGAAACACAGGTGAGGAGATTTTTCTACAAGTCTTTTTTTTTTTTAAAGAAATTTTATTGGGGAACAATGTGCTTTTCCAGGACCCATCAGCTCCCAGTCAAGTAGTTGCTTTCAATCTAGTTGTGGAGGGCACAGCTCATTAACCAATGTGGGGATCAAACCAGCAACCTTGGTGTTATCAGCACCACACTCTAACCACTGAGCTAACCGGTCATTCCTGTCTTGTCATTTTTACTAGGACAGTTTATAAAGCCTGTCTAAAGCATTCTTTGCTTTGTATGAAGTGGACGACTCTTTCATTTAGTAAGCTGTTCACTGAATCATGGCATTGTAGATGTTCCCTTGAGTGCTCCCATTTTACTTGACATGAGAAACTCTCTTTTAAAGAAAACTATCTAGTTTGTGGATTCAATATTTGAATTATTTAGAGATTCCATAATGTTCAGAGGCAACCTCAAAGTAGAGCTAATAAAAGGTTAAAAAATCAATGAGAAGAAGATAGACGGTAGCTTACAGAGGGCAGGCACCAGGCAGGGTACAGGGTGGCCTCTGCACCCTGCCTGGTGCCCAGGCATAGTGATCAGAACCGAGAGGGACCAGGACATTTCAATAAAGGCTGGGGTGTGGACTCTTCATGCAGGAAGTGTGTAAAAGGAGCTTGCTTTTCATAATCACACCTTTTTCTCCAGCTAGCGTGCTTCAGAGGTTCTGCTCCAGACCTAGAAAGGAAGCCTCTCGGGCATGTGTGGGGGGGCAACTGGCCATCAGGGTTGGCTGAGCCCAGCTCATGGAACCCTGGCCTGGCCATTGCAGAGGGTCCCTGGACCTGTAATCCCTTCAAAAGGTTCCAGGCAGTTAATCTTCTCAGCTCATACACTGCTTAGTGGGCACTTTTGGCTTTTTGGTTCAGTTTCTGGATATACAGATAAAGTATAGTAATTTAAAGCTAATTGCCCTTTAAAAAAAGGATGGGAAGGCTATGTAGAAGTCATATATATTTGTGATATAAAATTTAAGAACATACAGAAGAGTTAAAAAAAAGAAAAAATAACAGAAATCTGCATATTTACTGTTAACACTGGTGTATTTTTTCTGGTATTAAAACTAAATTCTATATGCTTCTAAACATCGGTCAAAATTATATATTATATATGTCATTTTGTATCTTCTTCATATAAAATTCATATTATATTATGAATATTACTGTCTTTTTTGATGTTGGCATCTTATTTATTTATAAGATTTTTATTAAAATATAACTAGTATTAGTTTCAGGTGTACATCATAGTTATTTAACCATACCCACCTAGCACTATACAGAGTTATTACCACATTATTGATTATATTCCCTGTGCTAAAGAAGTGATCATCATGATAAGTCCAGCAAACATATGACAAAGTACCACGCTATCACAATATTATTGCTCTTTCCCCCCCTTTTTAAAATTTTAAATAAGAGTTGACATTCAATATTAGTTTATATTAGTTTCAAGTGTGTAGCATAGTGGCTAGACATTTATATAATTTAGGAAGTGATCCCCCTGACTAGTACCCTCCTGGTACTATACATAATTATTACCATATTATTGATTATAGTCCCTATACTTTATATCTCCATGACTATTTTGTAACTACCAATTTGTTATTTCTTAATCCCTTTACCTTTTTACCCTGCCTCCAACCCCCCTCTCATCTATCACCCTAATAAATCTAGTACCCATCTGACACCATACATAGTTATTACAATTTTATTGACTATATTCCTTATACTACACCCTACATCCCCATCGCTACTGTGTAACAACCAATTTCTACTTAATCTGTCTCCTTTTTCACCCACCCCCAATCCTCCTCCCGTCTGACAACCATCAAAATGTTCTGTGTATCTATGCGTTTGTTTCTGTTTTGTTTGTTTATTTTGTTCTTTAGATTCCACTTATAATTGAAATCATATGACATTTGTCTTTCGCTGTCTGACTTATTACACTCAGCATAGTGCATTCTAGGTCCATCCATGTTGTTGCAGATGGCAAGATTTCCTTCTTTTCTATGGCTGAATAATATTCCATTGTATACATGGACCACCTCTTCTTTTTCCGTTCATCTGTTCAGGGATACCCAGATTGCCTTGGCTTCTGTAAATAATGCTGCAGTGAACATATAGATGAGCATGTCCCCTTGACAAGTAGCATTTGGGTTTGTTTGGATAAATACACAGAGTGGGATTACTAAGTCCTTCTTTGTCTCTTGTTATAGTCTTTGTTTTAAAGTCTATTTTGTCTGGTATAAGTATTGCTACTCCAGCTTTTTGTTTGTTTGTTTGTTTCCATTTTCATGAAATATCTTTTTCCATCCCTTTTCTTTCCGTCTGTGCGTGTCTTTCGATCTGAAGTACGTCTCTTGTAGACAGCATACAAAGGGTCTTGTTTTCTTTTCCATTCAGCCCCCCCCCAATCTTTTTATTGGAGCATTTAATCCATTTACATTGAAAGTAATTATTGATGGGTATGTAGTTATTGCCATTTTATTATTCATATATATATATATATATATATATATATATATATATATATAGTCTTAAAGAAGTCCCTCTAAGATTAGTTGTAATATTGGTATGATGGTGATGAACTTGTTTAGCTTTTTCATGCCTGGGAAGCTCTTTATCTGTCCTTCAATTCTAAATGATAGCTTTGTAATCATTAGAGTAATCTTGGTTGTAGGCCCTTACTTTTCATCACTTTGAATATTTCTTGCCAATCCCTTCTGGCCTGCAAAGCTTCTGTTGAGAAATCAGCTGACAGTCTTATGGGGGCCCCCTTATAGGTAACTAACTGCTTTTCTCTTCCTGCTTTTAAGATTCTCTCTTTGTCATTAACCATTAGCATTTTAATTATGATGTATCTTGGTGTTTGCCTCTTTGGGTCCATCTTGTTTGGGACTTCCTGCACTTCCTGGGCTTGTATGTCTATTTCCTCAGTCAGGTGAGGGAAGTTTTCTGTCATTATTTCTTCAAATAGGTTTTTCAGTTCCTTGCTCTCTCTCTTCTCCTTTTGGGACCCCGATAAACTGAATGTTGATATGTTTTGTTATATGGGTAAATTGTAATTTAACCATTTCTCTAGCAGCTTCTTGGGATTTTCCTATTATTTGTACTTTTGATATTATTTCCATTTTAATAAACTTCACTGATTGATGGTAACATATTCCTAAAGCTTGACTGCTTTTAGAAAGTGGCACAAACGTTTGACTTCAGGGATATGAAATGGGAAAGGATGCAGCCTTGCCTCAGTCTTCTTAATCTCCTAGCTTACTCTTAATTTCTTTTACGCCATTTATTACAATGGCGTAACAATAATTTGCCTTTTATTTACTCCCACCAAATTATGGGCTTCTTGAGGACAGAAATTTGCGTCTTAATTTTTTCTGAATCACTCTAGTGCCCAGCTAAGCTTGGCATGTCACACATGTTCAAAATATTCTTTGGGGGGCAGTCTATTTCAGGGACTGTGTTGGAAAGCCAAGTCCTCTCAGAGGCGTTCTATGACAACTCTTGATCCAGCTGATTCCTGTTACCTTTTTTATTCCGGAAAACTTCAAACATCCACCAACATAGAAAAGCAGTATAATGAACTTCATCATCCAGCTTCAACGCTTGTCAACATTTGGTCAGTTTTGTTTCTTATATTTTCTCCCTTTCTACACTGCAACATCCCTGGATTACTTGGAAGTAAATCTAAGACATAGCATTTCATACCCCTGTATTTTTGAGTTTACCTCAGAACCCAATGAGAAAGGCATGTTTTGGGGGAGCTCAGCAGGCCGGCTTGCCAGGAGGCTGTGTGACAGAAAGTCCAGTGGCCTGAGAGGTAGGGAACCTGCCTAACCTGTTCGGTTTTGACCTTCAGAGGGTAGGTTCTCCTTTCTGGGCTCAGGTTCTCTCCTGTCACCTGAGGAGGTTGGCCTAGGTAAACTGGAAGCTTTCTTCAGCTTTAACTTTGTTCCAGCATGAAGTCTGCCGTTTAGACCAGCATGGTCAGTTCTCAGATTGTAGTCTCTGGATCAGCAGCTTTAGCACCACCAGGAACCTTGTAAAAATGCAGATTCTCGGGCCCCTAGCTGGCCCTGCTCAGAAACGCAGGTGATGGCCAGCACTCTGTGGTTTAACCAGCTCTCCAGGTAATTCTGATGAACAGCCAAGCTTGAGAGCCACTAACTTGTGAGGGTAGCTGTCAGGTCTATAAGCTCTTTTAATTAAAAAACAACAAAACAAACAAACAAACAAAAAACCAGAAATGAAAAGCTGCTGGATATTGTGCATTTACCAGTCATCCAGTCTGGAAATCAATCAACGTCAGACTCCTTCCTTTTGGGCAGGATAATATTCATGGTGGAGTGACTGTGAGATCTTTTGTTCATCAGGAACGCTGACTGATAGTTACATGTTCTGGACTCAAAAAGATTTAGGGAAGAAATTATGATATAAAATCTTTCTGACTTGGGGTATATGTAGGCAATTTTCATTAAAAAATAAGGTTGAGAACCACTTCATGTGACACACCATCTTTGTGTCACATACGTGTTTGTTTGATGTCTTATTTCCCGCTAGTACATGGTAAGTACTGTGAAGGATCATGTCTCCTTTGTTCACTGTGTGCTCCAGCATCCAGCACAATGGCTGGTCCATAGCATGTGCTCAGTAAATATTTGAGGAATGAATGAGCATTTGTTCTTTAGGGAACTTACGGCACTCTGGGTAGAGAGCCAAGCCTACTTCTGGTGGAAACAATTAGAGAACAATTAAGGATTCTACTTTGAAGTCTTAAATCCAGATGTAGGAAATTTGAGCCAAAAGATTGGTTAGTTTCATATTTGTGAAATAAACTAACCTAATATACACTTAGCAATGCTTTAGACTCTGGGGAAAAGTATGGAGGACAATACAAAAGGAGAATAAACCAGGAGCTGTGTAGAAGAGTATTTCACTGATTAATAACTACCTTTCATTCCACTACTTTCAGACACAAGAGCTCGCTGAGTAATAATGATTATAGCCATCACTCCTTGGGCATCTACTACAAGAAAGCATTTTATGCAAATTGCATAAATATCTGTTCCCTGATAGGGATTAATCAATAAAGTTTGCATTTCTATATTTTAACAAAACAAATAAAACCCATTGAAATCTTCATTTGTAAAAATTTAAAGCAGGCTTCGAAAGTTGCTTCTAAAATTTAAAAATCTGCAGACACAATGGTCTGTAAAGGTAGCACATGTTTTAACAACAAAATCCCATCATGTATTTAGTACATAAATGTTTATTGAGTATGTTCTGTGTGCCAAGTGCTCGTTTCTGTGCTAGACACAGCGTTGAAACCAGACAGCTCTGCTGTCATGCAGCTTATATTCTAGCGATGAGACCACCTGTGAACCTCTCCTGTAAGCGATTTCATGATCTTTCCTTGCCTCTGTGGGAAATATGATAAAGATTCTATTACATATAAGCTGTAATATGTGGGGAGCAGGTGGACAGGTGCGGGCGCTCTGGTAAATCCTTTGAGCTATGTGGGACGCCTACTGTTTTCTCATGATACCTTTCCTGCCATATGTGATATGTATACTCTGTGCGGGGTATCAACCCATTACCAAGGCTTAATGTATTTATGGTTTTTAAAGTAAGGGATACAAAATAACAAAAATCCGGTATTCCTTCTTGTACTGCCCTGTATTAGCACGGGCTGCCATAACAAAATACCATAGACTGAGCGGCTTAAACAACAGAAATGTATTTTTCATGGTTCTGGAGGCTGGAAGTCCAAGATAAAGGCTCTGGCTGATTAGGTTGCTGGTGAGAGCTCTCTTCCTGGCTTGCAGATGGCCACCTTCTTGCTGTGTCCTCACATGGCTATGGGGAAAGGGCTGGGGGTGGGGGGAGAGAGAGGACTTTTGCTCTCTCTTGTGATAGGAATGCTAAGCTTATCAGAGCCCCACCCTTATGACCTTAATCACCTTAATCACCTCCTTTTAGGCTCAGCCTCCAAATACAGCCACACTGGGGGTTAGGGCTTCAACATATGAATTTGGGGGGGGACATAAGTCTTCAGTCCATAACATGCTCCAGAGATTGTCCCCTGAGCTGAGCACACTCGGTTTGGGAGCCTGCAGTTAGAGGGTTGGTTTGTGAGAGTGCACAGGGCCTCCCAGCACTGGTTTGGGAGTGTCGACTTTTCTCCCACAGTGGGCAAGGCTGGAACACACACAGGTGACAGCTATATTGTCTGTGGTCTTTTTGTGCCTGGTGCAGAGGCTGAGTGTGCACACACCCCTGTACCGGCCCCGGGCATTGCGAGACGAGGCACGTACCTACAGGTGCTTGTTGGTGGTTGGTGGATAATTGTGGACTGTGAACAGCACATACAAATTGCTAGGTCCTTCAGAAAGCTAGCACTTCTGGATATGGGCAATCGGATGGATTCTCTGCCCCACTGATGAGATCTACTGCCATTCTTCATACATTTCTCAAATGTACCAGTTTATTTTGATGTTGAAGGCATATATGCAGACTACCCTTTAAAAATGATTATGATTCACGGTCTCTGCTTCTGGCTTGACGAAAGCTTGTCTTGATGCCATGTGCCTCTGCTTATGCCCGATGTTCTTGTCTTCTGTTAGACTTCACTGTGCCTCAGTGTAGGGGTCTTGGATGTTCCAGGGCCCCCTTGCTCTTTAGAACCCATTATCCCCATGCCATAGATTGAGAAGCTATCACAAAACTGGTCAACTGCACAACTGGGACAGTCCTCAAACAATACCCCCTGTTTGGTGAGGCATGAGCTATGTGGGTTTCCATGCATTTCTCTTCACCCAGCTTTCGCTCCAAAGGTGATCGTGCAGGTGGACCTCCTGCTGCGTTGCCTTTTCAGTTTTGCCACCCAAGGGTGATCCTGCGAGTCAGGGCTTAGAAATGAGAAAAGGGAAGCCTGAAGAGGAAAGCTGGGAACTGCTTTGCATAGCTAATTCTGGCACTCCTAATAAGATGAAAAATTCAATACCATTTAATTACTTGAAAGCATTTAAAGAACAGAAGCAGAGACCTGCATAGTTAGCTATTTTCATTATGGGCTCCATAGAGTTTGGTTGTTTTATCAAATTATAAGAATTTCACAAAGTTTTCATTTTAATAGTATAAATTAGTTCAGTTGTGACGGAAATGTAACTTTGCAGTTCTTTAGTTAGATACATGGAAGTAATTTGTAGTAACTATAGAATTCCAGGCTGTCAGACTGAGCAGAACCCTGTTTCCCTTCTCTTAGTGATGACAGGTGGGGCAAAGTTGACGGGACCCAACAATTATGTGGCTGCCCTGGGCCAGGCTCCAGGTTGGGTTGTATATGGTTTCATTCAGCCCTCACAGCTACCCTATGAAGTGTAGGTTTTATCATTCCTGTTTTATGCGAAGGACAAATGAAGTTCAGAGAAGTTCAAGGTCTTTCTTAAGGTCATATAGCAGTAAGATAATGTAACAGGATTTGAACGCATGTTTGTCTGACCACAAAGCTGTACAACTGTGAAGCCAAATCTTAGCATTAAAAAAACAAAATCTGTGTCTATTGTTTTAATGTCCCAAACTTTCATCTGTTTCAAGTTAATTTCTACATGAACTTCTCACTTGTCTGCCACTCAGTCTCCCCTTCTCTTGGCCCCTGCGCTGGTCAGATTAACAGCCGCATCTCAGGATAAACATTCTGCCTTATCGTTTTCTATCCTCTTCCCCCGTTTCTTCTGAGAGTCTGCATTTTCTCACAGGCTGTTCATGGGGCTTATCCTAAAATCCTTCTTTGGGCCTTCTCTTTTACTGAGATGTATCTGTTGGTTTTGCCGAGAGAATGAGGCTTTCTGGTTTCTGTGGCTCCAAGAGAGATGCCTTTGCCTGGCTGTATCCAGGACGCTAGCTTCATTTTACCTTCGTCTTCTAATTACAGTCTTTCTCCTGGTTGCCTTGGCTGTCTCTAGCATCCGCTAGAAGTGAGCAGAGGAGAGAGGTTTTTGCTTGAGCAGGAGACCAGAACTACTGTAAGCGCACATCTTTGAGGGTTAATTTTTTCTCCTCAAAATGTTAGTTTGAGAGCAAATTCAGTCCGTTTGTTTGATCAATAAGTCCATCTCGAATGCTTCCTGAGCCAGGTACTGCATTATGCGTGGTGAGGGACTCACCAGGTGTAAGCTGCAGACCAGGTCCTCAAGGGCAGTTTGTAAACTATAGAAATATGAAGGGTGGTTGCTATGCGTACTAATGGCTGCAGACATGATGCACGTTTAGAAAAGGTAGAATTTGGGCCTGTGTGTTTGGGATGTAGGAGAAATGGATGTGACTGAGAAAAGGTGAGAGAAGAAATAGCTATTGACTTTGTCCCAAGCCTGAGGACTTTCCATGTGCCACCTCACCTAATCCTTACTTGGTAAGGTAGTGTATTGTACCCATTGTAAAGATTAGAAAATGGAGGTGCAGAAAAGCCAATGGACTCGTGCAAGGTTACATGGACAGCAAATGGCGGGGAACCCATTTTTGTCTGACTCCAAAGTGGGAGTGTAGGCTGCACAGAGACAGGCTGAGAAGATGGGCTGATGGGGCAGTCTGGTTTGAGGGTACGCCCTACATTAAAACCATTTCCCCTGACTTCTCATCATACAGACGAATGAGACTTTGGAATTGCAAGACACCGTCTGGATGCTTTAGTATGACCCATGGGCCAGCTGTGTCAGTATCACCTGGGAACTTGTTAGAAATCTAAATTCTCGGGTTCGCCCCACTCAGAGCTTCTCAGTCAGACTCTTTGATGTTGGAGCCCAGGAATCTATGTTTCCAAAAGCCTTCCAAGTGAGTCTTGTGCACGCTGGAGGTTGAGAGGCGTGGCTCTAGAACTGCCCTGGCAAGACATCAAAGGAAGCGATTTTTGGTCTAAAAATCGGGAGTCCCTTCCTGCCACAGCTGCTGACTTCTGGCGTCCTTAGTCAGCCTTTAGATGATGAGAATCCTACATCTGTTTAAATGGGATGATCTGGTTAAGCTAGTGGGAGTGTAGTTGAGAGCCAGTCACCTGGACTTGTGCACACATGGGCAATTTGAACTTGACTGCACTTGGGCAAGCAACCTAATCTTCTCCAGTTCCGTTTCTTCATCTATAAAATGAGGTCAGTAATAATAAATACCTCATAGCATGGTGGCAAGAATTCAATGTGCTGCCTGTCAGGTGCTTAGAACATTGCCTCATGCATAGAAAGAACTCCACACTTGTTGTTGTTATTATTGCATTGTCACCCACAACCTGTTTTTTGTCCTGGGTTTAGAGCTGCTGTCCCACAGTGGTGTTCAGTTTCTACTGTTATGCACACCTCTTGCTCAGTTTCTATGGTGATTGTGCTGGGTCATTCTATGACCTCTAAGGAAGAGGGTCCCCCCAGCCTCCCATGTGGCATCAACTGGTTTGCATGGGGAATTCGGCCTGTAACATCACCTGGTTATCTCACCTCTTTTATTTTTTGTAGAGATGTTGCTCTAAAGTTGTGTTTTTCGAGCATCATAACTGGGAAGCAAACTGGTGGTTTTCACAACTGGCTGCTGTCATTTACTAAGCTCCCACTTGTGCCAGCACTTGACAGTATCCCTAAGCCTCACCACTGCCTCAGAACATAGGGACTAGGATACACATTCTACAGATGTGTAAATTGAGGCCCAGAGATTCACCTGCGAGGCAAAATCATGTGAAACTGCTGTTTTTTGGTAGGTCAAACTGGTGTAATAGTGGCCATTTCAAAGGGTTTATCACACATACTTTATCACACAAGTGAATTGTTTTGCATGAACTTTAAAAAAAAATGGTCCCAAGGAAATATTTGTATTTCCCCTAACAAAAATAAAAGAACAACAACAAAAGAAGAACACGTTAAAAAGTTTTTGGGTCATGCACTTTCCCAAGCACTTCTTCACTCAGTCCTCACAACTGCCTTAAGAGGTAGATGTTATTTTACAGAAGGGGCAGCCGAGGCACCAAGCAGTCACATAGCTTGTCCTATGCCACAGACCCAGGAAATGGCAGAAACACGGTTGGGCCATACGCAGTGTGAGCCTGTAGCTGCGTGTGCATTCATCTCGAGTTTCTGTTAGGGTAAGGTGCTTTTTCTCAAGTGCACAGGACTTGGGATGTTGTGGAATTTGGACGAGAGGGGAAAGGAAGGGTGCTAGGTGCCCTGTGCAGCCTCTCGTCTCATTCTCACAGCAGCTCTATGATGTGCGGAACGATGGCCCCATTTTACAGGTGAGCAAAGCCAGTCTCCCAAAGGTTCAGGAAGTTGCAGCTCCGGAAACTGGCACAGCTGGATTCCATGCCTCCCCATGTCTCTCCTTATCCTGGGTGCTTCTTCCCTGTCCTGTCACTCTTCCTACGGTGGAGTTGCCGCTGTGACTGTTCTCAGGAATCCTTCCAGAAACTCTTGCTCTCACTCTGTTGAGACCAGGCACTGGCCGCTGTGCACTGCTGTCAACACACATGGATACAAATGCCTCTCAGGTTGGGGTTGGGGTCACCAGCGGGGTCTTCCGTCAATGATTTCATCACCATGGAAGGGAACAAAAATGCCTTGTTGGGATTTTTAAAAACCTCTCAGTTTATATTTATCTGAGGTCATTTACATGGCTGACAAGGAACAGGCTCAGACCTGGCCCTTGGGTGCTCTCTCCTTATCCCCATTAATATTATATAAAGCTCGCAAATTCCCAAGGAGAGTTCTCCCCGGAGTCAATGGCACGGGGCAGCAATGTAGCTTTCTCAGCCTTGTCCCACACTCGAGTGTCTGATGAACAAAGCAGGGAGTGTAGATGAAGCATTCTCTACTGCTCAGGTTGCGAGCAAGAAGAACATATATATATATATATATATATATATATATATATATATATTTTTTTTTTAAATTTTTTTTGATATTATTATTTTTTTTTTAAAATTTTTATTGGGAATTGGGGGATGAGAACAGCGCTGGGGAATTGGGAACAGACAAGTTGCTGTCCTTTTTGTTCTTCAATCTAGTTGTGGAGGATGTTGCTTCACTGGCCCAAGTTGGCACCATCATTGTGCTCTTCTCTGGCGAGGCAGATCAGTCGCCGGCTTCTGGACGGCCGCTCACGCTGGCTGCTGGCCGCTCACGCTGGCTGCTGGCTACACACGGTAGCCCATGGCAACCCGCTGCCACAGGGGATGCAGCCTACACCGTCGCCGGCGACTCAGGGCAGCCCAGCTCCAGGTTGAGCTGTTGTTCAGCATCTCAGCTGTGGAGGGCAGTGTCACTGGTCCTCATATGTGGGATCCGAACCGGGGCCCTCTGGCGTCCCAAGCCAGCTCTTAACCAACGTGCCACTTGGCCGGCCCTGATATTATTTTTTAATGAACATTTTTTTTTAAGATTTTATTGGGGAATTGGGGGGGCGGGGAACAGACAAGTTGCTGTCCTTTGGTTCTTCAGTCTAGTTGTGGAGGACGTCGCTTCACTGGCCCATGTTGGTGTTATCATTGCGCCCTCCCGGCCATGTTACATCCCCACTGGCACTGTAAGAGGATCCAGTTTCTCTGCATACTTGACGTTTGCTGTTGTCATTATTTTAGCTACTCTGAGAGGTGTGTAGTGACATCTTATTGTGGGTTTGATTTGTAATTCCCTACTGGCTAATGATGCTGAACTTCTTTTCATGACTTATTTGCCATCTATACATCCTCTTTGGTAAAATGCCTCTCTCTTCATGTCTTTTGCCCATTTTCTAATTGGGTTTTATTTTTTAACTGTTGAGTTTTGGGAGTTAAAATTTTAGGTATTGGTCTTTTGTTGGAAATGTCGTTTGCACCTATTTTCCATTCTGTAGCTTATCTTTTCATCTACTTAACAGGATCTTTTTGCATGAGCAAAACTTTTTAATTTTGACCAAGTTCAGTGTATCACTTTATCATTTTAGGGATTGTGCTTTTGGTGTGAAATTTAAACACTCTTAGTCTCATCCTAGGTCATGAAGATTTTCAACTGTTTTTTTTTTCTGAAAGTTTCATAGTTTTATGTTTTACATATAAGTCCATGATACATTTTGAGTTGATTTTTATATAAGGTGTCAAGGTTTACTTTTTGCCCAATTGTTCCAGCACCATTTGTTGAAAAGGCTATATGTGTCCCTCATAGAATTGCTCTTACATTGATTTCTTATAAGAGTTCAAGCATTGGTGCTTTTTATAATCAAGGCCAATATATTGGGCCACAAAGTGCCTAACGTTTGCACAATAACCTTGAGATGCTCGTATGGCTAATTCTAGGCTTCAAGAGATCCGTAAGGACAGTTCAGCTTAGGGCCACTGTAGGTCAGGACTTGGTGGCAGTTAGGTAGGGGTGTAGGTCAGGGCCGGGGAATCTGGGTGGGTGGTGGGAGGCTGAGTTACTGCGAAGTTTTGCTGCTGGTGTGCAGCTGGGCAGCCTTCCTCTCCAGGCAGGGGTGGTGCCACCGGGTGTCCTGGGTCATCTGGGGCACGCTGACCTGCAGGGTGGAGATGACCTTGTGGTAGGCATAGGCATGACAAGGCTTGGCTCTCGCTTCGTCTCCTCCATCAGCTGCGGCCCTGCCTGATCTCTGACTGATTTCAGCTGTCAGCTCCCGCAAGGTCCCCCCACCAGCCCCCACCGTGTGGCTTCCAGCAGCTGGCTGTTTAACAACCCGTGTGTAGAACACACAGAACTCAAGTTCGATTTTGGAAGTGTGGGTTTACATTTTTAAAATTATCGTTATTATTTCAAAATGCTTTATTTTACACAGGTGTGTTCTTTGGAGAAAAAGTAGATCGCAGTTAACATTTATCTGTCATTGCCATACCCTGAGATAATCCCAGTAAGCACTCCATTCTCACTTTAGCTGGACCATGAAGACACCAAGCTGGTTAGGGAGGAAAATTGTTCTCTCGCTGCCTGAGTGTGGAAAGGTGTTTTGGCACAGCTGATCCCACTGCAAATGAGGCCTGTGTGTGAGTGCAGAGGTCAGCGCTGGGCAGCGCCGCAGGGCCAAAAGGTGGGAGCAGGAAAGCCGGCTGCGGCCAGTACTGCCAGATTCATCCTTTGTTTCCACTGCTTGGCTGTCCAGGATGATGGCTGTGAGGACATCAAAGACATGTCTAAACACTGTTATCTGGCCCTGTCCTTTGCCCTGACTGTGTAAGGGGTCTCCCCACAGGGAACCCTGGAGAGCAGACCTTCCATCGTGCTTTGCATTCTGGGCAAGAGCTGATCAATAATATTTGCATTAACCATTTACATCAGTCTCTCTGTTTTGTTCTGGGGGAAATTTATTTATTTATTTATTTATTTACTTAATTTAAAGATTAAAAAGCATTTCTTCAAATTTAAAACATTATACACATATGTGTTGATTGCAGAAACTTAAAAAAACACACAGAAAAATATAAAACAAAAAAACTGATTCCTTTACTTGGAAGTAACCATTGTAGCATTTTGGGAAGTTCTTTTTGTCTTTTTAATGTACATATATACAATGATATAAATTTTATAAAAAATACTATCGTGTGGACACCCAATTTCCCTGTAGATGTGCTAGGAACCTTTATCCATGTCACTACTGTAAATATTTTACACAAATTTTGATATTTGCAGAGTGTTCTTGTATTGTTGTTACACAATTTCCTTACAAGATGGAATTGTTGCTTTACAAAAAACATTAAACCAGCATTGTTGCCTTTTTTTATTACTAAAGAGTCTTATTATAGCAACTAAAACATTGCACATAAAATTACCCGTTTTGCTAATAGGAACTTTTAAAAAGCATCATTCAAGTAACAGATGGTTACTTTGTACATTAAAATGGTTCCGGCTATTTGGGAAAAGGAACCACTGAGGCTCAGTTTTTATAAGCAAATAGTGGGTACAGTCCGCCCTCCATATCTGCGTGTTTCACATTTTCAGATTAAACCAACTGCAGATTGAAAATATTTGGGAAAAAAAACTCCCAGAAAGTTCCAAAAGACAAAACTTGAATTTGCCATTCGCCAAGCCCAAGCAGTATTACTGAATCCACTGGAATAAAGTGATATGTAGGCACATCCTGCTTTAGCCCGTATCAAATATAGGTTATATGCAAGTATAATACTAGGCTATTATATAGAATGGACTTGAGTATCCGAGGAGTTTGGTATCTATGGGGGTCCTGGGGCCAATCCTCCAAGGATACTGAGGGATGACTGTAGTTAACATCTTTACAGCAGGGAATTGATACTAGTAAGACTGCTGACCCCACGGTGCACCTCTGTGGGAGAAAGTCTTTAAGTCTGAGATGCAATTCCTAGGCCAACTTTGGGCTAAGAAACAAAGAAGAGAGAAAGGCAGAGAGATCTGGCAAGCTACAGTTTGATTTCAATGTTAGCCTGAGATGTTCAAACAATTTAACAGTTCATGGGGTACCATTTCTCTCCCTGTTTTCAGCTATGATGTGACGTGGCTGTGATTCGGGGCTCAGGTTTGAGGCTTAGATCACGCAGTGACGAGTTTGTCTCTGCGCTGACCACACTGCATTGTCATCGCATGTTTCCCCACACCTTCCCCCGCTTGCCCAGCTCCTTGAAGGCAGGAACCAGGGCTCCATCATCCGGGCACCCACTGGACCCCAGCACTGCGCTGCAACCTCCTGGGATCAGCCAATGAACATGTTTAGTGTTTCATGAAGGGACACTGTTTAATTCAGCCGTGCTCCCTGTTGATTTGGCATGTATTCACTTGCGTCCTAATCTCTTTTGAATAAATTGCCGCAGTGGGTGGGGATCTGAGGCAAAAGAATGGGACTGAGAGGAGGGCAACTTGTTTCATGCTGGGGTTCTTTCCATGGTGGGACGTGAAGTGTTTCAGACACGTTTCCTATTTCCTCTGGGTTAATATGACTCTCTTTTAAGATGGAAGGTGCTTTTAGATTCTATTTTGTATCACACTGTTTAGGAAGACAATTTTGAGCTGTGTCCAACCACAAACATGCGAAGTGCCTACTGCGGGCCAGGTTTGCTTCGTTTTATTTTCGGGAACCACACTCTTAGGGTTCCCTCCTTATTTATCTTTGGACTGAACTGAGTTTTTACTTAGTAGAGCCTGGATTTCCTTTCAAGTTTACAGAACCAGTACAAGATGGGGCCTTCCTCAGTCCATCTGTTTGCTCCTTTAATAGTTTATCCAAAGAAAGGTAATAATTACAAATGCAATGAAAATATTTGTTGACCACATTGTACCAAGTACTTCATCTGTAGCTCCATCTGTTATTATTTTATCTGTAGCACTTTGTATAGTGAAGGCACGTGGGAGGTTGAATGAATGTATACTTTAATTATAACAACAAGCCCACGAGGGAAGTTGATCACCCCCATTTTGTAGCTGAGGAACAGAGGCTGAGAAAGCTTCCAGGACAGCACAGGATGTGCAGCTACGAAGGGGCGCCACTGGGATTCAGACCCAAGCCTGTCCAGCCTCACGGCTGTGTTGGTGCCACTGGGCTGTGCAGTGTCAGGAGGCTGTGCCTCGTTGCCAGTGCTGGAAAAGAAGGGGCCACAGCAGAGCCAACTGATAGACACAATTTTCAAAGGATTAAGGGACCATGTTCTAACTGTGTGGGCTTAGGAGACGCTATTCTTCTCATCTCAGCCTCCAGCTTGGACCGAGAATTCACAGCTGACTTAGGACAGAGATGACCTCCCCAACCCAGACACTTGTGGTTTCAGGGTTTCTGGAAGATGACATTTATTCTTTTATTGGTTTGCTCTGAATTTCTAGAGGCCAACTTGTGTGTGTGTATGTGTGTGTGTGTAAAGTTTTTTAAAAAAAGGATAGTGGGGTTTGGGGTCACTGTGGGAAAAGAGCTCCTGAAAACCAGTGGCCAGAGCTGCCTCCTATCCCCAGTAATTCCCGATATGCTAGAAACAACCAGAGACTCACCAGCAAGCCAGGAAATGTCAGTGTAGCAGCCGCCGCCATTTATTATCTAAAACTCTTTAAATCTTGATATACTTTAATGGAATGATAATACCTCCTTCCAACTTTTACTTTTGCTACAGTATTATTTTTGCAATGACTGATCAAAAACACTTCCGAACCTGTGTATTATGTAGAGTGAGTTTGAGAAAGGTACACATACATCTTGATCATGATCAATGAGAGAGCACCAGAGAGTGATTATTGTCCTTGAGGAAATCCAATAATAACAAATCAATAAATTACAACAAAAAATGGTGAATAACTTTGGGCTTGTAAACAGTAAGGGAAGCAATAGTAAGGTGTGTGGTCGTCACTATTAATTAAATTAGGGAAAATGGTCATCTTTACTGTCGGCAAGCGTGGTGCAGGGGCACAGAGAGACCAACTTACAGCTCTTCAGTGAAGAAGTGACAGGCTGGCATCAAGGCCCTCGTGCCAGCTTATTGCTGTAATAAGTATATACTGAGCACGTGTAGTGTGTCAGGCACCAGGGACTGACTGGTGAGGCCCCTGTGCGAGTGGGCATTGAGTTGAGTGGGGGAGACAGACTTGATCTAACAACCCCTGAATGGTGAGGAGGGGTATACTTGGACGGGGAAGAAAGTTCCAGGAGGGCAGAAAGCAAAGAAACCTGACTTAGACTGGAACTTGAGCTGAAGATGAGTTGGTGGTATCTGTGAGGCTGTGGGGGAGGGAGGTTTGTCCTGACCCAGTGTGAGCATGGAGGGCTCGGCCCGGGGGGCATGTGCCTGCGGAAGGAGGCGGATGTCCGGAGGGCAGAGGCGTGCAGCCAGGTGGGCAGGTGGGTGCATCCCAGGCTGACCTTTTAGGGCTTGTTACAGATGAGAGAATTTAACTGCAGAGCATTGGGAAGTTGCTACAGGGGCTTACAGGGGTGGGGTGGGAGTGGGGTGAGGTGGTCAGGTCATCGGGCTGCCCCCCAACTCTGTGTCTGTCCTTTCCAAGCTGCCTCTGAAAACTGGATGCGCTTGGTGAAGCTTTCTTCCAGGACTTTAAATGCAAAAGCAGATGGCGCTGAAGGGCACAGGGGCCTGGCCTCTAGTTTTCTAAGCTGCCCATCAGGCAGCCTCCTGGGTATCTCCAGTCCAGATTGAGCCACGTGGATTGGGAGTCAGTGTGAGCTTTTTCAGGCTTGACTGAAAAAGCCTGATTGGTATTATCAACGTGCCTTTCCTCTAAGGCAAGACTCATTGTACTGCAAGAATTTAAGTGGCGAGGACCATGCATGGTGGAGTGACGTCTCTCCTCTCGCTTGTCCACACCATCCCCACTTGAAAGTCCAGCAGAGCCCTAGACTTCTAAGAAACCTCCCCTATGTTTGCAGATGTCCTCCAGTCTCCCTTTTCTGTTTGAAGCGTAGTGTCCACACTACAAAATTTGGGGGGAAGATAGCATTAAGTGTGACAATATTGACACAGGCAACCCCGAAGCCCTGATGGCAGAGCAGGGAGTATCCACTGCACTCCCCAGCTCTGCACGCTTGTCACCTCAGCGCCTGGCAAGCACCTGCTGTGTTACGTGCCCAGCGGCAGAGACACCAGGGCCACCTCTTCCTTTGCTCACCTGAACTGCACGTCTCCTGACTCCAGCTTCTTTGATGAGTCAAGGAACTAAATCAGAGGGTCTGATTCATAAATGCTGAGACTCGATTCAGATTTTCTGATTCTCCATCCAGTTCACCACCAGCCCCCAGTTGGGGGAGAGAGAAGACCCCTTTCCCCCGTGTCTTCTTTCCCTCTGTTGGTTGTGTTAGGGGGTGGTGAATGGAGGTGGGTGGCCATCTATTCAGTACCCAAGAGAGGGCAGGCTGGGCCCCCCTTCCATGAGCAGAGGTGAGTGGAGCAGGGGCCCCACATCAATCACGCCCTGAACCCTGTTCCCAGGTGAGTTACAGGGGTGGCTCTTTGGGCACGGACGTCTTCTCAAGGCTGTCAAGTGGATGCATAATTAGATGGGATCTGCCTGTGTCCTCACCTTTGGGATCGCTTGGGAGATTAAATTCATTTAATCCTGAAAGGTCAAGTAGGAGAGGCATGTGTGCCCACATGTGAGGGCCCAACTTTCTCCACGAGACTGGGCTGCCTGTGGTGTGTTTGAAAATAAATAAAAATTTCCCCTGTGGACGTGAACATATGCAATGTACATCATTTACACGCAAGGAAATGTTTTGTGAAAATGTCACATGAACGTGTGTACTGTGGGTTTCTTAGAGATTTGATTCCTTGAGTTGGCAGGGATAGAATCAGGAGTTAGCAGGATGTAGTCACCGACTTCCCTGGGTTTCCCAGGGAACCTGTTTGGACGGGACCATCCTCACCGGGAGAATGAGATTGGTGAGCGAGGTTCTGTTTAGCAATGCCGTTCTCTGTGGTCCAGCAGCAACGTTTCTAGCCACGGTGGATATCTAGTGCGTTCTTCCCGCAGTCCCTGTTTGGATGTAGACGCTGGGGTTTCCTGTCCTTGAGAAGTGTGCTTTGGGAAGGGAGATGGGCGTGTAAGCAGATAGTTAACACACAGCCGGGCCAGGGCAGGAACTGACTGTGCTGTGTGCAGACGTTTCTGTTTCTCTAGGGATGGAGCCTGTGTTAACGGCCGAAGGGGACAAGCCACACTTTCTCATCAGTGAGGCCAATTATGGGAGCCCCTCAGGCCCATGCATCAAAGCTTCTCTTCCTACGATTGATCTCCTTGGCAGGCCTTTCTGCACACCTCCCCAGGCCAGAGATGTTCTGTTAGTTAGATGAGAAACCTACTGTGGCAAATGGAGAGCATGAGGGGTTCAGTTGGTGTATTTGTAATTTTTCCATTAGCCTAGATGCCTTTGCAATTGGTTATGAATGGGAGGTGGGTTTCCCCAAAGGAGATATAGTCCTCCCTTCATTCATTTATTAACAGTTTGTTCCGCTTAAATGTTGTGATATGCGCTGGGGATCAAAAGAGAATAAGGCCGAAGGCTTGCAGTTTGGTTGGTCTTGGAAGGGCGTACGTATTCCATAAAGGTATTATGCAAATGCAGGGGTGAGAAGGAGACCCTTCGAGTGGAAATGTCACAGAGAGCTTCATGGAGGAGGTTCATCGGAGTTCATACTTTTAAAGGAACGCAGTATTGGGACATGCAAAGAGGAAAGGACGTTCCCGCTGGAGGAAGCTGTACAAGCACAAATTTGAAGGTCAAAATAGTTTTTCTAAAATTACATACTACTATTTCCAGCTTAGCTTTATAGATACCGTGAACAGTGATGGAGTTCCCGGGGTCCTCGTTTTCTGATGCAGATGAGGTGGTTGGACTCAGCGATTACAAAGCTGCCGTCTCAGGGCAGGTGTTGGGTCTTAGACGACAAATTGAGACAGAGCAGGTAGAACAAGGCAAGGAGACCAGTGCCGTGCTGCCTGTCACTTCCAGCTCCTGGGCATTTGGTCTTGATCTGCGCCAGGCATCTCGCTAGGTATTTAACATGCGTTGTTTCTGCTACTCACACAAATCTTGGCCAGGACTCGGTCCATCTTATTTTATGGCTGACGTAATGGGATCCTGGGGAGGTTCGGTGACGGGGTGAAGAATGCAGTGTGTGCAGCAGGCTTGGACCCAGGGTTCTCCACCCCCCTCTCCCCCCCGCATAGGTGTGGAGCCCCCGGTGTCCCAGTCTTTCGGACACTGCCGGGCCCTCTGGCAGAATGTGCTGGAGATGAACCCTCAGGTTTTCGGAACTTCAGGGTCAGATTCACCCACAGCAGCCATCGTCTTAAATGCAAAGGATTTATGTTACTTCATATGTTTTGCATGAATCAATCAAAGGACACGCTGATTTTGACACAGAATTACACAATAATCAATAACTCATTTAAACAAGAAACTTGGAAGACATCATCTCTCTTTTAAACACACCGGTTTTGCTGAGTTAGTCACATAACAAGTGTTGACATTTTCTCATGATGAGTCCATAGCAACAGCAAACAATAACATAGTAATAATAACAATAGCAATAAAACTGACCCTCTGGAGACCGCCTGCCCTGTTTCAGGCAATAGACCAGGCGCTTTGTGTCTGATTCCAGGGAGCAGCAACGGTGAGCATGCAAGCCGTCTCTTTCTGTTTCTAAGAACTTGTGGCTCTGTGACATGGGTATTGTTATCACTGATACAGGTGCCCCTGGCGTGGAGCTCCCACCTATACAGGACCAGCCTCCTGCTTCTCAGAGTGCCCCCTCCCCTTGAGGGTCGGGTGGGACGCACATCAGCAGTGGGCCACACCGAGCCTCTGGCCTGGAGTCCTGAGACAAAGGGACTCCTCAGCTGTTGCTGCTGTCACCACGCTGGACTTGGAGTGGGTGGGAAGAAGGCTAGTTTCTCCTTCCCTGAGTTATTCTAAGGGGGATGCTCGCCCTGCCCTATTTCTTTCCGTCAACTCATCTAAACCTGGGCTGTGTTGCTATACAACAATGTATCAAAGAAGATATCCCAGGAGGTTTTATAGCCTGGAAAACACAAAATTATATACACGATACAATTGTTTTCAGAGGCTCCTAGACAGCTTTTAGCCCATTTCTGCAGTGGTGGAGGTCTGCTTTCTGAGAGAGAGAGAAAGAGAGAGAGAGAGAGAGAGAGAGAGAGAGAGAGAGAGAGAGAGAGAGAGAGAGAGAGAGAGAGACACCCAG
Source organism: Hipposideros armiger (assembly GCF_001890085.2). Taxonomy (NCBI): domain Eukaryota; kingdom Metazoa; phylum Chordata; class Mammalia; order Chiroptera; family Hipposideridae; genus Hipposideros; species Hipposideros armiger. Next base: position 1,575,752 of record NW_017731487.1, on the reverse strand, counting down.
GCTCTCCATACTGTGGTCCCATCCAGTGTCCCAGGCCTGCACCCCTTGTCTGCTTTCCACCTCTAGATTGTCCTTCTCCAGGGATTCTGGACAGTCGGAATTTCAATATCCCGCAGGAAAACCCCACTCCTTACACCCAGGGTTGGCCTTGTCCTGCCCCCCTCCCCCCATGCATCCAGGACACAGGAGTGTGACACTGGGATCCTTCCCAGCAAACAGCAGCACCCATGGGCTCTCCCACGAGCGGCTTCCCCAGTGTGGCTCCCTCTGCCCCCCACCCAGCTCTGCGCTCGAAGGCCTGTTTTCACATGGTGCCTGACATCTCTGCGTGGCCACGCCCACTTTTATGTGGGTAGAATGAGAACACACGCCATCCAGGAACAAACAGTCATTTTTCAGGACAGCGTAGTCTGACCCCATATTTAGAATGAAGGAAAACAAAATGAAATAAAACAAAACATTCTTTTAAAGCCAAATATAAACTATAGAGATTTGGCTTCAGCTGCGTTGAAGGCGGTTTTTTCCTAGATACACACCACTTCAAGTCATTGTTTGCCAGGACAGAATCTCCACATACCACTGCCTACCTCGAATGTCCTCGATCGTCCCAGGAACATAGATGCTATGCCCAAAGATGAATGCAAATTTTTTCCCTTTACTCTTGATTTGCCAGAAATTACCATTTCCCCCCAAGTAAAAAGGGTTCCAGGGCCACGTCTGCTTTTTCTCCATTTCAATCTTTTACTATGGAAAAATTTAAACAAATATAACAAAAGAAAAGAGACTATTATAATAAGCCTTCACATATATAATTCCCACCTTAAAAAATTAGCAAAGTGAGGACAATTTTGTTTTACCTATTATACCCCCTCCCCCCAAACGTCTTTCTTTTCCCTGCTGGATGATTTTAAAGCAAATCCCAGATATATTGTTTTGTCCAAATACTTTTGTGTGTATCTCCACAGGGATTCCCTTTTTAAGAAACATAACGACAATCCCATCATCACATCTAAATAAAACATTAATAGCAATTCCTTTTTATCCCAAATATCGAGTTAGTGTTCAGTTTCCCCCAATATTTCATTAACGTGTTATTGCACTTGATTTGTTTGTTAGAATCAGGATGCAAACAAGGTCTGTGTATTGCAATTTGTTGGTAAGTTTCTTACCTTAGGGTTCTTTTGGTCTGTACCAGTCCCTCCCTCCCCCTTTATTCTTTCTTGCCGTTCATCTGTTGAAAACGCCAGGTTGCTGGCCTCTTGCACCTCCCTACTTTCCGGATTCGACTGACTGCACCACTGGGTGCTGTTTCCTATGTACCTTTGTCCCTGTATCTTCAGTGAATTGGTAGTTGGATGTAGAGGCTTGATCAGATTCAGTATTTGGCGGGGTTGTCCGGTGATGATGTGTAGCTCCTGCTGCATCACACCGGGAAGGCACATCCTGTCTGGTTGTCCCCCTGATCGGCCAGGGGGTTCAGGGGTTGTCGGCCTGATCGATCCACTTAAAAAACCTCCATCAGCCTTTCAGCACTGGGTTTAACCGACAGCCACTGCCAAGGATATCTGGAAACATATAAAAAAAAATTGAGGTGACATTTACACAATGAAAAATTAACCATTTCAAGGTGAAAAAAGTGTAGTGGTAGTTAGTCCATTTTGTGCCACTGCCACCTCTAGCGAAGTTGTCTTTAAATTCTATTTTCACTTTAAAAAGTTTGGGAGGGCACAAGTACTAACTTTCTATGGGTCAGAATCAATAAGTAGCAGCTATCTGTTTCATGTTTGTTCTCCCTCCTTCTTTTTCTACCAAAGGTGGCTGTCCACACCCTGCTTTGAACCCACTGTGACAGAAAACATTCTGGCCACATTACAAGGCCATTAGTCTGTGCCCCGCCCCACTCACCCCCCGCCCCCCAGCTCCAGTGGAAGACCTCATTTCTTGGAACCAACATTTCATTTAGTAAATCTTGAAGAAATTATAATTTTTATGGGGATGATGTATAAACATTTAAAAATTCAAAGAAGCAACTCTTTTCCTGTACATACAAATGAATTCACTCACAAGTGTTTATTGAGTGCTTACTATGTGCTATGCCCTGGGTGTTTAGGAATGCACTAAACCGATGTGATCCCTGCCAGAATTTTCTTGGCAACATTGAGACAAGGCAAGATTTGCATGTTTTCTAAAGCTTTAGGAAAAAAATAATTAATCTTGAGCTTCTCGGGCTGAGGATTGTTGAGGATTGTGTGGGTAGGAGACGCAGGAGGCTTGGAGTCAGTAGCCAGGATTGCAGTATCTGCTCCAGCAGCTGTCACGGAAGCCAGGTCCCCAACCCCTGAGCCTCTTGCCCCCATGTGACAGAAGCGCTCAGACCTCTTATCTCATGGGCTGTCTGAAGGCTCATAAAAAGCAAAGCTGTGCCTGGCATGTGGTAGGTGCTCGATGACCCTACTCTGGATCTGAAGGGTCTTCTCAAGCAAAGAATAAACGAAATGCCTCTTCCCGACAACTCGGGAGACTTTTTATGCGGCTTAGTGAGTTTTATGTTTTATTTAAGGGAACACGATTTACGGTTCATAGACAAAGATAATTGGGTCAGAGTGACCCTCCGGTTGCTGGAGTAGCTTGGTGAAAGAACTCTGGGACTGTGGGAAGATGGCTCTGGAATCGTTCACCGCACTTTCTGCCTAGGAATGGCGAATGGGATGAAGGCAGGGCTTCTCTCTTGTTGAGCTGAAATGAAGAGTTTAAAAAATGGTAGGCTTAGTTGGATCTGGTGGTTTTCCTGTTTGTTGGTTCCAGAAAGCTCCATGGGTGAATCAGATCTATTCTCTTTATTTTCCCAAAGAAGGACATTTTTTTTCTACCTGTCCTGGGGTGTCTGTTAGGGGCCTACAGCTCATCTCCCTGACAGAGAGGGTGGGTGTCTTTAACTTGGTCCCCATGTGGGAAGAGTAAGGGCCTCTCTGTGTCATCCTTGAAAGGGTTTTAATACAGGAATTGAAGGACAGGTTCCCGGGGAAGTGTTTTAAGCAGCACAGCCATTGTAATTAATTTGCCCAGGAGCATCATTTAAGATCTTTGCCACAAATTGAACTCTCTGAGTCTCTAGTGCAGTACTGGGTTCCTAGGGAATCGCTTGGTCATCCTTCAAGCGCCACTTCCTTCAGGAAGCCTTCCCTGATCTCCTTAGCCGGTAGAATTTTCTCCCTTTTCTGTGCTCCTGTAACTCTGGGTTGGAGTTTTTTTCTGACTCACCAGAAACTTAAATTGACGGGAACTTTTCATCTCCTGACCATTCTAGTTAATTGAGGGTTCTCAGTCTTGCTTTAAAAAAAAAACCCAAAAACAAACAAACCAAGAACAGAGGCTTCCTTGTAATAATTCACACTTATTTTTTAGTACCTTGTGTTTATGAAGTGTGTTCCCAGGCCTGGCCTTTCTTGGTGACATGCTGACCGGGCGCCCTGGTTTGGCATGTCCAGCTGTACTCAGTGGGACTGGCGGCGGTAGCATAATTTGTGGTTTCATTCAGCCAATATTTCTTGAATAATAGTCTGTGCCAGGTTTGTAGAGGTGGCAGGTCCTGGCCTCTGCCCTTAGGAGCTCAGACCAGAGAGGGGAGGAGGAGTGTCCTACTCACTGTGACACAGTTGAAGCTGGATCACTGAGCAATGGCTGCAGGCGGGGACAGGAAGGGATAGTTTTGATTGGGAGCCTGGGCCAGATGGCATAGAGTTGGGTCTGTGTGACAAAAGATAATGGGAAGTGGGTGATTGTCCCCAAACGCCAGGGAGCAGGAGGAAAGCGATGACCATTGAGGACAAAATATGTGTGTGCCAGAGGCTGTGCGAGACTTATTCATATACAGTTCTACTGACTCCTTTGGATAGTCCTATTGTGTAGACATTATCATAATGCCAACTTTACATGTGGGAATAACTGAGGGTTAGAGAAAATAAGTTATTTTCCAGGTTAGCTACTGCATTGTTGAACTTGGAATTCACCAGCTGGAGACTGATTCCAGAAACTACCCCCAACCCCACTATACCCCTTTACCAATATCCACCATTATACCACCTCTGTATTTCTTTTATCAAATATTAATGTTGTCTTTAGATGCATGTGCTATTTAACTGCTTTTGGGGGAAGGATTTGGCCCACGGAAATGCTTGTCAAGAAAAGGGGAGGGATATTGATGGCAGAGAGCTCATCAGAGGGAAAGAACTAGAATGAACTCTTGGAATGCCACTGAAGGTTTGGGAAGTCGTGCTGAGTCCATGACTGAGACACTTGTGCATCTTTCATGACTCAATCTGTTCAACCATGCTTTATGCTGAAACCATCGCTCCTCCCCTTTGTTACAGCCCGTATCATGTTTTGATTTAGTAATATGGCATTTTGCCCTGTTAGGTTGTGAGTTCCTCTGAAGTTGAGAGAAGGTACCATCCATCTCTATATGCCCAGTGCCTGGCACTGTGCTTGACACAGATGGTACTTAAGAGCTGTTTGTTGAATCCATTCATCTACGTGTCCAACCATCTACCAACCCATCCATCTACCTACCCACCGTCCAACCCATCATCCATCCATTATCCACCATCCATCCATCCATCCGTTCATTCGTCCATCCATCCTTCCACCCACCCACCCACCCATCCAACACTTCATCCATCCATTTATCCACCAACCACCCATCCGTTCTTCCTTCCGTCTATCCATCCGTTCATCCACCTACCCATCTAACCCATCATTTATTTATCTACCATCCACCCACCCACCTACACTCACTCCATCCTTCTGCCCATCCACTCACTCAATCCTCCATTTGGTAGGTGCTTTTCAAACAATACAGTGTACCTAGTTTTATGGCTAGCACTGAAGTAACAGAGATTGAGTCAGATACAGTCCAGGCTCGCAAAGGGTTCAGAGTCTGGGGGTAATGAGAGGAAAATGTGGTAAGCAGAAAAACCTGACTGAGTGAAGACATTATCACCCCCAAGCCCATGACGCTCCAAGAATATGTTAGGCTTTTTCTTTATCTTAAATGATGTCGATATGAACGAAGCAACCTCACTCTGTGCCTTTCCCTGGCCCCTCTGAGACTTCGCTGGCACCATCTGGCTCCTTACTCTGCTGGAAGCCCTTTGAGACATGCGGCTCTCCATAGGAGGCTGCGTGCAGAGTGGAGGGCAGGGGGCAATGACCTGGCAGCTTCAAGGTGGCCACATCCCTGTCCCCTCCTGTGTCTCCCCAAGAGGAATGCTGCCTAAAAGGACAGAGCAGATGTTCTCGGGGCAGAGTGATCATTCATCAGCCCTCCTCTGGGAACAGGAGACGACAGCACATTTATCTGAGAGCAGAGGCTAATTCCTGTGACATTATTCTTCACTCGGCCCACTGGCGTTTAGTGACACACTTCAGACTCCTGAGGGGCAGAGTTAATTCATTCACCTTCTCCAGGCTTTGTGACTGAGAGGCCCATGTGGAGATGCTTAGGGGCTCTAACTTCTTCACGCGCACGTAAGCCCACGAGGCGCATGCTCAAACACAATCCTAAAGAAACCACCTTAATGCTCTGTGTGCTATTATTTTCAAACTGTCTCAGCCAATGCGTAACCTGAGCATTTAAAGTGGAAACGTGGAGATGGCCTATCCTGCAGGACATAGTGGATTTCACGTGAATGACAGGAAGAAGTGCCGTCTGTCTGTCACACCCAACTTTCAGACGTGGGTGTCCCATTTGCCTGTTGGTCTCCCCCAGTGCGCTGCGTCGAGTGGACTCAGCATCTTCAGCCTATCCCAGCTTCTCCTGAATGCTTTGATTGTAAACCTGGACATCTTTCTTTGCTTCTGCACCCAGATAATGACCAAGTGCTGTAAATTTCCCTGTAATGCTTTGTGCGTGTGTTTGGGGTGGGGGTGCACTCTTCTTTCTCTCTGTGACAGCTGTGGTGCAGGTCCTAGGCTTCTATTCCCTGGACCATTGTAACGGGCTCCTGGCAGGTCTCCATGGAGGGTCACAGTCCCACCACTGCATCCTCTTGTCTTCTAAAACATGTCTTGTTGTGCCACCCCTGTGTTTCAGGACCTGCTGTGCCCTCCCATCGGGGCTCAGGGGCTGATAAGACAGTCTCCTTTTCTCCTGATTCAAGTTCCAGCTGCAGTAGGTGGGACCAGAGCCTCACCCTCATATCTGCTAAGGATGGTGGTTAAGGTGTGAGGGCCAAATGGCCTAGCTAATTCCCCCTGGCCCCCGGCCCCAGGCTAGAGCATGGGGGGTTCATCTAAGGGAAGATTTCACATTGATGTTACCTAGGAAGGTGCCTCACACCAGGAGGGAAAAGGGACAAAGTCGCCGGTGCTAATCGGCTTTTCCTGGATGAGTTCTGCCGATGGGAGGAAAGCAGCGGTGGCTGCCATCACCTGTGTTGCGCGGTGAGCGCCACAAGGCTGGGAGCCGTGCTCTACGAAGCCCTTCCACCTGGCGACTCTGGGAAGAGAGCACAGGCCTTTTCCTGACATCACCTGTTGGGTCAAGTTCAAGCTCCTTAACGGCTTTCGCCACCTGACCCTACTTGTTTTTCCAGCGTCCTCCTTTGCGGATGTACCTGCAGGGTTCTGTGGTGTGTGCAGCGGCCCAGGGAAACCTGGATGAACGAGGTTGTGGGTGTAGGGCAGGGCTTGGGTCCTGGAGCCCCCCTTCCCGCATGGCCAGGCCCGCCCGTCTTCCTCCCTGCTCCCCTGGTCCACCACAGGCTTGCCGGCCTTCAGCACCAGTCGCTCCTCTTCTCCAGCTGGTGCTTTGCTGTCACTCCCCTGAATGTCCCGCACTGCATCATCTGGCCCTCGCCCTGACTCGGGCACCAGCTCTGTAGGCTCCTTTGTGTGACCTCCTGCCTCCCAGCGGGGGTGGGTGCCTGTCCTTAGTCACTGCTGTGCTGCTTTTAGTGTGTCTCCCACTGGAGTTGGAGTTCCTCAGGTGCAGGTAATATGCCTAATACAGTGCTCGGCACGTAGACGGCTCCAAGCAATTGTTGAACAAATGAATTGATCACATGTGTCTGTAAGCGTACACATTTAGAGAGAAATGGGCTTGACTGGAAGATGGGTTGAGTGTAGCCATTCAGAACAAGTTCTTAGATATGAAGCGTGCGAGCCAGAAAGATTATGAAAGAAGACCTCACAGGGCCATGCTCACTGACCGGAAGTTAGGGGCCCTGCAGGGAGAAGCGTCAGGATGCTGGAGCCAGCCCTCCAAACTCCCCTAGCTCTTCCGGCTGTCCCTTTTCTGTAAATTCCAACACTACCTAGTGTCTCCCTCCCATTTTAGCATTCGACTATTGACTGCGTGGTCTTGTCCCCCAATGTGCTGAACTTGTCCCCTTGAAATGTCATGAGTACGTGGTGACTCCTCCAGTGCAATGTCTGGGTACCTTTCCCTCCCCAGGTAGAGCGGACCCCGACTGAAGAGCATGGCACAGCGAGTGTGTTGACAGGTGTTTATGCTACTGAAATCTGGGCTGTGTGAGTCGCTGCAGACCACCACACCTTTATAAAGCCACCGGATGGCAGCTTGGTGGGTACCCAATCTGCAGGACTGCGTGGAGATGAATTTTGAACAGCGTTTGCTGAGCACAGTTCGGTGCCAAGCTCTTTGTCAGCCGCCGTTGAAATGGACTGATGAATTCCATGCAACCTTTATCCCCCAGGGTTTGCTGGGAGGCTGGCAAGACAGCTGCAGGCGCTCAGCGGAGACACCTGTGCGCGCAGGGGGAGACCAGGTGTTTCCATGTTGCTTCACTTGCGGTCAGGGAACAGAGAGCCCCCTAAAGTCAGCCGAGTGAAGGATTCGCCGTGAGGGGCATGAGAGGGTCCACACTTTTCAGGACAGCCGCCGTCCTGGGCTGGGCCACACCCAGGCTGAGGCTGAGTGTGCATCGGGGTTGGAGGAGCTTTGGGGACTTTGCCCTGTGCTGTGCCACCAGTGTGACTCTGCAGCACCTTCCTGCTCTGCTCCCCTCTGCATCTCTTGGGTTCAAACTTACAACAGAGGGATTTGGCCCAGTTTCTCCTTTTGAGTCATTCCATGCAAGTGGCTCTTCCTTACTCTGGGGGAGCCGCAGAGTCTCATGTTTGAAAGGGGCCCTGTAACAAAGGGCAAGACAGGGAACCTCCCCCCTCCCCCCCATAAGGGGAAGAGCTTGGTCAGTAGAATGTGAAAAGTCCTCTTGGTGAAGATAAGGTTTAAGTCACTGCTCTGGACTGAATGTTTGTGTCCCCTGCAAATTCATATGTAGAAACCTAACCCCCAGTGTGATGGTATTGGGAGGTGGGGTCTTTGGGTGGTCATGAGGGTGAAGTGCCCTTAGAAAGGAGACCCCAGAGCCAGGGAGAAGGTGGCTTGTCTGCAACCTGGATGAGGGCTCCCACCAGACACCAAATCTTCTGGTGCCTTGATCTTGGACTTCCAGACTCCGGAAGTGAGACAAGTCCATTTGCTGTTTATAAGCCACCCAGCCTGTGGCATTTTGTTATAGGAGCCTGAACGGACCACGGTGGTCATTGTATTACAGCAGTTTCCTTGGTGCCATAACCCGGCACCACACACTGACTGGTTTAAACCTCAGAAATGTGTTCTCTCACAGTCCGGAGGCCCCAGGTCCAAGGTCAAGGTGGCAGCTGGGCCAGGCTCGTGCTGAAGCCCTAGGGAAGGACCTGTTCCAGGCCCCTCTCCCAACTTCTGATAGCTCCTTGGCTTGTGACAGCCTAGTTCTCTTTATTTGGTGTTCTCACTGTGTGCCTGTCTGTGTCCAAATTTGCCCCCTTCATAGGGACACGGGTCAAATTAGATGACCCTACCCCAGTTTTAACTAATGACATCTGCAACAGCCCTATTTCCAAATAAGGTCACATTCTGAGGTCCTGGAAGTTAACTTCAGCATATGAATTTCAGGGACACACAAATCAACCCACTGAACAAAGTCAGTCATAACTTATGCCAGGAAAAAGTAGTAATGCATAGATTTTTATTAATAGGATCAATGCTTGCAGAAAGAACAGACTTTTAAAAAGTGGACGAGCAAATATGCTGTAATTCCTTACAACGTCACAGTAAAGGGCTCCTTTTTGTTCCAAAGCACATGTTGCCTTGGTGATACATGTGACAATAGCCTGGGGCCCCCACAAGGGCTGAGTGACCTGCCAGGGTTGGTAAAGGGGGGGCCATAAGCACATTTATTGAGCAACTTCAGGACAGTAACTTCTGTAGGTTTCCTCAGCCCGTCCTCATGGCCTGAGGAAAGTGTCACAATAGGGGTTATTTTACAGGGGAGGAACCAAGGCTCAGAAAGGCACCAGCCCCCCTCCCCCAAGCGGTGCATTGACACTAGAACCCAGGTTTGCCCACATCAAGCCCAGGATACGGAGAACTGCCATGAGGAAGCTCCAGTGAATGGGTTGCGAGGTGAGTGTGTCCGGTCACCATAAGATGGGCTGAAGGGACTGCGGTGCGACTGACAGAGCTGGGGTGTGTCGGGGGAGAGCCGACTCTGTGGCCACAGGAGCCAAGGAGAAGCCATGCTGGAGCCTCATGCTGTCCCCGCTGAGGGGGTGGGGTGGGGTGGGGCTCCTGTGTCTGTCCCCACAGCACAGCGAGCTCTGACCTCCACACATCCATTCAGGCAGATTCTCCCAACTATGCTGACACTACTCCTGAAACATCTGCTCCTACTGTCACACATTATCACCAAGGCAACCTGAGCTTTGGAACAGCAGGGAGCCCTCTACTATGACATTGTAAGGAATTACAGCATATTTGCTAGTCATTTTTCCAAGTCTGTTCTTTCTGCAAGAATTGATCCTATTAGCAAAAATCTTTGCGTTCACATTTTTTTTCCTGTCCTAATTGATGACTGACTTTGTTCAGCGGGTGAGTGACTTTTTCACACTTCTTTATTACATTTGCAAATATTTTCCCACTTGCTTTTTGTTTTGGAAATCCCAGAAGGTCATGGTTCCCTGAAACGCTTATAAAATTTTCGTCATAGCATTTTACTGGAAACTTTCAGGCATTGGGAAAATATGCTATTTTATTTATTTATTTATTTATTTATTTATTCAAAGATTTTTATTGGGGAATTGGGAGAGGGGAACAGCGTTGGGGAATCGGGGAAGGGGAACAGACAAGTTGCTGTCCTGTTGTTCTTTAGTTGTGGAGGACGTCGCTTCACTGGCACATGTTGGTATTATCATTGTGCTCTTCCCAGGTGAGGCAGTCACTTGCCGGCCATTGGATGGCCACTTATGGTGGCTCATGGCAGCTCACGAAAGCTCATGCCCGCTGCCAGCCAACCCCACTGCAGCCCCACTGCAGCCTACGCTGTAGTTGGTGACTCATGGCAACCCAGCTCCAGGTCGAGCTGTTGTTCACCATCTTGGCTGTAGAGGGCACAGCGTCACTGGCCCTCATGTGGGATCCGAACCAGGGCCCTGCTGCTCAGAGCTGGCGTCCCAAGCCAATTCTTAACCAACACACCACTCGGCCGGCCCGGGGAAAATATGCTAATTTAAATGAACATTGCTTGACTTTCCCACTTTGGGAATTGTTTCCATATACTGATGGTGGAGCAGGTATGGCCCAAGTTTGGAGTCAGTCAAACCTTTGGTTCTGCTATCATTTCCTGTGTGACCGGCCTCAGTTTCTTTATCTGTAAAAAAGGCGACAACGACAGCCACTTTACCCCCCGAGTTATTGAAGGAAGAAGTAAAGCGTGCAGTATTTTGTTATCACCCAGTGTGAGCTGGCTTCCTGCCCCGTAGTCGTCGTTGAAAGGGATCTTCCCACTCGTTCATCACGTTTTATGTGTTAGTCTGACTCCAGTACAGGCTTATGATCCTCTTGTTGTAATGTGCTCATGTAATTCCTGTTTCTCTTACATGTAACAACTGGTAGTGAGACATTTAGGAGGAATTAAAAGGTGCTGGTAACGTCACAGGGAGTTTTCCTAGGAGTGGCTGTGGTTGGCTGTCCCTGGCCTTGTGGGCATTTTACTAGAGAAGGCGATTTAGTGCCTTTGTTTAAGAACAAGGAAAAAAGGAAGCAGGGACTCTAACAAAGCGGGAACTGCATGTTTAATTACTGCAGGAGCTCTCTTTCATCCCCTGCAATCAGGGGCAGACAGCCTGCTGAGAAAGCTGGGGCCTCTTTCCAGATAGGTGTCTAATGTCAAGGTCACGTGCAGGTGGGAGTTTATGACTTAGAAATTGTTGAAAGTTCGAAATGAACACATTTAAAAAAAATTAGTGTAGGAGAAAGTCATCCTCATTTATAGGGAACTTTGGATTGTCCGCTTAATGTGACTCTGTTTTTCTTCCCTTTTCAGTAGCAAAAGTCGCTGTTTTTTTTTCAGGGGCTTCTTGAATGCTGGTCTCAGACACTGAGTTTAGAGTTTCAGAATTCCAGGGTCAGGGCATCATCAAATGACACGAGGTTCTTTCTCTCTGTGCTTCTGGGGTGGGCTGCTGCAGTTACTCAGGGGCGGGGGCGTTAACTCACCAGATCACGGTATCCAATGGCCAAGGCTTAAAACCTTCAAAAACGACTTACTCTGATGACATTTTGGTGGCAATCTGAATAGGACTTGGAGAACTCTTCTAGGTCTAATAGGTGAGTAGAGTGAAATGGGAAAAACAAAAGTGAATGCATACAATATAAACATGTGAGTCTTTTAAATGAAAAATACCCTAACAAGTCTTATCTTTCTCACTTAAATACCTCTTCCAGAAAATTTTGACTGAAAGCATACATTATGTTTCCTCTTTTAATCAGACTGGTAGTTTAATGCGATCTGGACTAGTGTGGATAGATAGAGTTCCCTAGATTGTTTAGAATAAGGCTTATTTAGACGTTACCATTTGTTGGCCCATTAAAGGAAGGCATTTTGAACATAGAAACTGACGGTCTTTGCAGGTCTTCGTTAGGTCTATATGAAGTTAAGAAGCCCCCTCTGCTGTCCTCTGAAGATATTTTTTTCCCTGTCTTAGCCCTCTCACATTTTATTATAATTACTTGTTTAACCATTTAGCCCCCTCCCCCACAAGCCTGAAGGTCTGTGAGAACAAGGGCTGTATTTATCTTGTTCACCACTTAAAAAATTAAATGATTATTTCGTTACTTCTTATATGCCAAGTCCTGTTTCAAGCTCTTTTTATAGATTAAACTCATTTCATCTTCACAACAACCCTTTGAGATAGAGCATGAATTTCCTACTGCTGTTCTAACACATTACCATGAATTTAGTGGCTTAAAACAACACAGATTTGTTATTTTACAGTTCTGGAGATCAGAGGTTCGGTATTGGTCTCAGTGGGCTCAGATGAAGGCGTCTGCAAGGGCTGTCTTCTTTTCTGGCTGCTCAGGGAGGAATCTGTCTCCTTGCTCATTGGGGCTGTTGGCATAACTCAGTTGTAGGCTGTCAGCTGATGGCTGTTCCCTTTTCTAAGAAGCTGCCCACATTTCCTGGCTGTCCCTCCCTCCTTCTACAGAGCCAGCAACAATGGGTTAAGCGCTTCTTACACTTTGACTCCCTCCCCTCCCTTCCCCCCACCCCATCTCACTCTGACCACAGACACAGGTTTTCCTTTAAGAACTCAGGTGATTAGATTGGACAAACCAGGTAATCCAGGATAATCTCCCAACCTCAAAGTTTGTAGCCTTAATCACATCTGCAAAGTCCCATTTGCCTTGGAAGGTAACAGAATCCAGGGATGAGGGTGTGGGCATCCTTGGGGCTCATTATCCTGCCTGCCACAGGTAGGTACTGTTATTATCTTTATTTCCCAGATGAGAAAACTGAGGTGCAGAGAGATTAAGTAGATTTTTCAAGGTGACACAGTTATGGGGGATCTGGGTTCTGAGTGCAGGCGCTTGGACCCTGGTGTCTGCATTCTTAAGTATTCAGCTCCGTCATCTCCTTTGTCTATTCAGCAGCTAAGTGGGGACCCAATAGTTACCCAGTGAGGGATTGAATTCATGCTGAACTCTTCTTAAAAGAACTGATCAATATTCAAGGTGAAGAAAAGTTTGGAATATGTGAGTTCCTACAGTTCTGAAAGATGAAACAATTTGTGTTCCATGCAGACATTTGCCTCTGTAAATTTGCCTTGATTTGAAAGTCCCCCTTGTTATGAACTCAAGTATTTCACTTCTGTTACTCTCATGTCCCTTAACCCCAGTCAGGTTTGTCCTTAAAATATTGAGGGCTAAAAAGCAACATCAGGTACAAAAGCCTCTGCTTTCATTGTCATCATGGAACTTGTTCATATTCAAAATTAGTGTTAATATGTCAACAACCTACCTGCAAATTTATTGGAAAATCTTATGACCTGCAAGTGACATACGACTTCTTGTTTGCTACTTCGTGCTGTCTGTAGAAGTTTCCCATGCCATGTTATTTTGAAAACAAATTGCTGTTTAGTCTCGGAGTGTCATAGTGGGCACTCCATAAGAACGTGTTGATGGCAACCTCCCCACACATGGAGGCCTCTGGAATGTGTGTCTTTTCTTGGACACAGTAAATGGGCGTCTTGTCCTTGGCGCAGAGAGCTGCAGAGATCTTACCATCCTCAGGCCTTAAGGGATATCCCCTTGGGTAGATGTCTGGTGTCCCAAAGTCGCGATTCAAACTCAAACCAGAAAGACGGGAGGACCCGGAAATAGCCCAGGTGTTTTCAGTCTCTGGTCGGGCTCCTGTCTGCTTCCTATTCCAGATGACTCACAGGTAGTATGACCCCTCAGGCTGCTCACAGAGGCCTTGACTGCTTCTCTGCCCGCTGCGGGCCGTGCTTGGCGGCCTGTGTAGCTTACTGTTTTGGGGTCTCTGTCAAGCGCTCCTCACCGTCTTTCCCACTTAGATTGGTTCAAAGTGCTTGGCACAGACTGGAGGCTCTCTGAGTACCTATGTGGGCAAGTCTTTTCTTGAGGTTCATACAGGCTCAGTCTAAGGACTCTTTATTCACAGAAAAGGATAACAGCTTAGTGCGTCTGAGGGAAAAACCCCACATAGACCATTAGCATCGCATTTAAATTTACCAATGGAAGTTCCTAATAAATAAATGCCCAAATGTGAAATTCACCCTTTCCTTTTCTCTTTCCTCTCAGTAGCAGCTGTTTGTTGCAGAAGACAATTTGGGCATTATTGATAAGGCTTGGTGAGGACCCACGAAAGGAAAGAGCTGTTCCAGGCTCTGCAGGGGCTGGGCTGCTCAAGGGGAGACCAGCCAGGCCTGGAGGCAGGTTGCCCAGCTCCACGGCTTGAGCAGCCTCAACCAGGGAGCAGAGCCAGGAGGCTGGGCGGCAGGACAGGCAGAGGGGAAGGTTCTGACAAAGCCAAGGTTAGAGTGTGGGCCTGCCTGCGGGAGGAGGGTGTGACACGAGAAGCTCAGTAGCCAGAGGTGTGGGTCGGGCAGAACAGAGGCGTCTCGCATCCCCTCAGGCCAGTGTCCACCATGGAGAAGACTAAACTGGATGAGAGGAAAGGTGGAGAGGCCACAGGCTTGGGACCATGATGGGTTTGTGTTCACATCCCACCTCTATCTCTTATGAGTTGTGTGTCCTTGGGCAAAAAGACTCCCTGTCTGTCTGTCCCTCTTGTTTCTGCTCCTGTTGAGCTCATAGGACTGTGTGAGGAAGAAATGCAGTGATATGAGAAATGCCTCGCAGAAGTATCCTCTAGCGGTGTTAGTGTGCCATCCTTATCTGGGGGGTAATAAACACTTAAAATAACTGCCTCTGCAGGGTTGCAAAAGAGCAGCGTGATAGTTTTGCATCTGCCGTGCAGCACCATGTCCTGTCTGAACATCCCCTTCTCCCCAGAAGGTCAGCATGACCTCATTGTCTGGGACAGATTTGGCCTTGATCTGTTTTGGTCTTATCATTACTTTTCAGGCCGTGCTTTCCAAAACACAACACTCATCTTGGCACCGGCTGAACGGACGTTGGACTCTGCAGCCCATGGCAGACGGCTCTGTCCATCTCCTCCCTTCCTATTTCCTGACTGACAGAACCCGGATTTTGTTCCGGACAGCAAAGTGCTAGGCTGAAAACTCCATTTCCCAGGCTTCTTT
This sequence comes from Hipposideros armiger, assembly GCF_001890085.2. NCBI lineage: Eukaryota > Metazoa > Chordata > Mammalia > Chiroptera > Hipposideridae > Hipposideros > Hipposideros armiger. The sequence continues at coordinate 1,560,623 of NW_017731487.1, read as the reverse complement.
GGAGCATGGGTGGCCATTAGAACAAGTTCTAGCCAGTGTTTCATAAGCAGAAATCTATTGAATGGGACTTCCGGGAGAACAAGTTTCCTAGCAAAGAGGCCATGATGCTCTTTTCCCTTTTGCTTTTCTCCTTCTTCTAGTCTGGAGTGTGGACTATAGCTACCATCTTCCAAGGCTGAAGGAGCTTTGGTCTTGGATGTCATTGTCATGACGCCACCCTGGCTTTGCACTGCTCCCTGCAGGCTTGTTACATGGGAACAGTGAGTCCCTTTTGGGTTGAACCACTGTGGTTGGGTTTCTTTAACATGCAGCCAAATATGATTATTGATGTGTGAGGTGCTTTCCTGAGCTCACACAGACAGGACTGTATAAATTTAAACAAGTTTCTTGTGGCCTTTTTTTTTTTTTTTTAAGATTTTATTGGGGAATTGGGGGAGGGGGACAGACAAGTTGCTGTTTTTTTGTTCTTCATTCTAGTTGTGGAGGACGTTGCTTCACGGGCCCATGTTGGTATTTTCATTGTGCTCTTCCCAGGTGAGGCAGATTGGTTGCCAGCCACTGGATGGCCACTCACCACGGCTCATGATGGCCCACGGCAGCTCATGAAAGCCCCACTGCAGCCTACGCCATCGCTGGCAACTCAAGGCAGCCCAGCTCCAGGTCGAGCTGTTGTTCACCATCTTAGTTGTAGAGGGCACAGTGTCACTGGCCCTCATGTGTGATCTGAACAGGGGCCCTGCTGCTGCTCAGAGCTGGCGTCCCAAGCCAACTCCTAAATAACGTGCCACTCGGCGGGCCCTCCGGTGGCCTTTTTAAAGGTGCCTTGGGCATATCCTCTTTCTTGTGCCTGTTTTCATCCAGAATGACATACTTGATGGATTTACTTGGGCCTCTTTCACTAGGCATTTGGCCAAGACCTGGGTGGCCGTGTTCTTACAGAAATTCTGCCTCTAGCGGGGATGGGGAAGCACCTGCTGGGGATTACAACCACCCCCATAAGGCCAGGACTGCCCATCCGGGGACAAAGCAGCCCTGTAGGATGTGTCATGAGATGGAGGCCGGCTCCCAGGCACAATTCCTAGACTTGGTTCTGAACCCCTCGCCTGGATTTTCCCACCCCTGACTTCGTCTTGCTGCGTATCTTCCCTTCCACCTTCACACTCAGCATCCTTTTTTTCCGAGGTGCTCTGAGGTCCTCCTGAGACATCCGTGGTTGCAAAGCTTTACATTTGCATGGGGTTCAGTGCCCTTCTGAGTGTAGCTTGCCCTGGGACCCAGCGACTACTCCCTGTGGTAGGTGGTGCTTCCAAAGGCTTATCCCAGCTTTGCATAGAGGGATCAGACACTTGGCAGGATTTTAGTAAAGGCTCACTTTTATAAATGCCAACTTAGTTCTGTCAAAAAAAAAAAAGTCCAGGGCCGGCCGAGTGGCGCGATGGTTAAGAACTGGCTTGGGACGCCAGAGGGCCCCGGTTTGGATCCCACATATGAGGGCCAGTGACACTGCCCTCCACAGCTAAGATGCTGAACGACAGCTCAATCTGGAGCTGGGCTGCCGTGAGAGGGAGCATAGTGGAAAGACCATGAGCTTTGGATTTCAGTACATCTGCATCAAAATCTTAGCTTTACTTACTAGCTATGTGATCTTGGTTGCTTAATGTCTATGAGCCTTGGTTTTCTCATTAGTAAGAGTTTTAGTATAGATTAAATAAGCTATTGTATGTTAAATATTAGCTACGTATCCCTTCGTCCCTTTCTTGTTCTTGGGAGGCAACAACTTTCAATCCTTTTAACTGGTTCTTTTTTGGCTAATTATCTTGCCATTGCCAAAGAACATATTTTGCTACTTCTTGGTTTTGAATTTTAGATGATATTTATTAACTCCCTAATGTGGAAGATGAGGATTTTTCTCTCTTTCACACCTGCCCTGTTCTTCCCATAGAGATATATACTCATACATCCTACCCTCCGTCTTTACAGTATACTTATTTATGGTTTTGGATAACTCCGTTCAATGTATATGTGATTATGGCCATGTAAGCACTCTGATAGCTGAACCAGGTATATGCTATTAGTGTTCCTTTTTCCCTGCATAGCTTTTTTTGTTTGCCCTGAAATTAACAATTGCTTACTTTTTGTATGCATTTATTACTATTAATCTGGCAGCCAGAACAAAAGGAGGAAGTAATAAGTGTGAGTAGGCGTATTATCAGAAGGGGAGAAGCGTGCCAGTTCTTTGGGAGATGGAACCCCCCCACACACACACGCCCACACACACACACCGCCCACATCAAACTATCAAAATAATTTCTACTGTGGGATCTCATATAAATGATCGTTTGACACAGTGGGTTAATTTATTAGCAAATGCCAAAGCCTGTTCCATATGGCTGTTTTCCATGATGGCATTGGGAAAAAGCCAAGGTTATAATTTTACAGTGCAGCTCTGGGACGCTGATTCCATGAAGGACGAAGCTTGTGGGACTGAAAATGTCTAGTGGTGAAACCTGATCCAAGAGTAAACTCAGGCACCTGGGGGACTGGATGAACAGCGTGTCTTCTGGATTGCCTTTTCTGTGGGTCAGCCTTTCTAAATAGCAGGACTGCACTCATTCTTTCAATTAGGAAGCAGACAGGGAGACAGACTGGGCGTGGGCTGGGCTCTGAAGAGTCCATAATCAACAAAACAGATGTGGTCTTTGCCCTCATGGAGTTCACGGACCTGTGGGAAGGCAGACATTGAAGCAGGAATGGTTGATGTGATAAGCGTTGTGGAGGAAAAAGGCAGGCTGGCCTGGGAGGGTGTGTCACCTAATCCTAATTCTACCAATAGTTTAACAAAGTCTGCCATTTTGATGGTTCTGCTGATAACGGATTCCCAAACGTTTTGGGACCTATGGATAATCCTAAATCCCTTCATTTCCCTGTCCTTTAAGTTTTTTGAAGGCTTATCTCCTTTCTGCCTTGTCACCCAAACAACTATTGAATACAGTAAACATACAAGATCTCAGAATTGGTCTTTCTCCTGTTGTAAAATAAAATTCTGTCAAGTATGAACCTTGCTCAGGGGAACGGTGTGCCAGGGGAACAGACAGCCCAGTTCCTGGCTGTCCTCATTGGGAAAGTCACATGTTTGCTGCCGTCTCTGAGGGACAGATCACAAAAACCCAGGGGTCACTCTTCCAGTGGAACAGAAGAATGATGACTTCTGAAGGATGGAGATCTTCTATCACTTTACATCTACTCCAAATGCACATTTACATCTAAGTTAATTAGCGGCAAAAATCTCTTTCAACTGTATCCATAAAAGGCAAAAATTTATAAAGTGCAAACACCTAGTTGAAAGTAGCAGAATTATTTACTTGGTTAAATGTTCTGCTCCTTGTCTTTAAATGATATAACAATTTCTTGATCTAAGGCAGAGGGTTGGACTGAGTGACAGTTTTGTGTCCCGTTTCAGCTATAAAACCTATGGTTGTAGAATATCTTATAAAGCCCTTTGCCAAGCTGTGCTCTGTCTTTACACATTAAGTGGTACCAAGTCTGTATATCCTGGGAGAAATCCTTAGTACCAATACTCTTATGAAATGATGTACATTTGTCAAATTTCACTTTTTTCTCTGCTAGCTATACATATTTGTCCTAAAAGAATGACCAGATAACTTTGTTAGACTGGAAGTCATTCAGTAATTAGATTGGACAAGGAATTAGCCTTTGGCAAGTTTTTTCAACTGGCTTGGACCATTCTTAACATTATTGAAATGTGACTTCAGTCACTAGAAGTACAGAATTGTATTGCAGTAGAGATAACATCTTCACAAAATAATCAGAAGACTATATTTTTATTTTCTCCTAGTTTGTATGTTTGTTTCCTACAATGACTTTGATTGTTTCCTACAATGACTTTGAAAATCCCCATTAGTCAAGATTCAGAGGATCTTCCTTGTTTGAAAATAATGGGAAGAAACCTCTAAAAATATTGAAAAAAATGTAATTGCCAAATCTGTATTAAACTTGTGAAGATGGGGGAGTTCCCCACATCCCTATCAGGGGAAAACCCCCAAAAACAACCCAAAAAGAGAAACCAAAATATATTGTAGGGCAGTGAGTAAAACTATAAAGTAAAAGTGAGATATTAATATCTACAGAAGTTTCCTTTTGCTTTGCTAAGATAAACAGAAGGGTCACAGGAATTTAGAAAGGATCAAGAGAAACAGATAACATATGAAAAGATGCTCAACTTCCCTAATGAAGAGGGAAATGTATAGTAAAACCACAATGAGACACCATTCACGACCACTAGATTAGCAAAAATTTAAGTATGACAATGTCAAGGATGAGTAAGGATGTGGAACCACCAGACCCTTATTCACTGACCATGGGAACCTAAGTTGGTACAACAGTTTTGCTACAGGGGGCGCTGCGCTATTTACACAGCCTCCAATGTGAATGGTGCCCCCTGGAGTTGAGTGGCAGCCTTGAGACCGGTGTGTGTCACAGGAGACTTAGACGATACCCATTATACTAGTGTTATTTGTAATAACACACAGGCTAACGAAGACTAGAAGTAACTCAAATAGCCATCAACTATAAAGTGGAAAAATAAATGGTGGTATATTTACTGAATCAAGTGCTACACAGCAGTGAAAGTGACTCACAGATATAGGCAAGGTCGCGGAGGAATCTCAGGGACATTGTGTTGAGCTAACAAGTAAGTCATAGAAAAATTATACAGTGTGAGTTCATTCAGACAGAATTTAAAAATGTAAAACTGGACAGTATGTTGCTTGTGTTGAAACAAATGAAAATTAAGTTAAATTAGCTTGTCAGAAATGCCAAATTTCAGGCTCTCAGCCAGACCTACTGTGACAGAGTCTGCATTTTAACAAGAGCCCGGGGATTCATATGCACACTGAAGTTGATCTTTGCCAAATGGGAAAACAAAAACAAAAACACAAAAAGCTAAGTAAATCTGTGTTAAATTTTGGGTGAAAATTAAGTTAAATTTAAATTAAGAATTTTGTTAAAATTATAAAGAAAAGCAAGGGAATGATAAACATAAAATTCAGGACCCAAATTATGGGGGGGTGGGGGTGGAGGGCAGATAAATGAGGCGCACACAAGGGGACGTCAGCCATAATGTGATGCTCTTGTACTTAACCTGGAGGTAGACGCATGGATTTTCATGGTATGATGAGTTTTTCTAACATGAGTCTTTTACAAATATTCCTTTGTATCTGCTCAAATGTAATAAGCACAATTTGAAAAAGGAAAGGGGTCCAAGTGAGGGTTGGACCAATGTGGGAAGGTTGCCTAAAGGATGAGGAAACTTAGCATTTGTGGAGGGGAGGTCATCCAGGTCCCTCTTGGGTTAGAGGAGCTGTGTACGAGTCCATCCATCCCAGCCCATAACTCTGTCGGGACCTGCCGTCAGTCCAGTTCCAGGGAGGAGGAGCCCACAGGTGGTGGGCTGGTATTATTGGGGCAGGTACCCCTGGTGCCGCCTTCCAGCTTCCGGACAGTAACTTAGGCCCTGAACTGGAGGACAGCTCTGGGGCCGTTTGCTTCCATTCAGCCTCCAGTAGGGTTCCCAGTTTACCCTGGGAGTGTTGTCACCTGATGCGCACAAGTAGCTGTTGAGCTGAAGCTGTGTGTAGGTTGCTAAAGAGACGACCTAGCCCTGATAACTGGGTTAAATGACCTGCCCACCCAGGAAGTGGCGGTGAGGTCTGTGACTCGGGCACTCAGGTCCTTGCATCTGTTCCATCTCGTGCTGCCTCAAAATGGACTCAAGTTGATGGTATGTCACGATTACCATTTTCCCTTAAAAAGTTATTTATACAAATTGCACGTGACTATTTGTGAACAATATAGACAACACAGAAAATTAGAACAAAAAAAATTGTCTATAATCCCATTTCCCCAAACATCTACTGTCAACATTTTAATGTATTTCCTTCCAGTCTTTTTTTCTATGCATTAAAAAAAATTACAATTATGTTTGGTGCTAACGGTGTGAGTGATATAACTTTCTATCCTTATGTATACTTTCTCTGCTTTCCATGATTATTTCATGCTTTTGGTCACTGAATATGTCGTATTAAATATGTAGAAACTATGCTTGCTAATGAGTCAAGAATAAAATGGGAAATGCTCATTTATTCCTGGAGAGTTTAGCAAAGATCACTTATTTGGGGTCATTAATTCTCGTTTTTCTTCTTGAAAATTAACCTGCCTCTAGGAGCACATAATCGATAAACACTCTCATGGTTCTTATCTAGGTTACTGGGAGCTCAGTCTTGAGGGTGGGTGTAAAAATTATGCTTGTGTCTTGTAAAACAAAAATAAAAGACCAAGTGTTAATGGCCTCTGTGATCAGGCCTTGCTGATAATGTCCTTAACGCTGAGCAAAAGCCACAAAGTCATTATCTTTTCCTAAGCCTTTTGTTTTTGTTTTAAGGTTCACCACAAACTTTAGCAGTGAAAAAAAAAAAAGTGCACTAACTGGGTCATTCTGACCTAGAACCAAGCAAAATACTTCTAATTACTGCAGCAGACAGCGATGAATCATACTGGAGCAAGCTTGCTGCCTTTTCAGTCATCTGTGTTCACAGTCAGGCTCATTTGAGCCAGGGGGCCACCGGCCCCAGCGGGTTTGAGTGGTAGGAGGAGAGGGGTCTGTGGGTCTCAGTGAGGGATCTGCTCGCCTGCACCAGTGCTGTGAGAAGGGGATCATCTGTTCTCACGGTTTAAGCTCCTTTAGAGCAGGGCTGTGGCTTCTTCATCATCATCACGATACCAATGAAAACTACCTACTGTGTGCTGGGCAGTGTAAAAGGCGCTTTATGGTCCTGGTGTCTTCTGACAACCTTGTGATATTGGTATTCTTATCCACATTTTGCTGATAAAATTGACGCTCTGGGAAGTTAAGTCACTCAATACCCAGTGGACTGTGGGCATCAGCAAATGTTGAGTGAGTGAGTGAGTGAATGAATGAATGAATGACTGAATTACTCCAAGCTAATGGAAGGGGAAGGCAATAGGAAAGAGAGAACCAGGCCAATATGAGCCAAAAGATTTGGTTCCCAAAGTTAAGAGGTTTGTCCCTCTTTTGTCCCCCAACCCCCCCCCCTTTTTTTTTTCAATTTGAAGCTCCAAATTTGAGTAGCAATGGGGGAGGGGAGGGGATTTTCATGTAGGCAAATAACACAAGACATGAAGGAAGGAACAGATTTGTGACCAGCAGAGATCAGTCTGACTCGTCTTAAGAAAAAAGAAAAAGGATACGAGTAAATGGAAAAACACTGACTGCTAGCTGCTGTGCTAAATACTTGACTACATTATCTTATTTAATCCTCACAAGACCCCTTTGAAGTCAGCCTTGTTATCTCCCTTTATGGTGGAGGAACTGAGGCGCTCAGAGAGCCTGACCCCCCCCCCCCACACACACACACAGCTATAGGCAGCTGTGGGGCTAGGATGGGAACCCAGGCACCAACTCCACAGCTTTCCAGTAAACAAAACCCAGGAATGGAGATTTCATTATTTATGCTTGAATTTTACTCTGTATCTGATGGAGGAAAAAAACCACAGAGGATATAGAGACTGCATTTATACTAATGAAACCCAACAACTGGCACTATCCCAGGAAGAGATTTCGGCT
>NW_017731487.1:1549826-1551175 GCF_001890085.2 Hipposideros armiger | reverse complement strand
CTGGGAAGAGCGCAATGATAATACCAACATGGGCCAGTGAAGCGACATCCTCCACAACTAGACTGAAGAACAAAATGACAGCAACTTGTCTGTTCCCTTTCCCCAGTTCCCCAATTAAAAAAAAAATCTTAAAAAAAATAAAATCTTTTTCTTCCTTAATGTTGTGTCCTAAGTATATTGGCTCATGTAAAAGCCCTTTGTGCATATCGCTTTTGTACACGCGGATATTGGAGACTATATCCTTTCTGTAGTGTCTGTTTCCCGCCATTATAGACAGTAACTCTAGTGGCAGAAAGCCATAGGTACTCCAAGTGTGGTCACCTCCTCTCGAGCGCCCACCGGTCCTTCTCACATCTCATTTGCCTCCCCAGGCCTGTGAAGCCAGGGGCCAGGCGTTTATTGGACTCCCAGAGTGTCACGGAAGCAGAACCACCAGGGGGCGCTGCCCTGCCCTTGCTGTGAAGGTGTGGGGGCCGTGGGGTCTCCATCCTCTCTTTCTAGGAAGACGCTGCTCAGCCGGTAAAGAGTAGGTCTGCGACGATGGTGGGCACTTCCTTCCACCCTTTAGCGGCTGGTGCTTTGGGGGACCAGGCCTAAAACAGCCGAGAGCTCTCTTTGCCGACAGTGGCACCAAGAATGCTGTGACTCTTTGGCCTTTGTCACAAAGGGTAGATGACACGGAAACCTCTCTGGGTCCTATCCAAGTCCTCTTTGCAGGCAAACCAAAGACCCCGGCAAGAAGATAAAAATCAAAGTTAAAGGTATTCGGCACCAGTGGAGTGGGCTCCTGTTTTTTTCTTTCCTTTTTCAATTAGGGTTTGAGCAGGTTTCCTGGATTTGTAAGAGTTAATTGCACGGGGAGTGTGCAGGGCGCCCTGGAGGAGTGCTGGTGCTTTCTTGGTTTCCAGAGTGGTGGAAAATGATTTAAATGACAGAAGTGTAAGGACATGCGTGCCTCTGTGACTATCAGGGCGTTTTCTTTCGCATGCACAGATGTGGTTATTTTAAGGGGCACGTGCGCCCCTGGGTCACTGCCACACCTGTGGTCCTCTGGTGGCAGCCAATCAGCCTGCCCGTTTCCTGTGGCAAAGCCAGGCCCTTCCCTGACCCGTTTGTTCTCTGCGCGAGAGTCCGTGGTTCCTTTCCAAGTACAGAACTTTCATGTTGTTTAAAAAGACTCAATTTAACTGCTGGTGGTGAGACTGACAGATTGGTATGTACCTGCGTGGAGAGCGTTCTGACCCAGCAAAACACTTCAGTGCTAAGAAGACGGAAAACTGTGGCATTTGTCATCTGACCCAGCAGGAGCCTGAGGCAGATGGAGCTCGACTTGGAAGGTCTGCTGAATT
>NW_017731487.1:1546948-1548921 GCF_001890085.2 Hipposideros armiger | reverse complement strand
TACATTAGAATGCCGTTTCCTGCCAGGAGGGCCGTCAAAGGGTTTATAGGAGACCATTCTGCAGTCTGAATGCGTTTATGGCCATATCATATATTCAGGGCTGACGGTGCCTACAGGACTCGGGCTCCACCGTTCCCACTCTTCATCAGGGAGGGCCCCATCCTGCTGTATGGAATGAGGTTGAAAACGCAGCCTTGAGAGGTCTTTGCTTGTTTTCTGAAACTTGGGACTCATCGGAAATATGTCATTATATTGTGTTTTGGCAGAAGGATTCTTCAGTTTTGCTGTAGGGACATTGGAGGGGGAAGGAAGAGGGGTTCATGGCAGCTCAGATCTGAGCTGCAGTTTGGGGGGGTTCTGGTAAGGCTTTGGGTGGGGCTATGTCGCCATGGGCAGCCGGGTCAGGGTCGGTTACCTTCCGGAGAGGCCGTGAAAGGTGAGCAGGGAATCTAGGGGAAGGCTGTCTCCTAGAAAGAGAGGGTGCCCCCATTCAGGCTGGAGGGTCTGGGGACCACAGGTGTGTTTTGGATGCGATTCAGAAGGGAGGCAGATGGCAACAGGCAGGGAAAGAGAGGCCTTGCAGGCCACTGTGGAAAGGTTTTCTCTCTCGTGGACTTGAACTCCAGCGTTTGACTCTGCCCTCTTGCTTCTCTGCCATGGTCACTTCTCCAGGAGAGGGTGAGAGAATACAAAGGACAAAGACAGTGGGTACCAGACCGAACGAGGCTTTGCACATCAGAGGGCTCAGCCAGCAAGGGGATGGCTGGAGGGTCCCGGACATGTGGTGCACTGAGCCCCTCAGACTTGCCTTTGTTCTGCACCGACTTCCTCCTCTTCCTAAAGCCCTGTCTCCTCCCACCTTCATCTTCCACCTACAGCCAGTCCGTGCGCCTTCCTCGGTTGCAATATACTGTGATGTTCTCCTGTCGGCCTTCTTGAGGAAGCTAGGTAATCTGTCTCACATGTGGAGCTTAAAGTCCTCTCCTGGCTCCACTGGGCTAGTTCTAAACACATTCACAGGGCTGAGTCTGAACTGACCCCTCGCCACTCTCTTACCCCTGCTGTCTCATCCACCTTATGCTCCAGCATCTGGAAGGACCTGTGTTCTGCAGTCACACAATGGGTGTCACCCCTGGGTCAAGCCTGGGGTGCATTGTCCACCTTTCTTCTTTTCAGCTGGCAAACCTGTACTCATCCTTCCAGACTCAGCATTTCCTGGAGGCCTTCTGAGATTGACCTGAGATAGAACTTTCCAATCCTGTCTCCATTTCTCTGAAGCTATCTCCTTGCCTGCTTAGACCACGATCATGCTATATTCTGCACCGTGTTTACCTGCCTTCCTACCTACCTGCGAGTTTCTTCAGGTCAGGGACTCCGTCTATTTCACTTTCACCCTTAGTTCCAAGTGGGAATGAAATATTTCTGCCATGTATCCACATTAGATTTTGAAACTTTGTCTAAAGCAAAGCCAGGACTCTGGAAGAGGAAAGTTTCCTGTGTCACGCAGAGGATGTGTAGAGCAGGTCAGATGTTGACGATTTTTGATTTAGGACAGACCCAGCTGTCCGAACTTGACCCTGAGACCCTGAAGGCCCCCAGCTGTGTCTTCTCTGCCAATCTGTGGTCCCAGGTGGTGTTGAGAAGGATCTGTGGCAGCTGGGGGTCATTAGCGGAGTCTCTGGCCGTTCCCTGTCCACATTTGCTCACCATAAGAAACAGTTGTGGGGAAAGGAGAGATGACTGGGCTTGGTGGCTGTGTCCAGCAGCTCACACCCCTGAGGAGGTGGCCTTAGGGGAAGCAACCCAGAGCCCAGGGAGGTGCCAGCAAAGTGCGGGAGTGGGAAGAGGAGAGGGAGGGGGCGTGGTGAAGAAGAGGGAGCAATGAATTTCGGCTTAAGGGTAAGCAGAAGGAAAACAGGTACAAACAGAGCCCCTGGAGCAGCAGTGTGATCATGAGGGTTTTTCTGATGCTC
>NW_017731487.1:1509118-1546878 GCF_001890085.2 Hipposideros armiger | reverse complement strand
TGAGGGGGTGGGGGGCATTAGCTAATACGCTTTCTGGTGTACTCCGACAAGAAGCCTCAAGTTTAATTATTTCCACTGGAGCACAATGAGTCAAATTAAGTCAAGATCTCTGGTGAGCTCTAGAAGTTAGAATTATGAGCAGTGAATTCCAATGTTAGAGAGGGAACTAAAATTTATTAGCATCTACTACATGCCTGCCGCCCACCGTGCCCTCACCACAACTCTAGAAGGTGGTTCTGATTGTCCTCCTTTTACAAATGGGGAAATGGAGGTACAGAGAGGTTAGGTTACTTGCCTCAGGCCACACAGCTTGAAAGAAGCACAGCCATACATTAAGCTTTGCTTATTACCCCCAGTACATGCTTTTTATCATCTAGCAGGCAAGTTATGGAGGAAATGGGCTGGTGGTGATGGTCCATAGATTAAATGAGATCTCTGTGGGCACTGGAGAAGGCGACTCTGGGTCTGAGGCGTTAGCAGCAGAGGGAGGTGACGGCTTTATTTTTATGAGCAAAATGACGAGTGTGCACAGCACGCAGGGGTACACAGAGCTAGTGTTATCTTAGGAAGTGAGTTCCGGCCCATTCCAGAACTCAGTAACTGTTGTTGACAGATCGGGGCTCTGGGTTTAGACAGAGGTGCCTGATAAAAGGAACAGGAAAATAACTGTGGCCTCAGATCTGAGCTGGACACACAACTCTGTAGGTTCCCCAGTAAGTAAGTGTCTGTGAGCCTTTTAAGATAAATGGATTTTCTGCCTCTTGGGCAAACCTTTTGATATTCTATTCTTAAAAAAAGAAAGGAAAAAAAGGGGGGAGGGGAAGTCACTTGAAGGAGAGGCTGGAGCTGGGATATTTTTCTTGGAGTGGGCTGGGGAAGGGCCAGTCGGGCTGACAGAGGCGACACTGTCCAGACCCCAGCCCCGCCGCCTGACTGTTTATTTTGCCGGTTTTCTTTCCTCCCTCTGTTACAGACTGGTCTGCAGGCAACATTCTTAGAATGTTCTTTCTTTTCTTTGTCTGGCTAGAAACCTGTTATTATTTTTTTAATGGTGCTTTTCATTTACTGAGGCTTTGTTTTCTTGTCATGTCAGACCCCTCTAAGGCAACTTTTTTTCTAACCAAAAGTTTTAGCCTGGCTGGACAAGTGAACATCCATTTAAAAAACAAAACAAAACAACAACTTAAAAAAAAATGCTCCCTTTTCGGAAGTCACCAGCTTCATTGAAAACAAAGATTCTCATGCTTAGGGCCATTATTGGACATTCTAAAATTGTCTCAAATGTGTGACCTTAGGCAAGTCATTTAATCTCTCAGTTTCCTAATGTGTGAAATGAGAACCACACTACATGTGTTTTGGGGCTGTGATGAAGACGAAATAAAATTACAAATGCAAACCAAGAAAAGTGCACAAAGACACTTTTGTGCAGACACTTTTTTGTGCAGACCTAATAAATGGTAGCTATTATTTTGATGAGTACTTAAAATGTTCTTGGGGTTTACATTGCTAAAGGAAATAGTAAAGATGTGAAGACAATAGTGCTTTTTAAACTCCAGACTCAGCCTCTTTATCTGAAAAATGAAGATAATACTTTTGTCCCAGAGCTGTTGTCACATAGTAGATACTAAGCAAATATTGGTTTTCTTATTCTTTCATTCAAACTCTGGTCTTTCTCTCTCTCTCTATATATATATCTATATATGTCTGTTGATTTACAAATTGCATACGTGGACCACAGGATATGCTATGCATTGTTTACATTATAAAACATACACTGAAAAATAATTAAAATGATTAGGTAAATAGATATAAACTGACATTTTGATATTTTCTTTTTCGTGCTCACTTTGGCTATATAAGAACTAGAATAGGTCTGTCGCGTGCTTCTGTGAGTTTAGGCAGAACCTTCTCCTATGAGTAGTAGCAGGATTTTATGGGTTCCCAGAGTAACGACAAGAATGCTTAGCCCAGGAGGAAGTCTAGTGTCGGCTGTGTGTGCGAGCTTAGTTTCATGAGGCTGACTGCCTGACACCATCCTTTAGAAGTTTAGAGGAATGCCTAGCTTTCTGTGAAATTGGGCAATGTCTTGTCACTACTAGAAGAGGCGCGAGAAGGTCATGGTAACCTTTCAACTGAGGATGTCTGAGATTTTATATGCTGCGAGTTTAAACTTCTTACTACTGCTTTTCGTGGAAGAGGTTCTTCGGAGACGGGCTTTCTGTTCCAGACCAGGAACTAGCTGTGTGTCGTTAGACGGGTCTCCCAACCTCTCTGAGCCTTAGTGTCTTCATCTGTAAAATAGGGCTAGAAATCATTACCAGATGGAACTGGTGCTACGATTAAATTGGATAATGCTGTCGCAATGCTTGTGGGGTGGGCTGGCTTTGCCTAGTCTGTAGCTCACCATGACCTTCAGTTGCTATGCTCCTGAGATTTTGTTTGTCCATCGTTCATTTTCAGGCCTGCATTTCATTTATTTTTTTAAATGTAATGTTCAGTTTTTAGTAAGTGTGAATATACACATAGTCTAAAAAACTATTATACTGTCAGCTTTAAAATGAAGAAACAGCGGTTTCCTTCTCGCCTATTTCCGCTCTAATTCCTGCTCCCTAGAGGCAAACATCTTGTAATTCTTGAGTTTTTTTTTTCTTTTCTTTTCTGAAGTGTATCCCTTTATTTGAAAATAATAACTAGTGCTACAATTTCTTATTTATTTCTAGATCATCTTTTCATTCTCACTGTGGAATATGAGGATTTAGCTTTCTTACCCTTCTTTCTTCCTACCTCAGAAACACACCCTCACACACACACACATACCCCTTCCCTGCCCCCATCCTTCCAAAATAGCTGCGCCACACACTCTGGTTGAATCAGCACTCAGCATAGACTTGCAGTGTGCTCTAATGAAATCTTCAGTTCCTATATTCATCCTATTTCTCCTGCAGCTGACTGTCGCTGTGTTGTTGATTTAAAGTTTCGACTCTGTCGATATTCATCCCCATCGTCTGATAGAACCTGTAAAACTCCTTCCAACATAGTTTTCAGCACATCTGATAATGGCATCTGTTCCCTTGTCTTCATAATGTGTCGGGGTGCGGTTCCCAGACTGGGTAAGTGCAGTGGGGATCCAAACAGAGAGCAGGGAGCGAGTGTCAGAGCCACGCGGGGATGCCAGACAGTCATGCGTTCCGAGGGCGTTTGGGAGGGTTTAGGCTTCCGTGTTTGACCCTGAGCCAGGCGCTCTCCTCTCTCTGGCCCTGTGGTCCCCAACTGTCAGGTGTGGGATTCTAACACGCCGGAGGGCTCCAGCTGTGCCTCCCCCTCAGCCTGCTTGGCCCTTCGGTTCCTAACCCTGCTCACCTGGCAGGTGTCTTGTCTGTAAGATAGAGACTGCTGAGGGTATGGAGAACGTTCCCACACCCTTCGATTGTGGTCCAATAAGGGCCGCCGCCGGTTCACAGGATTCTCCGTGCTCTCTTCCCATCCTGATTCGCAGTATTTGCTTATATGATTTTAAATCATTATTTGATGGGGAATGGGGTCTGTTTTCTCTACCACTCTTTGCTTATAGACATTAAAGCTTTGATGTTTGCTTAGAGTTGTCAAATAAAATTTCCATTTTTTGGAGTGTGAAAACGTTTCTATGCCATTGTCCCTTTCGTGTTTCTCTCCTCGCCGCCCCCATCTCCTTCCACACGCACCCCCAATTCTATTTCTTTCCTTTAAACGAGAGTTCCTTCTGGTTACTTATCTCCAAGACTCATGTTGGTCATCTTTAGAATGGGCTTCTTAATAGCCTCACCTGGCTACCATGCGTGCTAAGTGAGGGAGTGTGCCCAGTGCCTTGCGCGGTGCCTGGCCAAAGAAAGCTACACATATATAGTTTTCCTCTTATTGCTCCATCCACATTAGGCATTGATCTGCTTTAACTGCTCGAGTCCTCTGGGCTTAGGGTGTCAGTCAGCTGTCAGCTGAGCTGAACAGGACTTTGGGAAGGTCGGGCGTGGATGCCTGAACCAGTCATTGAGCATGATTCTGCAGGGGCTCCATGTAAAATGGGTTAACTCAAAGCTGTTTTCTGGAGGACTTAAGCTCTTCCGACAAAGCTCTATAGAAATAGGAGACATTTGTGATCTTATTAATTGGTGGCGTCTTCAAATAGACCACCCTGAATCGAATATAATGCAAGTGTCCCCAGATGTGGCCAGCAACCCCTCATTCATGTATTGAGGTATGCGGCAGGTCAAGAGAAAAGGCAGGCAAGAGGGTCCCGGAGCCTTTTCTGACTGAGCATTAGGTGGCTCCAGCAGCTGACCTCTCTTTCAGGAGCACTTTTTTTTGTTAGGGCTAATTCCTGAAGCAGTCCTCCCAACAGCCAGTTCCCCCAGCTGTAAGCAGGGGCTGCAGGGGGCCCAGTAGTCAGGAATTACTGCCCCAAGCAGGAAGTGTCTAATGGTTTCTATTTACTTTTAGTTACAAGAGGGAGGTCTTCCTTACAATAGAGGCAGAAAGCACATTTTACCTTAGGAGGGAACCAGAGCTTTCTAAGGACACCACGGTCCCATCTTGAAATTGCTCTGCCACCAACAGGACAAGGACAAGGGGAACAATTTCTTACCTATGTCTTGAGTTGAAGTGTAAGACTGTGCCTGGCTTGTGTCCCTGTAATGAAGCAGGAAGCTACTGTCCTGTGGTCACATCAGAGATGGCATTTTGTGCTATTTTTTTAAGTCAAATGCTACTTTAAAAATCAACAGTCTAGCAGACTTGGAATATACAAGGATATAGGAGAAATGGATAATCTATTGGGTTGTCAGGAAAGTCATGACGTATTTTTTCTATGTTTTTCGTTGCAAAAATGCGTCATGACTTTTCTGACAACCAAATGTCTCCTTTCATTCTTTGAAGAAAGTTTATACATCTCTTTTCTCATATCGATGGTGTATTTATAAAAATCCATCAGGTGTCCATCGGGGGGGGGGAACCTTTGACAAATTTAAAAAGAGTTTCTAAGGCCACAGTCATGGTTATAATCTAGTACAAATTAGAAAGAAATACTATAAGGCTGACCCCCTCCTCGCCAAGTCTTGACTATTCAGAAATTAAATGTATAAACTGGATAATTTATCTGATTGAAGACAGACTCAGAAGGGAGACCATAAACTGTCTAAAAAGAAATGAAAAGAACATTTTATACTAAATCTATGTGCCATAGCAAAAGAGGTGCCAGAGGAAAATGTATAGCTATAAATGTCTTCATTATTAAAGACAAAAGATGGAAAGTAAAGGCGATAAGTAATTGTTTTAAGAAGTTTGGAAAAAGTCCAAGAAATTAAACCAAAAAAAAAAAAGAGGGAAATAGAAACAAAAAGCTAAATTTAATGAAACCAGAAATAAATAGAAAACATTAGGAAGGAATATAAATTTACGTGGCTGTTCTTGGAAAGGCCCAAATGTAGAGATTTAACCATATGCATGATCTGAGAGAAATGGCTGAGCAAAGAGCTAACCCTTCACTCAATAGAATGTGATGCAGCCATTAAAATTGTTTTAAAAGCAGTTGTAAGAGGATTGGGTGAAATGCATACATCAAGTAAAAAGAGCAGAATCAAAAATTGTATTATAGAATGATTATAACCATGTGAATACAATCTCCCACCTCCCTCCTACCCCAAGCTCTGAAGAAATTAAGTCTGGGACGAATCATCCGGATATCACAGCGGGAAGGAAGTATTGACTCGTACTACAATGTGGGGCAACCTTGAATGCATTGTGGTAATTGTATGAAGCGAGTCAGAGAAGACCGCATAACTGTCTAATTCCATTAATATGAAATTCCCAGTGTAGGTGAAGCTACAGAGACAGGAAGTAAATTAGTAGTTGCCTAGGGCTGGGGGTTGGGGGATGGGGGAGTGACAGGTAAAGGGTATGAGGTTTTTTATTGGGGTGATGCTGTATTTTAAAATTGATCACCCGATGGTTGCATAACACTGTGAATATACTACAAACCTTTGAATTGCACACTTTCAGTGGTTGAATGGTATGGGAATTATCTCTTAATTAAACTGCTACAAAAAAAAAATCACAGTGGTTATCTTACGGAATGGAAGTATCGGTGATTTTTCTTGCTTTTCCACCTTCTTTTGTAATTTCCAGATTCCCAGATATAATTCTGTGTTACTCCTATAATGAAAACATAATAAACCAGAAAACATTTTAAAGGAAGAATGTTAGTAATTGGCCTTTTCGCAGAGAAGACAATGATGGGAAATCTGCTCCCCTACCTCCTGAGAAGGAAAGGGGGGGAGGCTGAGTCCCATAATCCTAAAATCTGGGCACTGGTTGTCATGGATCGCTGAATTGTCAGCTGCCAGTCACATAAAGGGACTCAGCGCTATTCTTCTGCGAGTCAAAGAAAGTAAAGCTCATTGGTCTGGGGTCTTTCAGGGGCGGGATCGCATCTCAGGGAAAAACTGAGGGTCCGTGAAACCTGGGGATGCCTAGGAACCAATTTCTAGTAAAATCTTCTAAGAGGTGTCAGACACTGCTGTCCGAGCGGTACATGAGAGAGAGCGAGAGAGAGCTGTTACTTATATAACTTCCTGTAATTGCCGGCTGATGGTCGTGGCTGATGGTCGCCCGCCCCTCCTCTTCGCTGAGCTGGGGGATCCCCAGACTTTCCTCTTGCAGAGGGTTTGCCTGCTACCTTTGGGCTTCATGTGCTGGGTCAGTCTCCTTAACCGAAACTGAAATGCCATTTTAAACAGGAGACTCCATCATCTCTTTTGAAGATGGGAAACTCTTACGCTGGACAGCTGAAGACGACGCGGTTTGAAGAGGTCTTGCACAACTCCATCGAGGCCTCCCTGCGCTCCAACACCCTGGTCCCCAGGCCCATCTTCTCGCAGCTGTACCTGGAAGCAGAGCGGCAGCTCTCCGCTCTAGAAGGTAGGAGACGCATTGGTCGATGTATTTTCGTGTGTGCAGTGAATGTTGGCAGCAGAACTTGAAACGCTGTCCTCTGCTGCTCTGGGTAGACAATGTTGAGTCCACCAGAAAAGAATTGCTAGAAAAAGAAAGTTGCATGTAAATTCTTACTCGGCTGAAATTAAAATAGTTTCGGCCATAAAGTTGCAAGGAATAAAATCATGCATTGGACTAAAAGGAGAAAGGAAGAGGGGTCGTGTTAGACAGCTCTGAATGGGTTGTTACTCATCCTTATTAAAAGGTTTGACGTTTTCACTTGGGTAAGTAAGACATTTTAACAGGCTTTTGACCCTCAGCTACTGTTTTATTCTTTGTCCTCTGATCTGTGGCCATATCTTTGCAAAGTAGTCTAGATGGTTTCTCTTGTGCTAGCAGGTACAAGAGCCCTCTGGAAGCCTTTAAAAACCAAGAACAACCTCTTATGAATTTCACATGTGCCAGGAATAAAGCAATACATTACCTTGAGGCTTGGGGACCACTTTTGGGTTTACTTAATTATCCAGAGAATAAAATGGTTGTATTTTTCCATCTTTAGTTTGTAATTTTTATAGCTGGGTAATTTCATGTCAAAAGTTACCTCCCAGCAATCCAGAGTAGGAGACAGTTCCTGCAAGGGAAGTTCTTTTGTCAGTTTTATGTCTTTCACTTGAAGTTGCCTGCAGACTTCACTTAGCTATTGAAGTGAAAAAGGGGCTGTGGTTTATAACAAGCTTTAACTAATTAAATGAGAAAGTGTGCTGTATGCCTGTGTTGGGGTGGTCGTGGGGGGTGTGTGTGCATGTGGGGGTTGGGGGTGGGCACGGTGGGCCAGGGAGGGCCGTACATCAGGAACAACGAGGCACAGTGTGCTTGTGTGATACCTGAGAGTCCCTTATTCAGGCAGGGAGGCACTCCGGTGTCACCCTTTAAAACGTCCTTAGTAAGTTAACCTTGCAGACGCGGCAGCACAGGACCTAAGAGACCTGGATCTGGGCCTGAGAGAAGCTAGCTTATGGGCAAAAGCGCGAACTAGGATTATGAGTGTTCTCGCAGGTTTACATCTGAAGTGCTCGCGTTTTCCGGCAGAGGAAACAGCACTGACACATTGTGGGGAAAAGAGAAATAGCTGGAGAATATTTTATAGACTATCTTTGACTAGCAAAAGGATTTGTGAAATACGTAGTAAATAGCCATCCTTAGCTCCTCACTGTCTCGAAAGGCTTTGTTGCTAATGATAAACGAATGAGGATAATAATGATACATTATTTTAAGGTGGGGAGGGCACCTTAACATCTACGAGGCGCCTCACTTCCAACCAGCCAGAGTAACTGAATCCCGTGATTGGGAAGATGGGAGGTTGGTTTGCTTGATGTTTTGAAGGATGCTCACCTGGGGAGAGAGAGGCGGGTCCCGCTCGGCCTTTACTTACGCCTAAGTTCTCCGTAGACAACCTCTTCTGGCCTCTGAATGGGAGGCTGCATCCCTAACTTTCCGCTTTCTCAGGATGCCCTCATCTGCCTACAGGGCGCCGGGCAAGTGACACTTTCCAGGGACAGTTTTCAGGCATCCACTCCTGGGTGCCACCGGTGTTGAGTGCTGAAGGCTCCCTGCCATCTTGTTGGACACTTGTTCTCTTCCTGTTGGGATGAAAACCAGAGCTGCCCTCTATGATTTTCCCATATGTTCAGCAAACAGAATAGAGACATCCTCTGAGATTTGGTTTTTCTAGCGGGGGGAGGTTGGTGTTTTCAGTTTGCTAAATGTCACCGTAAACTGAGCGCCCTGCCCCAGCCCTGGGTTTCTGCCTCATAAAGCCTGGCGCGGACGGCTTGTACAGGTCATGTCTTGCTCTGTCTGCCTGCCTGTCTGTCAGAGTCTCTTATCTTATCGCCGTCCTTCCTTAGACAATAACATTCGAGATGATTTTTATGACCAAGGTGCCGGTGTACTAATCACCCCTGGGTCGGTTAACATTTTCTGTTAGTGAGGGTGACTCAGCGGGGGATTGATGACTTTGTTCTCCGACTCAGGGGGTCTTACCACCTCCTTCTAGGGGGAAATAACCTTTCATTTGTTATTTAGTTGTTGTTGTTTTTTTAAAAAAGACCAACCAAACACAAATACCACCCCAGCATTTTGAGGTATTTATTAATGAAGCAAGATGCAGGTAAATTCCTGTAACCCTACCCACTTGGAATGTTGTACAGTTTCTTCTCATGGAAAGAGAACACAGTCTACTGTACACATGAACACAAACAGCCTCCTACTCTGGGAATGAAGGGCTGTAATGGAAGCCCTGGGCCCCTGTTTGAGCAGTAAGGTCCTAGCCCCATTCCAGTCGGCTTTGTCTATCTCCATCTGAAAGCTCTCCTCCTGCCCGGAGACCTTGATAACAGTCTGGTTCCATCTGCTCCTGGTTAGGCGGCCTCCAGGATTGCTGCTGGCTGACTGATCCCATCAAAGGCCCTGGAATGTCTGATGTAGACCTTTGACCTTTAATACTGCTTTCTTAGTGACTGGATTTTGAGGTCTTTCTTTGACTTTCCGAGGCTTAAGACCCTCCTCTTTCATTCTTTCTGGGAGTCTGTTCTTCGAGGCTCAGCAGAATAATGTGCAGACATTCCTCGGGGTGCCCTCAGACCTCCTGAGAACTTGTCTCCTCATTGCTGCCCCTCTGAGCCTCTGGAGTGCTGGCTCAGGGTAGTCTGGATTTTGCTGCAGAGCCGTCTATGCCACCCACTCCATAGGTGGCTAAAGGACAGTTTGGGTGACCCTGGGGACCTGGGCTGCTTTGCTGGTGCCTGGAGTCAGGGCATGACTGTACCTTCTGCTCAAACCCTCCATGCCTGCATTTAGTGGCAGGAAGGAAGCTTCTAAAGGAGGTTGTGTAGTTATCTCCCCCCACCCCCACCCCCGGCTTGGGTTCTTCCTAGGTAATTTTTTTCCAGTCTTTCTGCCAGCTCTGTGTCCTCTAGGCCCAGAAAGACAGAGACACCAGGAATTGTTGCAACGTTCCTGCTGTGAACCTTCCCAAGGCCACAGGCCTGAGCTGGCTTGAAATGTCCGGTTTCTTCATCTGCCTCTTGTCCATCAGGTACCTTTAAAATGGTGGCCACTGTGAGGTTGTTTTCAGTCCCCTGTACAAGTTGAATCATGCCTGGAGTATTATTCTGTGCCACTCGTAGGCCATATTTTCCCACATAGACTGTCATAGCTCAGAGTGACCTTGTATCACCACCTCATTTTACAGATGCAGGATCTGATGCACAGAGAGGTTAAGTAACTTTCCTGCAGCCACACAGACTATGGCAGACCCAAGTCCTAAAACCTGAGTCCCCTGACTCCCAGTCCCAGCTCTTTCCACTGCACAGGATTGCATCATTAACCTAAAATGAGTTAACCCACTGGATGGATGGAGGGTGTGTGAGCCAAGTAAGATGCGAGCAGGAGAGATGGCAACAAAGAAGCCAGCCCTGAAGGAGACAGAGAAACAAAGAAGAAACAGCTGCTTCCTGCCCTAGTGTGTTTAAGGGTGTGCGTAGTGATGCTATTCTGAAGAAATCAGAATGTGATTTATTAAATGGCATTTAAAGACAAGCTGTAAAAGATTTTTTTTTTTACCCAAAATTTCTGTTAAAAGAAGTTAGGACTCTACGTCAACAGCCTTGAAAATTCATTTATATGAGCTCCCCCCTGTCTTTAGTGATGCTGGTAAACAAGATGTAACTGTGTGCTCAGATCAGGGCCTGTGTTACTTGCGTGCTGCCTCTGGAGGCATTTCGCTGGACACCTGGACTGCAGAGGTGAGTAAGGGCGGGGCATCAATCTCCAGGAGGGGAGTGACAAGAAGCTGCCGTGACAGCTCAGACGCAGCCAGCCAGCAGTGAGATCTCCTGGCCAGTTCCTCATTTGACATAACTCCTGTAAAACTAGTTTCCTAAAGTCATAACATGCCTGGTCCTGTTCTGGAATGGCTTTTTGTGTGTGGGTGTGACAGATTTGGGTGTGTTTGTGTTTCTAGTAATGATGCAGCCGTTCTTCCCTCGGGAGTAAATGGGGACGTGTTGTGTCACTGCTGCCTTGTGGTCAGTAAAGGCAGTTCGTGCTGTTTCTTGTATTCTAAGCTGAGCCGTGCACTTGGCAGTGAGAACATCAACTTGGGCATTACACATGACTGGGGACATGCCAGCTGTGCTACTTAGCAGTTCATTGGAGAGCAGTGGGCCAATCATGGGTCTCTCTCAGCCTCAGTTTCCTTATCTGTGAAATGGTCTATCTGTTATACCATGGTACCCCCCCACACACACACACACACAAATATTTTCAGAGTGCTCACTATATATAGGCTTCATGTTCAGGCCTCATCAACCAATTACATATGGAGTGAACCCTAGTGTGTGTGCAGACATGTGCCACTGTGATGGATGGGAAGAGAAGTGACCTTGAATTTGAAGCCATGAGGCCAGGCTCAGAGCCTGAGCCTGTGACCTTGGGAAAGTCAGCGACCTGAGTGAGCCTTTGCTTTTCCCTCTAGTAAAGATAGGTGACAATGCCCGACTTACGGTGTCTGTGTAAGGATTGATGAATTACTCCATAGCTGAGACTTGCTGAGTACTTACCTCTGCCTTCCGCCTTACCCCTCTTTCCCCCTTCTAGGCAGTAGCCGAGTGGACAATGAGGAAGAAGAAGAAGAGGGGGAAGTGGGGCTGGAGCCGAACTGTCCCCCAAATCCCTACCAGATGCTCCCTCTGCCTGAAGGATGCTGCACCACGGATGGTGAGCCTGCCAGCCCCTGCCGGGCAGTGCCCGCCGCCCCGAGTCTGCAGCTGTGTGCTGCGGGCCTGCCGTCCCATCCCTGCAGCGTTGGCTACACCAGTCAGGCTCACAGCCCCTCAGCCACCCTATGGACAGACTCAACTTGCCGAGTGGATTCAGATCCAAAAGTTCATTTTTCTACATTAGTTGTTTGAAAACTAAAATATACATCCCCAGCTCAGGCGTGTTTGCACCATGTGTGCAACTCAGAACTCATTAGCAGGAAGAATCTTTCGTGTCTGTCGGTACTTTACTGTTGGAAAAGCAGATACACGTTATCTCAGGGACCCTGTGGAATCGGTAGTGTTCTTCCCATCTTGCTGTCCGAGAACCGAGGCTCGGAGATGCTGCAGGGTTGCAGCTCGGCCTCGTGATAGGAGCTTGTGCTCAGCTCTCAGACTTGGCTGAACGCGGCGCTGCCGCTCTCTGGCCGGACAGCCTGTGGGTGGTACTCAAGTTCATCCGTCCTGCTACTGTAACAGTCAGAGACGTCACTAGTTAGTGATTTAGTCAGTCAGTTAATTAGGTTCATTGAGCCCCTGCTCTGGAAACATGGAAATAAAAGGTACAAGAGCTTCCAGATTCATGGAACTTCATAGGCAGGCGGACACTTGGCACGTGATGTAGAAAATGCTAGCAGGTAGGGTGGGCAAGCAGGGGTGCATGGGGGCACAGGAGAGACTCCTAACACAGGTAGAGAGCTTGGGGAAGACTTCTTGGAGGAGGCGGCCCTTCATCTGCGTTTTGGAGGATTAGCAGGAGTTAGCCCGGACACAGTAGGAGGGTTGGGGAGAGCTGAGATGTTCCCGACAGAGGCACTGCGTGTGCAGGGGCTTAACAGGGGGAGAATAGAGCTCAGTTGGGGGACTGCTAGCACTGGTGGGTTAGTTAGATAAGGGCCTGAGGTGGGGCAGGGCAGGGCTTGGAGAAGTGATCAGATGGGCTGTGGAGGCCCCGTCCACCCTGCTCTCTGGACTTAACCTTGTGCGGGATGGCTGGCAGAAGAGGGAATTCGCCCTGTCTGGGGCTGCTATTCCTAGGAAATGGAAGTCAGTATAGTGGGTCTTTGTGAGGTAGGCCTTCCAGTGTCCAAGTATTAAAAGGCCACCTAATTAAATAAGGGAACGGTAAACTCTCCGGTGGTCACTATGGTGATTTTCAAAGAATTTCTGAGTAAACGCAGTGAATACTCTGACTGCCCACGGCCAGTTTTCCCCCAGCTCTTCACAAGGCAGGGGCCAGCCCTCTGCAGGCCAGGAGGGGTCCGGGGCCTGGAGGTTGAAGACCCGCTGGGTGCCTGACCTCAACCGCAGAGAGTTTTCTGAACTTGCCCAAGACGATGAAGGGGAGCCACCCAAGTCTGAGAGTCAGACCGGCTCCACCCCCGTAGGTGATCCACGGGAGCTTTGCAGAGCGCGCCTGGCCGGGTGCTGCACACAGTGGGCGCACAGCCTCCCGCCCTCCGGCCTTCCCCCCAGGGCAGAGGGGAGGACTTGAGACAGCGCCTGTCGATGGTAAAGCAGGTGCTCATGGGAGGAGAGTCTCTGTAATGTCCTGTACAGTTTTGGAGGGAAGGCCTTGGGCGCATCCAGTTGGTAACCATCATCCCATCATCTCAGTTGGCAACCAAGGTTGGCAGAGGCACAGGGCATCCGGCTGAATGTGCCTCAGCGAGAAAAGGCCTGGCAAGGGCCTATCCAGATAAAATCAGCTGTTTCCTCCTCCTTCCTTTTTCCCCCAGATATTTCTGGACACTAATTTTTTAAATGGGAAATATATTTAAAAGCTCTTAAATACAAAAGGTTCAAACGCGTATAGAGTGACAGTCTCCCTATACTGGTGAGTCTCCTCTGTGTCCTGGTCGCCCAGGCCCCTCCCCAGAGGCAACCGGTGTCACCAGGTTCTCACCCTTCATTCCTGACCCTCGCCTGACCTCATACACGTAAAATGCAGGGTGTAAAAAATACCAAATCACTCACATTTTCTAATGGATTTATCTTGTATACATTTTAATTGATCATCATTTCTCTACACTTTTTACCTCTTGAGCTTCATTTGTACATTAATATGTGTTAATATATGTGATACCGATAATCATAAAAACATGGGGTTAAGTGTCATTAATAACCATGGTTATAATTTTATCTCTCAGAATTATAATAATTTTAAAGTCAGCCATGTCCAGAGGTAAGGGTTGGTTCCAACAAGATCCAGAATGTTCTCATCCTTTTGCCCATGCCGATCCTGGTTCTGGAAGCCTCTTGGCTGCGTGCGTGAGCCCTGTCCGTTCCTCCTAGGGTTCTGCCAGGCGGGGAAGGACCTGCGTCTCGCCTCCATCTCCAATGAGCCCATCGACGTCCCTGCAGGCTTCCTCCTCGTGGGGGCCAAGTCCCCCAGCCTGCCGGACCACCTCCTGGTGTGTGCCGTTGACAAAAGGTTCCTGCCAGATGATAACGGGCACAACGCCCTTCTTGGTAAGTTTCTCCTTTGCTCTTCTCTTTGTCTGCATGTTGGGTGGGGACAAAGGAGGCCTTTGGTGGTGACAGATAGGCCACCTTTGTGGCCTCTTCATCAGCATGTCACACCCCACCCTTTATGTCTTTTGGTAGACTGTTTCTTTGGGGAATGAAATGCAAGTGATACCTATTTTATTATTATTTTTTATTATTATTATTTTTTTAAGATTTTATTGGGGAATTGGGAAGGGGAACAGCCAAATTGTTGTCCTTCAATCTTAGTTGTGGAGGGTGCAGCTAGCTCAGCTCCAAGTCCAGTCACCATCTGGCCGCCCTTTGGCAGCTCATGGCCGCTCAGCTCAAGGTGCCGTGTTCAATCTTAGTTGCAGGTGGGCGTAGCCCACCATCCCCTGCGGGAGTCAAACTGTCACCAGCTGAGCCATCCTGGCACCTGTTGGCAGCTCAGCGTCAGCTCAGCTTGGGCGCAGCTCACTGGTCCATGTGGGAATCGAACCAGCGATCCTGTTGCTCAGAGCTCGCGCTCTTAACCAGCTGAGCCACTCAGCCGGCCCAAGTGACACCTATTTTAAAATGTGACTACCTTCCTGTGGAAAGCCCATCATGTAGTATATTTTTTTGGTACCTGTATTCATCGAACCTTCCCTAAGTGCTTACTGTGTCAGGAATGGGATCCAAACCCTGTCCTAGATCCTCCCGGAAGACATCAGATGTGAGGTAGAAGGAGAAAAAGGCTGAGTATGTGTTCCTGCCTCTAGAACGTTCATAACCACAGTAACTGCCCGGCACCCTCCATCCATTCTCTTTTTTGGTTTACTTCTCACCTCTCAGGAGGTGTCATTCTAATTCTGGTTTTATAGGTGAACTTGAAACTGTTCATGAACTTGCCCAAGGGTACATGAGTAAAGGGCAGGATTCAAACTCAGATCTTCTGGCTCCAAATTCTACCCTGTAACCGCCATACTTCATGGTCCCGTGTCCTGGTTACGGTCAGCATGGGGGAAATGCAGGCTTGATCTTTCACATGACAACTGGCCCCCAGAGACCCCGACGTCAGTGCAGAGCGGAGGCCAAGCCGTTTCAAGCCTGGCTCTCATTTGTTCAGACATTTATTGAGCTCTTACTGTGTGCCAGACCCTGTGCTCAACACATTCCCCCGTTAGTGGAACAAAATCAGGGGAGATGTGAGGTTTGGACCCGAAAGCTCGAGGGCTGGCTTTTAGTCCTGCATCTGACCACAGGGGTGCTTATGGCGTCTGGGCCTCAGTGTCCTCATCCATAAAGTGGGGAGGTGATGTCCACATGTGCTCCTGACCCTTCCAAAGTTGGGCCCCTTCCCCTGACTTGGTGTCTCCTTTGGAGGAGAACTTGGC
Organism: Hipposideros armiger; assembly: GCF_001890085.2. NCBI lineage: Eukaryota > Metazoa > Chordata > Mammalia > Chiroptera > Hipposideridae > Hipposideros > Hipposideros armiger. The sequence continues at coordinate 1,531,250 of NW_017731487.1, read as the reverse complement.
AGACAGAAGGGTTGGTAGTGATCTGTCTATTTCAGACGTAGCCTCAGGAATAATCTTCATTGTAGAAGTCAGTTTGATGGTGAGAGTTTATGGGGAAAACTTGTAGGTTAACCTCCCTTCCCCCCGGGACATTTATTGAGCACAATTTATGTCTGAAGCACTGTGCATAGGACGGAAGGGTGAGGAGGGGAGAGAGCAAGGATTGACACAGAGAAGAAAAAGAAATGGCTCCTGCCGCCTGGGGTGGGGTGGGACATGGCCACGTGTGACCTCTGAACCAAGGCAGAGGGGTGCTGACTGGAGGGACAGACGTGGCCCTGGGACAATGACCAGGGAGAGAAAGTTTATTCCGACTCTCTTTTAAGGCAGGTTCATGGGCTAATTGTAACTAGTTCTTGCAAACAAAAAAATGCCAGAAAATCCACTCTCCCAAAGAAACTGCCAGTCATTCCAGTTCTGATCTAATTTGCTTAAAGGCTGCTCAGGATGAACCCCGTTGGGAAGATGACCTGGTGGCTTGGTTAGCGTTTCATCTGCCGGTGGTGAGGGTTTGCCTGACTTCCACCACTTTGTGACTAAGAGAATTGCGAGGGTAGTAAATCGAGGCGGTTCTGTGTCTTGAAATGTGGAGACAAGACTCAGTGCATTCAGCACCAGCCCGGTAACGGCTTCAGCCCCTCAGTGCAGAGGAAGTGGTGTCTGTTAATTGCTCGCCAAAAAGCCATTGGAGGTGGGTCACCGGGCCAGTTGGTAATAAGAATGCTTTCTTCTTTTAAAATAACTATGCTCTCAGCTTGCACACTTAACACTGTTTAGGTTTCCTGCAATTAACCCCAGTGGCTGCACAGGACAAGGTGGCCCGGCAGGCCTCCGGGGGCTGGGGCTCAGTGCCTTTTAGTGACCTATAAAATGGAAGCTGTGGATTATCTTAGGGGAAGCGATGGCTTTAGCTCTCCCCCACCCCCATAATTTATTATGAAGAGAGTCTTGTTTTAGTGACTTTGAATCAACTGAGGAATTTTTGTCTGAGAAAGTTGAAAGACTAGAATCCAGGTGTATGTTTCAATTTTTTTATGGTAATCCATCTAAATTGCCTGATAGCTAAGATATAGGAGTAGAAAACGTCTAAGTAGAATGTTCATTTCTTAGATGGGAGTAAATGAGGTTTCTGTTCATTCAGCAGACAAATAATTTAAGTAGTTTTGGAATGTATAAACCCAAACTGAAGGCAGAGCTGAGGTTTAGCCCGGAGCCCCAAAGCCAAGTCCGACGCGGTCCTTCCCTGGGAGAACACAGGCGGAGACTCAGAGCCACACCAAATAAAGCTTATTTAAATCTCTGTGTAGCATCTTATAGCCAAGGATGTAAGGTGCTGCACACAACTCCCAGCCATGGGAGAGCCATCTCAGAGGATGAGGTGTTCTAATGGGGCCCGGAAAAATGAGTGGAATTTTGCCGGTTGGAGAATAGTAACAGCAGCTACTTTATTGAGACTTAACCATGTGCAGGAAACTGTCCTAAGTTAAAAGAACCTGGAGAGGCGGGCACATTATGATCTAGCATTTATAGAGAAAGAAGCAAAGGCACAGAAGGGGTAACTGACTTGCTCGGGGTCACCCAGCTAGTAAATGGTAGGTCCTGAACTTGAGCCCGGAGGACCTGGCCCGGGTGCTCACGTCCTAGGGGACGCAGGGCATCTCAGGCCCAGGGACCCTCGTGCATGAAGGGAGTCAGCATGCCGAGGGCATGGTGAGACCTCCCTGTGGCTGGAGCAGAGGCTGCTGAGAAGGGCGCAGTAGGGTCCCCCTTGGAAAAGGCTGCAGTACCCGGGAGCCATTTTCAAACTGGAGGAGTCGAGGGAAGAGGGTCATAATCTAACCTCTCTGTCTTTCGTCTTTGACAGTTACTAACACACGGCTAGCCTGGCTTTCACTCATAACTCTTCCGTCTTCATGACCTTCCAAATTATGTTGAAGCAAATCCCAGACATCATGTCATTTCATCTGTAAGTGAGTCAGTGTGTATCTCTAAAAGATAAGGGCTTTTTGTTGGAAATCCAGTACAATCATCATACCTAAAAAATTTAACAATAATTCCTTAATATTTTCAAGTCTCCAGTGTGTTCAGATTTTGTTTGATAACTTGATTAAAGTTGGTTTTTTTGAATCAAGTTCCAAATGAGACTCTCCCAAAGCATTTGGTTGCTATATCTCTTAAGTCTCTCTTATTTGTTGTCTCTCTTCATTTACCTGTCCTTCTTTTCTAGATTTTTCCCTATAGTTTGTATTTTAAAGAAACACCAGAAGTGTTCAAATAAGGCAATTACCATGTTCTAATTTGCATTTTTGAAAGCTCTTTTGTAGGTCACATGAATAATTGATTTTTATTAAACGATAGAAACTGAGGCAGGGGAAGTAGTTACGAGCCTATTGCAGGATTCCAGATAATTACGGTGTCCTGATAGTTCTGTTTCAAACAGCAGAGTGTTGGACCATCCACCCGCCTTGAGTTTGTCCCAGATGGGTCTCCTGCAGCCTGTCATAGCTGTGTACTCAGAGAGATGACTTGCCGTGTTCGAAGGAAGCCACTGTGGTTACTTCAAAGAAGAATCATATACCTTTGGTTCTGGAAGGAAGCATAGAGCCCATTTAGTCCTCACCTTCCCTTTTATGGCTGGGAAATGGAAACCCGGATAGATTGCACCACTTCCCCCATTATCTCCCTTCTGGCACTGTGGGGACCTAGGTACTAGGGTCAGACTTGAGTCTCCTGTCTGCACCTGTGCCTCTCCCGCCCCCGCCCCAATACAGCTATGCCTGTCCAAGGGAGAGGAAGGAGAAATGACGCTTGCTGAATACCTACTGTGTGCTGGACACATAGTGGGCACTTTACCCTCCACGTGCTCCTTCCAGGTGGATTTTTGTGAGGAGCTAGCATAGCAGAATGGTTCAGTCCCAACTCCCAGACTTTCTACCCTGTATCTGTGGCCCAGTTATTGCCTCTCTGTGCCTTGATTCCCTCATCTGTAAACTGGGAGCCTACAAATGGTTTTATAGGGCTTCTGGAGGTTTAAACAAGAACGTTTGTAATGTAAAGTGCTTGGTACAGTGCCTGGCATATGATCAGTGTGCAGTAAACGTTCTCTACTATCATCTTGTTTACAGGTGAGGAAAGCAAAGCTCAGAGATGTTAATTAATCTACTCAGTGTCACATAAGTAGCGAGGCAGGGTTTGAACCCAGGTTCTTCTGATTTGCAAGTGTGTTCATGCTCCATTGCAGTGAAGGGGGGTGGAGAGAGAGGATAGGCGCTTTCCTGCCAAGAGAAGGGACAGCCTGGCCCAGTGGCCGGTGCCCACAAGCACCCATTCAGGGATACGCTTGTTAAACAAATGCCACCCATAGCTGCTAAACTGGACCCCCAGGAAGATCGCAGTGCTCTCTCTGCGTGGTCATGGAAAGTCGTTTCTATGGGACGTTTCCCATGGGACAGTACACTGAAGGACTGCTCTCTTTTAGTCTGGATATTTGTGCCTGGTGGGAATGTGTGGAGTCAGGCTGCATGGCCTACTTTCTAGGCTTGTCTTCCAAAGAGATGATTACAGACTCCCACGTCCTAAGGGTGGTTTCCAAAGAGAATGGCTTATTTCGTTCTTCCTCATGAAAACTTTTATTGCCTTCCAGACAATGTCTCGAAAAATTAGAATTACCTCATACGTTCGGCTGGGGTGGTTGAAGCCACGCCCCCGTTTCCTGGGGCTGGTTGGTGAGCCGTCCTGTGGTTTTCTTGGTTGGCCTTCTCAGAAAAGCAGCGGATTCTCCCGGCCAAGAAGTTTTTGCCAAAGCGGGAGAGCAGTTTGCTTGGTGGCTTCCTAAGCAACTTACTACTATACCAGGAAGACCCAGGTTTCCATTTCATTCCCAAACTACAAAGAGGAGCTCCTTATGGTCGGTGGTCCCCATCACTGCCTCTGAAATGGCCCCACAGCCCACATTTCTGGTGGGACAAAGGCCTGTAATCTCGTTAGCTGTTTCTGTAAAGGGATGACAGTGCAGGGCTTGGCGAGCTGTTCTTAGCATCCTTGATCTTGCAGCTCTGTTGTAGTTCTCCATTTTTTTTTCTTTTTAAAAGATTTTATTGAGGAGTTGGGGAAGGGGAACAGGCAAGACAAGTTGTTGTCCTTCAGTCTTAGTTGTGGAGGGCGCAGCTACCTCAGCTCCAAGTCCAGTCACAATCTGGCCGCCCTTCGGCAGCTCAGCTCAAGGTGCCATGTTCAATCTTAGCTGCAGGTGGGCACTGCCCACCATCCCATGTGGGAGTCGAATCTGCAACCTTGTTGTTAGGAGCATGTGCTCTCACCAGCTGAGCCATCCTGCCACCTGTTGGCAGCTCAGCACCAGCTCAGCTCGGGCGCAGCTCACTGGCCCATGTGGGAATCGAACCGGTGATCCTGTTGCTCAGGGCTCGCGCTCTTAACCAACTGAGCCACTTGGCTGGCCCTCCTCCATCTTTTTGACACTCAGGATCAGAGTCCCTTCCAGAGAGCTTGGGAGGCTTCTTAGGACCTTTTCTTAGATGGCAGTTGAGGTGTTTATCTCAAGGTTCCCAGGTTGGAGACAAAAGAAACAATAAAAACATTAGATTATTGCTTCAGCGTGTATGCGGAAATCTCTCAGGGTTCACTCTTACAGGTAGCTTGTTTCTTCTCTCCTCCCTTCCCTTCCACTATTTACCGACAGTCTGCCATGTGCCAGGCACACACACCTATGTACACAGATGCAACCCGCACCTCCACGTAGTCACACCATGATCCCGGCCCTTTGGAAGCATGGGATAGTTATGGGGAAAAAGACACGCATCTCAATAACTATAACACTAAGGAAGAAGTTACCAGGGCCCTCTGAACAATATAAAGAGGCCATAGGGGCGTGGAGACCAGTGAGTCCCAGCCCTTCGGGAAAAGGAAGGCTCTGGGGGAGTGGGTATTTGAGCTGAGCATCGAGTGCTAAGCAGGGTGTGTGCAGGTGGGGCTCAAGTGAGGAAAAGTGTGGCCCCAGAGGCAGGAGGGTGGCGGGAGTGGGCAGGGGCGTCCAGTAGGAATTCGGCCTAGCACAGTGAGGACCAGGAAATAAAGCTGGAGCTGCGGGGTGTGGGGCAGCCTGAACACCAGGCTATGGGTCTAGACTTCGTTCTCGTGCTAGACTCGAATGCCACCCTTTCTTTATCTGCTTTGGATAAATTAGTCTCTCTGGTTTTCCAGAAGAAGGTTTTGCTGTCCTGATTGACTGGGTATTGTTAAGCTGAGTGACCTGTCTGGATGACAGTGAATGGGCAAGAATGTCACTGCTTCTCTGTGCACGTTAGCTCCCTTCCTTCCCTTTAAAAACAAGTAAACTTTCCTTCAGTATCTTATCTGTTTGCTCTGGTGCAGAGGGAAGAGGATTCTGGAAGGTTAAAGTAACCTGTAACTGTCGTATGGCTAGACCAGGAGATTGGTGCTTATTTCTAAGGCCTTTTAAGGAACATTAAATTTGCTTGAAATAAAATAGAGAATCCACTATGTTTCTGTAATGTAAATACCTAATTTCTCTGTGGAGATGTTTTGAACCTTCACCAACTGATGCTATTTTGAGCACTAGCCAGAGGCCTCAGGGATCCTCTATTTAAAAGCAGAGCTTATGCACAGAGCCATGTGGCCCCCATGGCCTAGGTCGAAATGACCACTGTAAACTTGTCAGCCAGAGAATATGATAAAATAAATTAGTCTCAGCGTCAGGGTCTCCTCTCCCAAAGGGCCTGCTACCGTAGAGACCAGATGTACGAGTGGGCGAGGCAAGGTCTTGAGGAGGGTCTTCTAGAGACAGTGAGTGTCAACAAGACAATCCTCAGAGACAAAAGCCCAATCTCCGTGTTTCTCTCAGATTAGCCAACAGTTCCGATGAGCCCCATTTGAATAGACTTTACAGTTTGTAAAGGTCTTCTTAAGCTTGTTCTCTGGATTTTAATAGCTCATAGGAGGTGGTTTTGCCATTGTCACTGTATAGACAGCGTTCCTGGAGCCTCAGAGCTGTTGGGAGCCTCTGTGGCTCACTGTGACTTCATGAAGGAGGACATGCACCCCATGACCATTGCATTCTAGTGCAGTGTCTCCACTCCACTGGCGGCTGAGTCTCCAAAGCTCACTCACCACCGTCCTGGCTGTGTGCGCATGGTGGAGGTGTCTCCATTTCTTTTCAGCAGCTCATGGAATTGAATCACTTGACTCCAGGATGGAATTTTGGATGCTCAACAGGTCTCCCCGTGTATCCAGTGTCAGCGGTCTCATTGCTTTGAGATTCTGTAATTGGCCAGCACCAAAGAAAATGGGGGCATCCCAAATTATTGCAAGGACTTGGTCAGTGCAGGCAGTTGATGGAATAGTTCTCATCCTATAAAGTTGGCTCTGTGTATAGGCTTTCAGATATGCCTCTGAGCAAGTTCAATCTTCCAAACTTGCCTGGTTCACCTCTATGACCAAGTCTTCTTGGCCATTATTCTGTTTGCGTCAAGGCCATCTTGACCCCTGGGCCACCATAAAATGATGGGGACCTTTGCCCTGTGGAATTCTCTGGTTGGTGGTAGAAGATGTGAATAGTCAGTTTCGATGACGTGTGTGTTATCTGAAGAGGACTTTGGTGGTAAGTCAAGGACATTCATGGTTTGTTTCCTCCTCCAGGTTTCTCTGGGAATTGTGTTGGCTGTGGAAAGAAAGGCTTTTGTTACTTCACGGAATTCTCCAATCACATAAACCTTAAGCTGACCACTCAGCCCAAGAAGCAGAAACACTTGAAGTATTACCTGGTCCGTAACGCACAAGGGGCTCTAACCAAAGGACCTCTCATTTGTTGGAAAGGCTCAGGTGAGCAGTTCAGCTCCAAAGGGCGTGGGGTGTGTGAAGGGGCTGTCCTCCAGGTGAGCCAGGTGCCCGTCAGCCAGGCTTTGGGGAGAGATGGCCATAGAGCAGGCAAGGTGTGAGATCAGCCCTGTGAAACTAAAACGGCACTTGCATTACAGGTGTTCAGCCTAATTGTATGGGCCATTTAAATGTTGACAGAGGGCCACACTGTGCCTTCTTGTGGCAGGTATTTGGGGAAGAGGTTCTCAATCGAGGGGATTTTGTCTGGAGACATTTTTGATGATTATGACGGGAGAGTCCTACTGGCATCCCGTGGGTGGGGGGCAGGGATGCTGTTAAACATCTTACAGTGTACAGGATGGCTCCCCACAGAGAATTATGCAGTCCAAAATGTCAGTGGTGCAAGGTTGAGAAACCCTGATTTAGAGAAAGCTTGGCTGGAATGATGTCCCCGCTCCCCACCCTGAACCCAGCTCACAGGATGGTCCTTGACGCAGTGACGGGCCTCCACTGCCCGCTTCTCTGCCTCCCCTGTATGGTGCATGGCTACAGTCAGCCATGAAGGGAAGAGGCAGGGGGTGGATTTTAGAGGTTCAGCCTCCAGTGCTCACAGATACTCCCACTTAACCGGTGTGGAGGGGTTCTCAGTGAGATGACCAGGAGAACTAGCCTCTGTCCCTACTTACCTGTGTCGGTTCACTGCTGGTCGCCTGGACTCTCCCAGCCAGCTTCAGTGGCCTTCAGGAGGGGCTGGCTCTGGGCGTCCCCCTGTCTACCTCTCCCACTGCTCTTTTCCTTCCCCTCCCCTTTTCTTACATCACTCAATAAATATTTCTTGAGTTCCTATTATGTGCCATTTCCTAGGTCCTGGGGAGGCAGTGGTTCTTTCCCATGTGGGACCAGTTAAGAGTCTTTGATCATTTGCTGTGACCAAGTACCTCACAGGTTAGATATGTCACTGGGACAGAGGGTGACTCATGGGATGGAGGAAGGTATTGCTTATTCTTTTACCTTTGAGTGATGCTCTGTTCTTTCCTTGGACTTGAAGGACAGTGATTGGATGACCCATTATATCATGTTTTTCTCTTTTCCCCAAATGCGCACTATTGCTGCCACTCCTGACAGAACTGTCCCTCAGGCAATCCCCTTGCCCTTGGCATGGTTAACATCCCTGTCCCCTGGCTACACTGAAGCCAAGACCAGGCTGGCACCATTATGGTTATGTGCATACCTAGCTCTCCTGCAGGACAAATCCCAGCCTAGGAAACCTTCTCATGCCTGGCGGGAGTAGTGGGTTCTCATGCACACATCTTCCCCCCAGAGTTCCGAGGCCGGCAGCCCCCCGCCGGCTCCTGCTCCGGGTCTCTCTTCCTGCCGCTGGACAGCTCCGGGCCTCCACCTGCCTCCTCCAGCGAGCCCACTCCTGGTGCGAACCCGAGCATCCCCACGGGAACCCAGCAGGCAGGTGAGGCGATGGAGCAGCTGCATAGGTGCTGACTCCACGGGCCTGGTGTGCCAGCAGCGTGGCTGCTCGATTGGGCCCCCAAACGTCAACATAAATAGGGGTGTTCGCTTTTACTGCAATGCCTTTGCTTTTCATCTTGAATTGGGAATGCTGTGTTTTGTTTGGAAAGGTGTTCTGCAGTCCTGTTTGCTATGTCACGTGACCCCCCTGGTTTGTGGGATGGGGTGTTAGGATGCCTCTGTACCCCCACTTTGCAGCCTAGAGCTTGCTGTGTCATGGGCACTAAGTCAGTGCTAGACCTGAGCTCATGGATGGGGCAGAGCGACCAGACAGGGTTCTTTGTCGTGTGCTCAGCACTCCCTAGCTGTGTGTGTGTGTGTATCTTGCCGAACCCCAGCAAGCCCCCTGCGAGCAGGCTTTCGCTTCCCTGTTGTCCTGACTGGGAAAGTGAGGCTCGCTGGTGCTTGCCTCGGTCCTTGGCTGGGATCTGCCGCGCAGCAGACAGCCGAGTCAAGGCTTGACAGCGGGTATTTCTGGCTGATGTGCTTGGCGTTTTTCCATCCTGAGCAGACCTGATAAGCGTGGTAGCTGTTATCACAGTAGGTAGCAGCCTTCTCAGGGACTTGGGGTTTCCTCACTCCTGCCCACAGGGTTTGTAGAGGGGCCTGGAGAGGGGGTGCCAATGCCCTTGCCCCCGCCTGGTTCATCACATCTGTTACAAAGAGGTTGCACCTGGGCTGGGAACATGGTGTCCTCCAGAGGCACCAGGCTTCCCTTTCCGCATGGTGTATCTGCCATGGTCACCACTACACCCATGGCAACTGGAGAGACCAGTGTGTTTGCCATCAGCGTGCCCGGGAGTAACTCCCAGCACTGTTGCCTTCTAGCTGGGCGATTTGGGGTAACTCGTTTAAACTCTTTGAGTCTCCATTTCCTCATCTGTAAAGTTGAAGAAGATATTTTCTGTCCAATTTGCAGCTTTGTTTAAGAGTTAAGTAAGATTATAGTAACAGCAAATACTTAGTGCTTCCTGCCTGCCAGGTGCTGTTCTCTGGACTTCTGCTAACTCATGTCATCCTCACAATGGCTCTGTTATGACCCCTGTTTAATGGATGAGGAAGTTGAAATAGAGGGAGATTAAGGGAGGTCACACAGCTCATGCAGTGAGCCCTAGAAGACCAGAACCCATAATGTCCCCAGAATTACCCTTAGACCTGGGAGCCCCAGTCCCTGTGAGCAGCCTGGACCTGGGCGACCACACACCTGACAGCTCCCCTGAGCATGTCTGATACAAACCTGAACTCTGGAGGGTGAAAGAGCAGGCAGAAGGAAGGTGGAACGGTTTTAGGGCTGTCCTGGAGTTCAGGGGGCCCACTGGTCACTCAGGTCCCCCTGGTCCTTCTGTCACCAGGAAGCACTCACTGGCGCACAGCAGGAGCATGTGTGCACGTGTTCACATGTGTGTGCACGCGTTCACACGTGTGTGCGCACATGTATGTTTGTTGTGTTTTCTCAGGGGCAGTGTCACTGAGTCTGACCTCCTGATGGGACTTGTCAGTGAGGAGCTAGTTTGTAAAAATGGAAGGAAAGTAATTTCCTGCTTGCCGGGCTCACAGAGCGTCCTGTGAACTGACCCTACTCTGTTACTCTTTCTTGTTGCTCAGGACCAGCCTCGGACCACCCCTCACTAACCGCAGCAACGGGCCCCGCTGTTTTCAACGGCAAAGATTCCCCGAAGCACCAACAGCTGGCGAAGAGCAAGCTGTCGGCCGTGCCACGGCCCTCGGCCCTAGGTAGCGTGGCGGTCCCGGGGCTCCTCCCTTCTCTGAGTCAAGGCGTTGGTTGGGGAGACGTGGGAACCGTCGTGCTGAGGTCACCGAGCCTCCTGGAGTTGGTGTTGCTTGGACGGAGGGTCCAGCCAGGTCAGCAGATGCCTCCTGAGTCTGTGGGGCTGTGCCTGAGTCCTGGCGCTGGTGACGTGTGCATGCCAAGGAGCAGTGGGAACCTGTCCTGAGGCAGGTGACCTGTCTCATTGTGGGCCACGTACTGGGAGGGCTGTAGGGTTCTGGAAAAATAGGGGACAATGTGGTATCATGCGAAGCACATCAGATAAATATAAATCCAAAACCCAGCTCTCAGAGTTGGGGGATCTTGGACAAGTCTTATGGCTAAATGTTCCCTCATCTGGAGATAAGAATTCCTCTCGGGGCAGTTGAGAGGATCAGATGAGGTGCTGAATGGAAAGTCAGGACACATCTGGCAGCTCACGAAGGGACACCTTATTGCCACCCACGTCATCATCATCGAGCCAGTTTGTTCAGGGAGGGCTTCCTGGAGGAGGTGACACATGAACTGCAGGTGACAGGTGGGGAAGCATTACTTAGAGATTGTACGGGAGGAAGTGAGGAAGAGGGACGAGGAGCTGAGGACCCAGATGAGCAGGAGGTGAAGGCAGGGGTTAAGTAGACCCCCTGCTGGAGCAGAGGCTGTGGGCTGAGGAAGAGTTGGCGGAAGAGCAGGGACCCAGCTCTCCAACTCTGAATTCAGTGCTGTCCCCTCCGTACTTGCCAGGAGCCTTTTCAGAGGCCAGGTCCTCCATCCTTCATGCACGTGGTTAAACGGCACTTAGGGACCCGAGACTGGGGACACTGGGAGAACCTTTAGAAATCGTCTGGTCCAGCACTGTTTTGCAGAGGAGGCAAGAGAGGCCGAGAGGTGACCAGGCCTGGAGTTGGGGCTTCCTGCTTCCGTGGCGCGGCCGGCGGAGGACTTCCCTGGTGGGAATCTTGAGAATTGTCTCCCTCTGAGTTGAAGGAACAGTGTCTTTTCTGAATGAAATCTGAGATACCCCAGTCCTAACCCACGTTCCCTTCTGGAACCTGAGGCCAGGCCTTTGTCACTTCCCGGTGTGCGGCACCTCAGGCAGGTGCCCGCTTTTCTTCCTGTGGCTGCTTCTCATTTAGGGTGGCCGTGTGGCCGCGGTCTGGGTCCCTGGGGACGGTGATGGGAGGCCTGTGCTGTTGGTGCCACCCTCCCTGCGCCGAGGTCTGGACATGTTCAGCCTTCACCCCACACGGCAGGGAACAAGGGCCTCCCTCGGCCTGGGCCCTGCGAGGCTGGGTCTCGGAGCCTCCTCCTGTGGGGATGAATGCGCACCCCTTGGTGGGGTGTGGGAAGCAGAGAGCCCCTGGGTCCCTAGTGTGGCCCTCAAGCCCTTTTGGAATCTGGCCCCGACCAGCCGGCTGTGTCTGTTTGAGAACTCCCTGTCTGGCTGCACTGGACACAGGTGCCCTTCTGTCTCCAAACCCTGGCCACACATCTGTGCACCTGCAGGGTTCTCCCCACCCACCTGCTAAACCTGCCTTTCCGAGCTTAGCGGGTGTCACCTCCTCCCTGCAGGAGGGCTCCCTCCCTGGGACCACCAAGAGTCAGTCTCAGTTCTATGGCCATTTGTGTCTGTCGGGCTGGTGAAGAGAAGGCCATTGTCATACGCAGCTTGGGGCCCCTGGTGCCCATGGAGCCCAGCACAGAGGGGCTCAGTGGATGCGGCAGAATGAGTTACCTTGTTGAAAAGCCCAGCAGAAGGGTGGCAGGTCCCATGCCTTCCCGCCTGCTCTGGGGACAGCCGAAATCAATGTGAGGAAATTGCTTCCGAAACTATTACAAGGAGTGTTTAACGAGGGCTGGAAGGCAGTTACCCAGTGGTTCTCAGTGGTGAAGTGATGCCCCCTGCAGGGTTGGGGTACAGGAGCCTTCGCTGGTTGTCCCAGCCCCGGGGTGGGAGGGGGGTCAGGATGCTCAGTGTCCTGCAATGAGTGGGCTTCATGATGCTCGTCCCACCCCAAATGCCAGGTGCCCCTCCCCCACCAGGAGACACTGCGAGAAATAGCTGGTCCACCTTGGTACCACAGGGTCAGCTCCTGGTGACTTCACTTTGGGAGCGTTTATGAGCTTAGAGCCCACTTAGAGGCAGTTAGGGTCAGCGTCCCAAAGGGAGAAATTATCTGTAGACCTTCCATCCTTAGTACCGAGGCCCAGTCCCCACGCTGGCAATTTGATATAGTTTTTAGAGGTGCAGGTGTCTTAGTCTTTGTGGGGGCTCTTCCGTTGGCACTGGAGGATGGAAGTTTGGGGAGTCGGAGATGTGGTCTAAGTGGCGCAACAGCAGGAGCTGCCTCAAAGGTTGTGTGTGTGTGTGTGGGGGGGGGGCGGGCACTGAAGGGCCCTCGTTTGAAAGCTCTTTGTAAACAAAGTACTTTATGTTTTTAACTCTTCATTCACTTTATTTTATTCATTTTCAATCAGTCTAAAGAAGAGGTGAAAAAGAATTTTGGATTCCTTTTCAGAGACCAAAGCAATCCTTCACAAACTGCAGTGTGCTTGGGCCTAACTGGGGTGCTTGTGAAGTGGCGTTTTCTTGCTCTCATTTCTAGAGATCCGATTTTGTAGTTTGAAGCGGGGACCCAGACGAGACAGATTTAACAGGCCCCTGATGGTCCTGTCAAGCTCCTTCTCAGGCCAAACTTAGAGAAATGTTGCTGTAAACCACGGTTCTCAGCCCTGGGGACTGGGCAGTTGCGAGGATCAGACCAAGTGCCGTAGACTCACCAGGGAACCCAGGGGTCACCAGCCTGCTTGCTCCCCTCCCCCCACGAGATGCTGGGGTCTTGGCTTACTTGGGATGGGGGATAGAGGCTTTTAAAAGTTTCCCAGATGAGTTTAATATGCAGTCAGGGTTGAATATATAGTTCTAAATGTAGGGGAAGTTTCGTGTCAAAATTTCAAAAAAGGCAACCAATTCTTGATATTTTGAATAACCCAGGAACATAGCATGAGTCATGAGCATGTTATCATCTAGTGTGGGCAGGATGACTCGTTGACAGCAGTGGGTACCAGCTTCTGTGTCCCTTGATTTTTTCAGTCTGAAAATTAGCTTTCACGGCCACGGTGGGGAGAGGAGCACGGGTGGGTCAGTACTGCCCCCAAGTGGTGAAACTGTGGTGGTGACGACTGCTGCCTCTTGTCTACAGAAACACGTGTTAATATGCAGCGTGATCACAAAATACGGTGACTGCTGCTGCCGAGTGCCATCCAATGGAAAGGCAGGGATATTCAATACGGGAAGCGGCACATTGAGTCTTAGTAACAGTGTGTGACAAGTTTCAACTTGTTTGGTCCAGCCGGGTGTGAGCTATGGTTGAGAGTGTGTTTTAAAGTGTGTCGTAAATCATCCTCCATCGTGACAATGCTCCGGGTCACACATCACTTCTGGTATACCGCAATTTCTGTAAAATAAAAACAGTACGGTGTGTCCTCATCCACCTTATTCACTGGATTTGGCACCATGTGACTTCTGGCTCTTCCCCAAAGTCATAATGATTCAGGACATGGAGGCAGCCACGACAGCACAACTAAAGACACTCACGAAAGAGGATTTCCAGAGCTGCTTCAGAAACTGGCAAGAACAATGGAATAAGTGTGTTCAAAGTGAGGGGAAGTATTTTTAGGGGGATGAATGGCAATGTGTCTTTTACTATAATAAATTTTTTTAAACTTAAACATTCACAGTATTTTTTGATCACATCGCATATATTGGAATGTGAGATGATGATGATGGTGGTGATGGTGATGGTGATGTGGGTCTTGGTCACTACCACTTATTGGGCCCAAACTCTGTACTTTACATATATTCTCTTTAGTCCTGGTCAAAGTACCTTTCAGAGTAGGTTTTATTGTCCCATTTTAAAGATGAAGGATTTAAGGCCCCAAGATGAAGCTTGACACCCGTACAACGTTGGAATGAAGCATTTACAAAAATCGACTGTTTCCTTATCCCTAGATACTAAACTGGATGCTAAAACCCATTGTAAATTCTGATTTTAAAAAATACAACAAATAAGTGTTCTACAAATCAGGGGAATGTTTTATTGAAACTCAGCCCTAGTGACAGCCTAATCCATGCTCTGAATGTTGTCTAGGTATCTTATCAAACTCCGGGCCCCCCAAAAAGCGCCACAAAGGGTGGTCTCCAGGATCTCCATCAGCTACAGATGGTGGCTACTCCCAGGGTGGTGGGAACAGAGCTAAGTATGGTAAGTGACAACAACCTTGCCCCAAATCCAAGAATCGGGTGCTAGTGGGGGCAGTGCTGCTGGTGGGGGGCAGTTGTGAATGTGTGTGTGCTTTTGTGTGTGTTGGTGAGAAAATACGAGGGAGGCCAACTTTGGTACAATGAAAGGCTGTCTTTCTCCTGTATTAGAGTTGCTTAACAACATCCAGGATCCCTGCACAGTAGTGAGTTCCCTGATCCTAAAGGAATTTACAAAAGGGCTTGCTTATTACTTGGCAGGGATATTGAAGAGAAGACTGGGTCATTTGATGGGGGAGGTTGGACTGAGTGCCATTAAAAATGCTTCTGACCTCAGGAATCTGTGATTCCAAGACGGGTGCTCCGTAGATAGGGTGTAAGGGTCAAGTTGTAGCAGATTTGTTGCCCAGCCTGACATCAGGTCTGCTGGAGATGAATGCCTTATCTGTGTGTCTTCCTAACACTCTTGGCGTGTCCCTAGAGAGCGCAGGCATGTCCTACATGCCCCAGGTTGGCTTGGTGGGACCAGCTTCAGTTACCTTTCCTGTTGTGGCCTCCGGAGAACCAGTGTCCGTTCCCGACAACTTGCTGAAAATATGCAAGGCCAAGCCAGTGATATTTAAAGGCAAGTACAGTTCAAGAAATGGTGGGGGTGGGGGAACCTCACCCAGACACCATTCCAGGCTGACTCCAGTCTGAGCAAACTTTAAAACCCTTCCCAGGGCCGTGAAAGAGCTAAGCGGACCTGTCATGGGGTAGCCCCCGTGTCAGAGGCCAGGAGTTACAGAGCTTGTCACAGTTTCCTCAACAAGTCTGTTCCATCCTGTCCATTTGCTTGTTCATTTGTTCTGTCCTCCATTCAGCCAACCTGATCAAGCTCCTGCCGCGGTAACAGACCGAGTGCTAAGAACCAAGGGCTAGAGGTGGGTCTTTGGCCCACCTGCTGATTTATCAGACCAGGAGCCCTCACCTGGTGGGTTGTCCTGTTGTCACCCTTTGCCACTAGTGTTTTTTTTACTATGAAGTCTGACTTTGGTTGGGCAAATATAGCCATGGCCACCATGTAGAAGCATAACACAAAACTAGATTTTATCTCTGTTTTGTGTCAGTGGGCGAATTCATGTGTGCTATGTGCAGGTAGATTTTGGGTTTAAGTAAAGGAACTCCTATTTCTAATCAAGGGAGAGACCTTGAAATGTGAGGACTCGGCAGGACTTGTTTGATGATGGCATTTGCTGGTACCGTGTGCTGGCTTATAGTAACACATGCGGCACACACACGTGCACACACACACGTCACACAGTAAGATCCTTCTTAAGTAAGTCAATACTGTATTTGGTATTACGTTTGTAGGAATAGAGGAGAGGGGGTGGTAGGAAAGTGGGAGAGGTATCTTACTCTTAATTAAGAAATAAGAAAGGACACTTTGCTCTTATTAAAGGGCAAGCCAAACAGTGAACAGGGTATTCCGGAAGTAGGATGCAAATCTGGGTTTTGAACTGGGTGCAAAGCAGGGCCTATCATCCCATTGGACCCTGGTGGCTAACAAAAATAAAGGTCAATGTTCAGTCGTGTTGCATGTATTATTTGCATGGCCATTATCTGTGGTCCGCCCTGAGAACAGTGTTGAGAGAACAGCACACGGCAGGGTACCGGGCTTGGTGAGGACAGGGCCACACCTGTACCCACTCTGAGTATCTAGGAGCCTCAGAAAGGACGGGGCGGGGGCCTGGCAGACCTGCGTCTTTAATGACAAACATCACATCCTTCCTCTTATAGTAATTCTTTATGTTGCCTCCTATAAGCCAGAATTGTAAGCAGTGCCACCCAAATTGTGGTCCCTGGTCCAGCAGAACCAGCATCACCCAGGACCTTGTCAGAGATGTGAATCCCCAAGCCCAGCCCCGAATCAGAATCAGGCCCCATATTCTTGAATCAGAAGCTCTGGTGGGGTCCGGCAATCTGTGTTTTAGGGAGCCTTTCAGGGGGCCCTCCTACACCCTCAGGTTAGAGGAGCAGTTTCCTGGAGGACATGACCTGTCTCTCAGTCACCAGGTTTCCCCCCAGAGCTGAGCGTGATGCTACACATAGCTCACAGCCGGCATTCAGTGTGTTTGGTGAAGAACTGGAGGCCTTCCGAGGTAGACCACACACACACGTGCTCATCTCAGCAACCCCATGAGGATTTCATAGCTTCACCCCATTTTACAAATGTGGAGACTGAGGTTTAGAGAAGTTAAGCTTCTTGCTTAGGGTCACATAGGTCACGAATGGTGGAGAAGAGATTTGAACCCAGCTGGCCTGGGCTCTTCCACCTCTGAGAGTCATCGTCAGAATTAATCTTGTCACGCTGGCTAAAGCATTTGTCATGTCCTGTCAGTATGCAGGGTCTCTGGTCTGAACAATGATTCGTTTTCCTGATTCAGCTTGTCAGAGTTCTGGGAGGATCCAGGCCCAAGCCAACAGGGAGCCGTCAGGGAGCCGCGGGCTGGCAGACAGCCTGGCAGAGATCCGGAGGCGTCACCCACACGGCGTCCTAGAGTCAGGGCTGCAGGAGCAGCCCAAGGGCTGGCTGTCCAGCTTCAGGCACTTCTCTCTGGGCCTTCGCGTGCTCACCTGTAAAAATCAGGGCTTGGACTAACTGAACAAGCAAATGCTGCCGCCCCGGTCAGGTACCAGAGCAGGGGCACTACATCAGCAAGGGCTGGAAGGCTGAGATTTCCCCCCAAAAGAGCACTTATGGCACCCCAGAGGCCACGCACCTGCACACTTTAGCTCTCTCCATTCAGAGATGCACACTCGTGGGGCCCCATGCTGTGCCCGAGGCCAGTCGCCAAGCGGATGCTGTCAGCGGATGCTGTCCTTTCTCCACAGGCCATGGGAACTTCCCTTACCTGTGCGGGAACCTGAACGATGTGGTCGTGAGCCCGCTCCTGTACACGTGCTACCAGAACTCCCAGTCCATCTCCCGAGCGTATGAACAATATGGGGCGGCCACAATACAGCCCATCTCGGAGGAGACACAGCTCTTGCTGACCGTCTACTACCTCGTCCAGCTGGGTGAGTCTCCCTCCCCTTTTGTGGGACCCTCTGGTCAAATAATTGCTGAAGGTGCCAAGTGCACATACCTTCATCACTGACCGTCACTGAGCCCTTGTGAAGACTGGCTCTGGCTGGTGGAAATGAAATACAGAGACCATGCTGACAGATGTTATCAGGTCACTGCAGTGGTCACCACCGGGAGGGACTGGGAAAGGCTTAAAGAAATTCAAAATCTATAGAGATAATTCAAAAATGATTTACCTGCCAAGAGTTGAGTGAGGACTGATTATTGGCTGTTGGGTTTGGGCATATGAAGTGATTGACAACCCTGATGGGTTGTGTATGAGGAATGTGGGGACAAGAACCATTTGGGAGGGGGTTAGAGAAAATGGAGGTGGGAAGACGTGTGCACAACTCTCCCAGGGAGCTTTGCTGGGTGGTGGTGGTTCTGGAAGGAGACGTGGGCTCAGGGGAAAGATTTTAAGGATGAGAACTGTAACGGCTAGTCTAATCAAATTTTGACAAAGCCCAATGAGTGAATGGTGTGATCCCCATTTTTTCACACCAGGAAACTTTATTGTAAGAGAGCTCAAGGCTCCGAAGCTGGTGCTGGGTGGAGCTGGATAGGAACACATCTTCTAAATCGAAGTGTGGTCTTTCCTCCAGCTCGCCCACATACAAAATTTGGACATACAAACCAAAAGATACCCATAGGAAACAAATGTTGAGAGTACAGCTGACTCTTGAACAAACATTGGGGAGGGGAGTTTGGGGCACCGTCCATCTGCGCAGTGGAAAATCTACATATAACTTGTCAGCCCTCTGCATAGCATATGCGGATTCCCAGCCACAGATTGAAAATAGTATTCAATCTTACTAGTCATGAAAGAGATGCAAACTAGGAAATCAAACAAGTAAAAATGTTCTCAATTAAATTATTGATAACAGCCCAGATAATGGTATCCAGTGGAGCTGAGTGCAGTAAAACCAGTATTATCTCGTGCCATTAATGTCATGGTAAGTTGACATATTTAGACCTTCTATTGTGGAAACGGTCTGCTGATATGTATTAGTTGGCTCTGTAAGCCCACTTTTGAGCATTTAGGCTGAGGACATTATGTTCTGTACATAAAGATGTGTATTGCGGGAGTATTTACAAAGGTGATTCTTTGAGAGCAATACAAAGACCAATAGAGACATTGCTCAGTAAATGATGGTGCCTCCGTATCATGGGACGGCGTGTACCCACTAACAGTGCTATTTGTGAAGACCATAAACATCATGGAAACGTGATTACGGTGTGTTGGGAAGTAGGCAAGCCCTGAAGTTGTATGCCCACAACCCTTACTGCTATTTAAAACCTGCACATGAGAAGGAAAAAAAAAAAAAGACTGAGAATTACACAAAAAGTAGTTGTGTTTCTGTTAGGATGGTGAGATTATGGCTGCTTTCATATTCCTCCCTATATTTCTCAGCTGTCTGTAACGCGCTGTAGCATAAATAATATAGATTGTGTTGGTTTTCAATCAGCGTGCATGCATTTCCCCAGAACTGCCCCGTTGTTTTTTTTATAAAGCCACCCTGTGGGGCGCACGGGGCAGGTGCTGAAGCCTCTTCCGCCCTCCTTGTCGTTGCCAGCCGCCGACCAGGTGCCGCTGATGGAGGACCTGGAGCAGATCTTCCTGCGCTCCTGGCGCGAGTCGCACCTGACGGAGATCCGGCAGTACCAGCAGGCGCCTCCGCAGCCCTTCCCGCCGGCGCCCAGCGCGGTGGCGCCCGTCACCTCGGCACAGCTGCCCTGGCTGGCCGGCCTGGCCGCCAGCTCCTGCAACGACAGCGTGCACATCATCGAGTGCACCTACTCCCTGGCCGAGGGACTCTCCGAGATGTTCCGACTGCTCATCGAAGGCAAGCTGGCCAAGACCAACTACGTGGTGATCATCTGCGCCTGCCGGAACGCCGCCATCGACTCCTGCATCGCCGTCACTGGTGAGGCCCGCGCCTGCGCCACCTGGCTGGTGGAGAAGCAGCCGTGTTGATGTCGCAGCCTTCCGCTCTTGGCGCTTCCTCCCTTTGGCCTCCTGAGGCCCCGCGTTTGCAGCAGCATTTGGGTAGCAACTGTAGGGAGTGCCCGGTAGCCCTCCTGGTGCCAGCCACTCATGCCCTGGAGTCTGCTTGGTTAAAATTCCATTGCTCCTGTGACGGAAGGCGAGCAGTTCCCATTTCCCCACTGAGAGAATGGGGGATACAGGAGTCAAGTCCCTGCTTTCCTGGAGCATGCGCTGTGGTCTGGGAGACACCAAATCCAGCTCAGAACCTCGCAGGAGGGATGGAGGGATGGAGGATTGCAGTTAGGGGTTCTGGCATCTAAGCCGGGGTCAGTCAGGATTACCCTTTTCATGGGGTGTCATTAGAGCAGGGACCTGAGAGAAATGAGGAAGCAAATGATACCAACATTGGGGGCGGCTGCAGGGCTCCCCGAGACCAGGTGGCAGCATCCCATACTTGTCCTGGTGAAGGGACAGCAGGACAGCCAGGGCAGAGGACAGGACTGGGGGACTATGTAGGGCCCTGATGGCCATGTCAGAACTTTGGATTTTTCCCTGTGTGAATTAGGAAACCATTGGAAGGTTTTGACCAGAGAAGAGATGTAATCTGACTTTTGTTTTAGAAGGATCACTCCATTTGTGTGTGGAGAATCGACCGGGAGAGCCGCATGACTAGGGAGGAGGCTGCTGGATTTGTCCAGGCATGGCCACGGCTTGGATTAGGCTGGCGGAGGTGGAGAGCAGTGGCCTGTTCGGGTGCATTTTGAAGTTGGTGCCTTTAGGGTTTGCTGATGGGTCTGTGTGGAGTGTGGGGGGAAGCGAGGACTCCCGGACGACCCTGTGAAGTTTGGCCTGTGTAGCTGGAATGACACAGTTACCATCTATTGATATGGGAAGAACTGCAGAAGTGTCTGTTTTGTTTAAAAATTTTTTTTAAATTTTATGGAGGGAAGAGGTGGCAGTGGAAGTCAGAATAGAATCAACAGTTCTCTTTAACTAGCTTGGCCTAGGTTTCAAGTATCCAGTGGCCATGGTGGGCAGGCAATTGGATATAAAAATCTGATGTTCAGAGCAGAGTTGGGTCTAAAGATTAAGGGAGTTGTCAGCATTTATGGGTTTCGAAGCCAAGAGATGGATGCCATGACCCATCCTGCAAGTGGACAAGGAAAGAAGGGGTCTGAGGACTAATAAAAGATAGAAAAAACAGAAAAGGAGGCCTGAGAAGAGGAGAGGGAGAGAATGGTGTTTAGGAGGCCAGGGGGGGGGGCGGCGTGTGTTACAGGAAGGAGGAGATGACGAATGGGTCAGATGCTCCTGTTTGATGAAGTAAGTGGAGGACTGAGAATTGGCCCCTCCATCAGTCAGCAGGATGGTCATCGGGGCCACTGACAAAGAGTGTCTCGGAGAGGTGGTGGGGATGAAGGTGTCATTGGGTCAGACTCGAGAGAATAAACAAACTAACAAATACAGACCTACTTGAGAGATTTTGCCTTAAAAGGAATAGAGAAATGAGATAATTGGAGAGGGAATGGGATCAGGTTTTTTTTTAAGTGGGGAAATGGAAGAGTATGTTTAATACTAGGAATGATGCGACAGAGACGGAGAAATGGATGAGGCAGGCGAAGGAGGCGATAGTTAGAAATGTCCATGAGCAGGAGAGGGGCTGGGCTGCAGCGCACAGGTGGAGGTGTTGACCCCAGACAGGTGTATGGTGGTTCTGAGCGTATGGGAGACAAGTCAGTGGTGGGAGGCTTTTCTCCAGCCATGTCCAGCAGCTCGGGCACCAGTCTTTAACCAGTGAGAGTGGGGCAAGGCTGTTGAGGATGGATGCTAGGGAGTGTCTATGGATAGACATGGGATCTCAGTCAGGGAGGAGGGGTGTGAGGACAGGAAGGGAATGAAGGCAGGGAAATGTCCAGGAGGCTCCACGGTGAGAATTCTTAGTATGCTGTGTCAGAGGTGGTTGGAGGTGCAGTGCTGAAAGTGAAGGTTATTAAAGGGCATAGTTATCAATAGTAACCACAGGTGTGCCTGTGGTTGCAGGTGGGTGACAGGAAGTAGAGACAGCTCCTTGGAAGAAATCAGATGTATGTATTATGCAACTTTTATGTGCCGGCTCGGTCCTTTGTGGGTATTGTCTTGTTATTCTGGACAGTAACTCATGAATTCATTCTGTCAGAGCAATGCGAATGCCTAATTCCCAACTTCATCTTTTAGTTAAAAGCACACACACAAAATTCTTTTTTTCTTTTTTTTTTTTTTCAGATTTTTTTTTTAATAGGGGAATTGTTGGGTGGGGGGGTGACAGCATTGGGGAATCGGGGAAGGGGAACAGACAAGTTGCTGTCCTTTTGTTCTACAGCCTAGTTGTGGAAGACGTCGCTTCAATGGCCCATGTTGGTATTATCATTGTGCTCTTCCCGGGTGAGGCATTCGCTCGCTGGCCATTGGATGGCCACTTATGGCGGCTCACGGCAGCTCACGAAAGCTCATACCAGCTGCCGGCCAGCCCCACTTCAGCCTACCCCATCCCCAGCAACTCACGGCAGCCCAGCTCCAGGTCGAGCTGTTGTTCACCATCTTAGCTGTAGAGGG
>NW_017731487.1:1497103-1509008 GCF_001890085.2 Hipposideros armiger | reverse complement strand
TGGCCCATGTGGGATCTGAACCAGGGCCCTGCTGCTCAGATCTGGCATCCCAAGCCATCTCCTAACCAATGCGCTATTCAGCTGGCCCCACATAGAAATTCTTAAATCTAGCGTTTTCTCAATTAAAGAGTCATGGATCAGAGATTTCTCTACTTAGGGTTATTAAAGATTTTAAAACATCATTCTTGACACTTTTGCATAATACTCATGGATCTTCATGGGTCAACTTGTAAATGTCAGATCATTTTTGGCCAATCGGTACACTCATATTTTTTGGCCAGTTTAAAAAAATGATACCACAGGTGTTACACAATTTAAACCTGAAATTTTTGTATCTTTTGAAATCTGCTTTAAAAAACTCATGTTGTTGCTGTGCAATTTCCCAAGTTACCTTTTAGCATTCTTTGATTCTAAACTCATTCTGTGTTTTTTGTATTGATTGGGTAGTATATCCAGTAATAACCCTGGAGCCCCTCTTATGTGTCAGGCATTGGGGTAAACATTTCAGTCTTGTGTATAAATGTGAGGTAGATACTACTGTTAGCCTCGTATGAGGACACTGGGCCTGGAAGGGTTAAGTCACTGATCCCAGGTTACACAGCAAGTAAGCAGGGAGAGGTAGGTTCTAAAGCCAATTCTCCAGCTGTTCCCTCTCATGACCTTACCTATTACACTGGGCCAGGATGGCATATGCCATTCCTTCATTTAACCAACAGGAGTACCTGCCCTCAGCCAGGCATGGTGCTGGGCTTGGGGGATGGAGAGAGAAAGAGATACAGGCACAGACCCTGTCACCCAGGTGCTCCTGTGCTAATTCTATGTGGAGGGGCCCAGTAAAGTTGTTGTCTGTTTTCCAGGAAAATACCAAGCCCGGATTCTTTCCGAGAGCCTTCTCACCCCAGCGGAGTACCAGAAAGAAGTCAACTATGAGCTGGTTACGGGGAAAGTGGACTCCTTGGGGGCCTTTTTTAGCACCCTCTGTCCAGGTAGGCTTGGTCCAAGTAGTGATACAGGTACAAGTTTATAAATGGATAAGACAGAAACAAAGACACAAAGGGGGAGGTCATCTCGGGGCCCATCACCCCGTGCTCTGCTGAGGCTGGCCTCGATTTAGAGGTGCAGGGTGGCCCCTCCTTTCTGTGTACCAGCATGTGCAGCCTTGGCTGGTGTGGTCTCGCCTGGCTGCCATCTTCCTGCAGTGGCTGTGGGCTGTCCTAGGTGGGGGCGTTGTGTTTCCTCTTTCTTAGGGACACAGGAGGGCCTTGTGCCTGCTTCCCTCTGCCCCTCAGGCCATGTCCACCACCACTCCTACCTCCCCCTCTGAATTGCGTGAAGCTCCTCACTGGAGCAGTGTGTTCCATTTCATGGGGTCCGTGCTGTGCGCGCCCTTCTCCCTTTTTTGCCTGGCTCATCCATTTCCCCCCAGAAGCCTTTGCCAGCCCCCCCTCCAGGATGGGTTTGGACTCCGTCCCTCTGTACGTTAGCATCCTGTTCTTCTCCTAGCACTTACTGGGTCACAGTGTAATTTCATTAGTAGGCTGTGGACTTCTCCACAGGACGGACCATGCCACCTTTACCTCCATTACCCAGGCCCAGGACAGTGCCTCATCCATAGTAGGTGCTCCATAGATGGTTGCTGCATTCCACAAGAAGGAAAACCCATTTCTGTTATTCTCTCTGTTTTGGGCAGAGGGCGACATTGACATTTTGCTGGACAAATTTCATCAGGAAAATCAAGGCCACATTTCTTCCTCACTTACTGCCTCCTCTGTCACCAAATCAGCGTCCCTGGATGTGGGCGGGGCCCCGACATGCACAAGTGAGTGGTGAGAGGGTGGTCAGGGTCCCAGCTGGTGAGGCAGTGTCCGGGGACCCCCGGGGCTACAAGGAAGCAATGTCAGAAGCACACTCAGAAGCAGGGCTTCTCCTCAGCGTCAAATTAGACCTAATATCTAATTTTAATTTTAGTCCTTAGTGATAAAGATCATTTACCCTGATGATGGCGCATTTTCTCAGTGTTGATTTCCAGCCTATCAGCGCATTGTTGAAATGTTTTATTCACACCAAGTTTCTGAAGAGCTGTGACATCTTGTCTCCCAGAGAACTTGCAGCCTCTTTCAAATTCCAAAGTCAGTGTCAGCTTCCCTGGAGTGCTGTCCTTGTCCCCTTCGGGTAGAGGAGGTCATTGCCTCTGTGCTCTCCGAATCCTTTTGTTATTAGATCAGGACAGGTGTGTGAGATAGCTATCATGGTCCACAGCCCAGGCAGGCACTCCATACATGCTGGTGTGTTTTCCCTTCCCTGCCACTTGTGTGCTAGACGGGGGCCCACTGTTTGATTCCCGAGCAGAGGTCCAGGATTGTGGCATTCTACTCTGGGGGGCACCTCACCTTTTCGGGGACTCTGGTTCCAGGTTACAGCCTGGAGCCCCACCACATCCGGCCCTTCCAGCTGGCCGTGGCCCAGAAGCTCCTGTCCCACGTGTGCTCAATCGCGGATTCCAGTACCCAGAATCTGGACTTGGGATCTTTCGAGAAGGTGGACTTTCTGATTTGCATTCCACCCTCGGAAGTGACCTACCAGCAGACCCTGTTCCACGTCTGGCATTCAGGTACGAGGCATTTTGGGATGTCTGCATGGGGAATGCTTTCATCCACTTACATTCAGATTGGGATTTAAACACCAGTCTTTGCTTCTAAAGTGATAGGGCAAGAATTGTCACCCCCATTTTGTAGATTATGAACATGATGCTGAGAGGTAGGGACTTGTCCAGGATTTTCTAATCCGTTACAGGTAGACTTGGATTTTCACTCTGTCCTACTCAGGTCAGCGACCCATACATTGATGTCCAGCTTACCATGTTTTCCCTGTGCTTTCAAGAGGATTAAATATAAAGTACGCAGAGAGTCAGTGTCTTAAAAGAGGATTCAGTCTAGAGTGGTATAGCCTATGGCTCGGGGACATTCAGGCTGGGAGATGATTTTGCCCGGGGTGGAGGGTGGAGGGTAGGACCTTCCCTTCCCTTCATGGCAGTCACCATGCCTGGGATTAGCTGTGTCCCCTGGGTGGGCTGCTGTGCACACACAAGCTGGCAGCAGGCCTGTCACTGTGCCCAGCTCCTGAAGGTTGGACCACAGGCATTTGCATAGGAGCCCACCTCCCGACTCACCCATGTCTTGTGCATCCCTGTAGCCTCGGGGCCTCGCACAGGCCGGCAGTGTAAGTGACAATCGATCATCAGGTGTCTGCTGAGTGACCGAGACCTGTGACAGCATTTATGACAAAGTTACTGATGTGTTGTTACTGTATTGCAGGCGTCTTGCTGGAGCTCGGCTTGGAAAAGGAGCACGTGACCAAGCAGAGGGTGGAACAGTATGTCCTGAAGCTAGATGCCGAGGCACAGGAAAAATTTAAGTCCTTTCTGCAAAACTCCTTTCAGAATCCACACACGCTCTTTGTCCTAATCCATGACCACGCCCACTGGGATCTTGTGAGGTTAGAGCGACTTTGGCACATGGCAGGGTCGACATGTTCCTTCTTTGACATAATGTATGCGGGTGATACTTGGGACTGTGGGCACGGCCTTAAAAAGATGAGTGCCATGGGGTTAGGCGTCTGTAACCAGATGCCACGGATCTATTTCAGAACCTCGGAGGTGGACGTTATCTCAGGGGACCATCTAGTGCATCCTCTGAGAGGAGCCATTATGGGAACTAAGGCTAGAGAAATGGAGCCTCTCGCCCAGCGTCGTAGGGCTGGGGTGGGGTGTTAGAAGCAGAGTAGTAGGGCGTCACGCTGGTGCAGGAAGGGGCCCTGCCAGGAGTAGCTCGGCCCATGCCCCTTGCTGATGGAGGCCCCGTTGGCTCTGGTACCACAGGTCGAAGCTGGGGCTGCCCTGCTTCAGGGTTGATTTCACTTACTCAATTCAAGTGACCATAAATCAAGATGAATCTCAGACAGTGTCAAGTGTGGAGTGTGGCAGGACTCCCAGTCGTTTAGGAGGGACGGGCCTTGGAGGTGTGCACTTAGACACTGCCACTGAGGTGGCCGAGGAGGGAAGGATGCCATGGGTCACCTCATGGAGGAAGGCTTTGATTTAGCACAGACGCAGAAGCTTAGGGCCGGCGGAGCCTTGAAGATGACCTAGATAAAGGGTTTACCATCTAGGGTCCATGTATGGGCTTGGGGGAATTTAAACATCCTGAATTACATAAAAAGCCCTTTGGTGAATATTTATTTTGGGGGTAGGTTTCTCAGAGTAGCTACCTGCCGCCCAAAAAAGGTGAAGCACTCATTTTTCTTATTCCCCTAGATTTGCAGCCGAGGATGCTGAGGCCATTGTCCCGTAGAGATAAGCTGAGCAGTACTTGTCTCCCGGGCCCCTTGTCCGAAGTGCTTTCAGTTTTGTTCCTATACTTTTAAGCTTAGTATAGAATTTCCTGTTTTATGTCTTCTTTGGTTCATTCCAAAGTCAGTAGGACTTTAGAGAAAAGAATTTAAGGACACAGGCAACAATGAGATTGGGCCAAGGGAGAAAAGGCCACTCACTGAACTCTCCTGGGTGAGGTCTGTTCAAGGGGAGAGATGGGCTACGGATCCCGTAGGCAACCATCAATCAATCAATCAATGCTGAGCCCCAGACGAGTTTTTAATCAGTTACGAGTATCAGGGGAGGCCCTGACAGGCACCTGCAGTGCAGTCCTTTCAGTTTTCTTTCTTTTACTTTCCTAGTCATGGGCAGATCCATAAGCTTCGAGTGTTGGCAATGTTGGGGGTGGGGGACTAGTTATAAATGTATTCAACTGCTTGATCCTTGTAAAATTACAGATCAGTGTTAGTCACCCCACTTACTGTGACTTCTCCCCCTTGTTTTCCCTCAGTAGTGCTGTTCATAATCTCTATTCCCAAAGTGACCCATCTGTGGGACTGGTGGACAGACTGCTCAACTGCAGGGAGGTGAAGGAGGCCCCCAACATCGTGACGCTGCACGTGACTTCCTTCCCTTACGCGCTGCAGACGCAGCACACCCTCATCAGCCCTTACAACGAGATCCACTGGCCTGCCTCCTACAATAATGTGAGTGAGTGCCGCTGGGCTGCTGCGCCTGGTGTGGCTGTGACCTTGGAGTCGGGAGGAATCCTGTTTAGTACAGATCTTGATTAACTAGCATAGATGGGGGCCAAGTGGGTCCCAGCTCTTTGGATCTTTAATTTGACTTAGATCTTGACCCTTCTTGGTCTTTAGAAACATTCCCGAAATACATCAGTGGTCTTCCCCAATCTTGGAGCAGCAAAGGTTTTGTCTAAAAGCCTTAGAATTGTTCCCGTTTTTCCTATCCCTGCATCCTTAAGTAGCAAGTTTCAAAATCTCCTTCCTCAAACTGAACTCACACCTACAAAACCTGGTGAGGGTTTAATTCATCACCTGTCGTTTTCTCATCAAAATAGATCACAACAGTTCTTGTGGTTTGAAAACTCTGGGTGGCTGGATTCTAGTTAATGACACAAATAACTAGAAAACATCAATGTCTGGGCTTCTTTGGAGTGCCTCAGAGTCATCTGAAGAACCTTTAAAAACACCAATTCTGGGCTGGCCAAGTGGCTCAGTTGGTTAAGAGTTAGCTTAAGAGCACGAGTTCTGAGCAACAGGACCGCTGGTTCGATTCCCACATGGGCCACTGATGCTGCGCTTGAGCTGAGCTGCCGTTGAGCTGCCAACAGGTGGCATGTGCTCCTAACAATAAGACAACCTGTTCGATGGTGGGCTACGCCTGCCTGCAACTAAGACTAAACTCAGCACCTTGAGCTGAGCTGCCACCTAGATGGCTCAGTGGATAGAACATGTGCCCTTAACAACAAGGCTGCCGGTTCGACTCCTGCATGGGATGGTGGGTTTACCTACCTACAGCTTAGACTGAACTTGGCACCTTGAGCTGAGCCGCCGCCCAGATGGTTCAGTGGATAGAGCGTGCACTCTTTACAACAAGGCTGCTGGTTAGACTCCCTCACGGGATGGTGGCTACGCCCACCCGCAACTAAGATTGAACACAGCACCTTGAGCTTAGAGGCCATGAGCTGCTGACAGGCAGCCAGATGGCGACTGGTGCCCTCCACACCTAAGATTGAAGAACAACAACTTGGCTGGCCCCTTCCCCAATTCCCCAACACTGATCCCCTCCCCCAATTCCCAAATTAAAAAAAAACACCAAAAAACAAAAACACCGATGCTTCGCTCCACTCCAGGAAATTTAGAATGAGTGGCAGTAGTAACACTTGTTTATGGAGTACTAACCGTGAGCAGGGCTGGCACTGTCCTAAGTGCGTTAGCATTATGAACTCATATAAGAGGGAGGTGCTAGGATCAGAGATTCTACAAATGGGGAAAATGAGGCAGATGGAGGCGGAACCACTGCCTAAAGCCATGTGGCTGAAAAGGGGTAGAACCAGGATATGACCCAATCCAGTGTGCTCCAGGGCCCCCACACTTGACCTCTGTGCTATTTGAGGGCGAAGTTCATGTGTTTGTAATTTTAACAGCTCCCCCAACTTGGCTGTGCTCTGAAGTGTGAGAAGCTCTGATGTTAGTTTGGGAGGAATTTTATGTCAATGTGAGTAAAATTGGTTAGATAAATGCATTTTTTTTCCTGTTGATTTTAATAGTAGCTGATTGCAAGATAGTTGATTTTCCTATTCCTAAAGCCAGCTTGAAATGGTTGGAAAGAAGCAGTTTTAACAAAGACAGTTGTATGTTAAAAAAAAAAGATAAGGCTGGTTTTCTCCTTGGGGAACACAATGGGGTCAAATGAATGGGAAAGTCTTGACTGACAGGAATGAACCATCCTTTAGTTTGGAGTGCTCTGTGCTCTGGGCCTGCAAGAGGAAAGAAATTAATCAAATGTCATCCAAGTGACCGCAGAGTCAACACAATTTAGATCAAGAGGCCTGTCCAGGTCGTCTGTGCGCCCAGCATGGGACGCTCTCAATCCCCCACAATGCGACGTTTGAGTGACCGGTGCTCTTCTGTTTTAGGGAGCGGACTTATATCATGAGAACAAGAAGTACTTTGGGCTGTCAGAGTTCATTGAGTCCACCCTTTCAGGACACAGCCTCCCCTTGTTAAGATATGACAGCTCCTTCGAGGCCATGGTCACAGCATTGGGAAAAAGGTACATGTCTGTCTTTGAAGTTATTAAAAGCGCTCAGTCGTCAAGTGCAAGTTGAGGTGTGTGCAGCCCGCAAATTCCAGGAAGCCCTCCACCTCCCTCCCTTCCTGGGACTCAGCTCCTCTAGTAAAGGGACCCTGGCTTATTTCTTGCCCTGCCTTTTGGGCCAGTGATCTCTCTCTCATGCTGTTGCGCCAGAAAATTTTAGAGATGAGAATGGGTAGAAATATGCTGGAATGTGGAACTGCGTGTTTAAGACTCAAGGGAGGGCAACGAAATGGGAGGTAAGGTACGTAAAAAGGTCTAAAGCAGGGTCGGCAAACCGCAGCTCGCGAGCCACATGCGGCTCTTTGGGTACGTACATGTGGCTCTGAAGTAAAATTGAAAATGAAAATAAAACTATCATAGTTTCATTTATAAAATTTTTAAAGGATATTATTCACATAATGGTGATTTCATTTGTTGTATGGCTCTCGAATAATTTTTAAATTGTTGTGAGAGACAGGATTGGCTCTTCCATCTCAGAAGTTTGCCGACCCCTGGTCTAAAGGAAGCGATAGTGACAACCCAGGTTGGCTTCATTTTTTATTTACTTTGCGCATCATGTATCGAGTGCTCATTTTGTGGCGTTCACGGTTCCAAGAGCCTTACTTTCATGATCTTATTTATTCTTTCGTTTTCACCATCTCTTGGAACCAGTTGCTAATTATTCTCCCCATTTTGCAAATCAAGTGAGGTTTGGAGAGACCCCATGACTTTCCCAGGCCACACGTTTCACAAGTGACAGACCGGGGTGTGAATGCAGTTGGTCTGACTCGACAGCTTTCACCTTGTCATAGCACACCTGTGAGGTAGATATTAACGCTGCCATTTTACAGGTGAGAAAACTGAGGCCCAGGGAGGTCAGAGGATTCCCGACATCACACAGTCTGTATGCTATAAAGCCAGGCCAAGTTTTACAGACTGTCTAATGCAAGACAAGACTGGGCTCTGCCACTCATCGTGAGTGTCAAGCTGACTCTGCCACCTCCCCTTATGGCACGCCATTATTCTCCCTTGCCAACAAAGGGATTAAATTAGACATGCGCTTCTCAAACTGTGTTCCAAAGTATGCTGCTTCGGCTGGGTACTGATAGCTGTTTGCCAAAAGGGGTTCCATGGTCAAACGTCTTTGAGAAACTTTATGTTTAACAAAAAGATTTCTTTTCCATGAGAGTTCTCATAGCTTTCCATGTGCCACACAGGCTGTAAATCTCAAGGAGATGGTTAAGAGTATTCAGTGTCTCCAGTCTCTCATGGGACACGTGCTCCCCAGCACACTCTTTGAGGAACTAAATCCCTTTGATACCTTTCAGCCCTTTGATTCTGATGGAGGTTAATCAGTCCCCTTCTCCAGCTCACGGATTGGGCGCGGAGCTCTCGCAAACGTGCTGAGGGAAGAAGCCCCCTAAGAGTTGACACGGCGCCCACGAGACCTGGCCTTGCTGTGCTCTGCCCTCTGCTCTCAGTTCCCCTCTTGCGGCAAATGTGTCGAGTGCTGAGTAAGCTGTGGACGTTGGGCGAGTCCTCCGCTTGTCCTCTGAGCAGAGTTGAGTGTAGACACTGTCCACCATGGCAAAGATGGGGAGAAGAGTGTGCTCTGCCGAAATAATGGCCTGCCCTTCTTACCTTGCTGAAGGTCACAAGGGCCACCACAGTTGGGGCAGGAGAGATACTGTATTCCCCATATTCCCCTCTTTCTTTCTTCCTGGGCACTCCTTGGCCAGGGCACCAGGGACAGAGCAAAGCAGTCCTTGGGCCACTGAGTCAGCAGACCAGGTATGCCTTCCTGAGACAGCATTGGTGATGGCAGCTTGCTAAGCTAACTTGCCAGTTTATAGACCCCATAAAGTCATTGAAGTGCTAAGGAGGAAGAAAGGAGAAGAATGATGGATAGGAGGAGATGTCATAGATGCCCTTGGAAGGCGAGCTGGCTGCCCTGTAGAGCTCATGGGAGGCGTGGCCATGGGAAGGCTCCTGTCTTTGTAGATCAAGAAATTATCTTTGTTCCAAAAGGCACTGAGTCTGGGGACTTGTTCCAGTAAAATAAACTCAAGAGCGTCATGTGAAACTAGGTGTCAATTTGTCTATTCCTGCTGAGAAACACAGTGACCGAGGTGCTCTGTGTGACTCGGGCGCATGGGTCAGAGCTGCCCCATCCCTGCCCGTGGTCATGGGAGGGGCCACCACCTTTGTGTGGAGACACACGTGGTCACCACGGCTTCTCAAGTGAAAAACTGGGATTGCTGACTTGACTGGGTGTGTTCTGATTTATAATTCTCTGTCAAATTAAATCATATTTAGCTACATTCCTGTTAAGTCAGTGTACTTGACATTGGGTGCGCTGATGTGCATTTAGGACAGTGCCCCACATCTGGGGTATGTGGTATACTAGTGGTTCTCCTATTTCTAGTGGGAACCTGGGGCAAATTACCTACCTCGGGAAACTATAAATTAAACTGATGATCGACTAACTGGGCATTTATTGTATTCATTTATCTGTTCATTCATTGCACAAATATTTATTGTGCAGCCACTATGTGCCAGAGAAACAACAGCTACGACAAATCTTTTGTTTCCAAGCTGGAAATGATAAAGTAGCTTATGATTTGACTTCTAAGGAAGGCTTCTATTTCAGCTTCGAAAGGCTGCACGACTTGTTGGTAACCTGAGAGTTGCCCATGCCAAACATGGCAAATGACGGGGGTTACCTGTTTGCCGAGCGAAGACCTTCGTCCTACCGAGCCCGCTGGATGTCCCTGGGGTTGGCAGGGCCCGAGGTCACATCCTGGTCTCTCTGTTTGTTGCAGGTTCCCCCGCCTGCACAGCGCGGTGATCAGGACGTTTGTTCTCGTGCAGCACTACGCTGCCGCCATGATGGCCGTGAGCGGCCTCTCACAGATGAAGAACTACACGTCGGTGGAGACGCTGGAGATCACCCAGAACCTCATCAACTCCCCGAAGCAGTGCCCCTGTGGCCACGGGCTCATGGTCCTGCTGCGCGTGCCCTGCTCGCCGCTGGCGGCCGTGGCCTATGAGCGGCTGGCCCACGTGCGGGCGCGGCTGGCGCTGGAGCAGCACTTTGAGATCATTCTGGGCAACCCCAGCACGGGCATCACCGTCGGGAAGCACTTCGTGAAGCAGCTGAAGGTGGGCACTGTGGTCAGGGAGAGGACGGGCGAGGTGACCGAGGGGATGGCGGAGGCGGAGTGGTGACACACGCCGTCACGTTGCCGTCCATGATGGCCTCTGCACATCCCGCCACCCCTCCAGCCACCTCCCTTGCCACATCCCTACCTCCACCTTTCAGCCCAGAGGTACCAAATTATGAACGCTGCTCCCTTGATGTTTCCCCAAAACACACAACTTGCCGTTTGAAACTTCTTGACGGTAGCACACTTTTCTTTTTTCCGGCTGTGCGTTTCTTCTCCTCTGTTTAGCTAATGCCTGTCAGCCTGAAGGACTCAGTGTCTTTTCCTCTTTCAGGAGGCCGCCCCTCTCCCACACTTGGGGCCCTCCCCACCAACCTGGAGTCAGTTGGGTGTTCCCTGTCTGACATCTGGCTCTTCCCCCCAGGTGATGGAGGGCAGGAACCAGCCCCAGAGATCTCAGCCCCCCCAAACATAGCACAGTGCCGGGCCCATGGCAGCTTCTCACTAAACCTACGAGTGATGGAAAATGCAAAAGGGTTAGAAAGAACATTGAAACAATAATTGAGTAGGAGCTCTGAATGAAAGGCACAGCACCATGATTGAGAAACATAGTCAAAAGCATTAGACACAATTTAGGATATGTACCGTCTCCCAAAGATCAGTCGGTCAGTTAGGTGTTTCATGAGCAGCTAATCCACGCCGGGCAGTGTGCTGCATGGCTGGGAGTACTGTGGTGAAGCAGGTGACCTACTTATTTGCAGTAAAGAGAACTTTTACCGAAGGTTGCAGTGTAAGGGCTTTAAATTAGTAGGAGGCCATGATGGTCCCCCTAGAGCTGGGCTAGTTAGGAAGTCAGGGGCCTTAGGTTTTATGTCTTCTTAATTATCTGCAGATGTGGCAGAAAATTGAGGATGCAGAGTGGAGACCTCAGACTTACCTGGAGTTGGAGGGCCTGCCTTGCATCCTAATCTTCAGTGGGATGGACCCGCACGGGGAATCTTTACCAAGGTGAGTGGAAGGGGCTATGCCCTTGGGGTCTCTGAGGAGCCTGGGCTCATGGTGGGGGGGCCTGGGTCCCAGGCCGGCCTTCCACTGCCCGCCTCTAGGGGGCGCATTCACAATCTTGGTCTTCATAGTTTTGTATCTTTATTATGAGGGTTTTCCAGCTGATGGTGGTGAAATGTGTCTGAGACCTGGGCCACTTTTCCTAATTCTCTGACAGGTAACATTTGGGCACGTGGAGATGTGGTGAGGGCTGTTCCCAGGCTCTGTTGAGGGAGGCCCTTCCTGCCCTGGAGATACTTGTATGTTTGATGCCTCCCTCGCTTTCTCCCCCTGGAGGGGGTCACTGTGTATGTTAGGGATGGCTGGCGTTCCATTAAGGAAAGTATCAGAACATCTTGGGGGTTCGGGGCTACATTTCCCACTGGTGTCTAGGCTGATGTGATAGCTGTCCCTCCTGGTAGACGAGGTGTTCTGGGAAGGGGGCAGGTGGCTGATGCCACTCGAGAAAAGCCAGCTCTCCCAGCACACAGGGCTGACTGTCCCAAAG
>NW_017731487.1:1477877-1496888 GCF_001890085.2 Hipposideros armiger | reverse complement strand
CCGTGCCCAGGGCCTTTGCACGTCTTTGCTTGTGTAACAGAATAGTGAGAGCTGACATTTATTGAGTTCCTGCTACGTGCTGGCATTCTACTAGATTATTTTCATGTGCTTTATTTCATTTTACTCTCGCCATAGCCCTGGGGAAGGGTATTATTACAGTGGTCCCATATAACTAATGAAGA
The DNA here is from genome assembly GCF_001890085.2 of Hipposideros armiger. Taxonomy (NCBI): domain Eukaryota; kingdom Metazoa; phylum Chordata; class Mammalia; order Chiroptera; family Hipposideridae; genus Hipposideros; species Hipposideros armiger. The sequence goes on along the minus strand of NW_017731487.1, from coordinate 1,496,706 downwards.
AACGGAGGCATGCACAGGTTTAGCCAGTGTAGCTGACAGTGGACTCCAGGGCTGCCCAACTCCAAAGCCTGGCTGCTTTCCACTGGGCCACACCCCACTGACTCAAGGACCGCTGTACATTGCGTATGCACAGGCCAGGAAAAGGGGACTCCAAAGGTTTGACCTTTGGTGCTTGTTGCTATTTTACATGGATTAATTCTTCCATTCTTCAGCTCCTTAAGGACGAAGACAGTGTCTTTATCTTAAATGTGAGCAAGCATTTACTTAATACCTTCTTTGTCGTAGGCACTGTGCTAGACTTTTCACGTAGCATTTACTCTTTGCAACAATAGTATTACTATACTGTTTTATAGGTGGGCAAATGAAAGGCCATTTGCCTGAGGCCGCAGAGCAGTAAGTTGCAGGGCCAACGGGAACCACATCTGCCTCTGTCTAAGCTCTTTGCTTTTCCCACTTCACACCCCTGAGCCCTGCACTGGCCTGTCCTCTTTGTCACGTTCTTCGAAATGTCACTACTAGTTGATGTCTGTCTTACACCCAGACAGACTCTCATTTCCAATGTGATGATGACTTGATTGCCATTGTATCCCTACCATCAAACACAGTCCCTGGCACATTTTAAATATTGATTGGATAATTAAATGTCCACTTATTACATGTAGTCCTCACAACAATACACTTAGGTTGTTATTAATATTCATTCCCATCATTCAGAGGAAGAAATTCTGAGCCTCCGAGAAGTTGAACCTTTGTGGAAGGTCCTGTCCCTAGGAAGTGGCAGAGCTGGGCTTACGAGCCTCATTTTCATCTCATGTTGGTGCTGTTTTGATTCCACGCAGACTAAACACATAGCAGGTGCCCCGGGAGACTTCCCATTAAACTGTGCTGCGAAGGGCTCTCAGAGATGCTGTTTGCTTTTCCATCGGCACAAGTCCTAGGGCTCTACCGGGGAAGGTGGGGCGTTGGTTCTGCTCGCAGTTTCCCTCAGTGCCCAGCGGTGCTCACTTGGAGAAGGCAGCTGACAGACACTGTCTTCTGTTTCCTCCGAGGTCTTTGAGGTACTGCGACCTGCGGCTGATCAACTCCTCCTGCTTGGTGAGAACAGCGTTGGAGCAGGAGCTGGGCCTGGCGGCTTACTTCGTGAGCAACGAGATTTCCCTGGAGAAAGGGGTCCGCAGCGAGGCCTTGGAGAGCGACACAGAGAAGCTGAGCAGCACCGACAACGAGGACGAGGAGCTGGGGATGGAAGGTCGGCCTTGGCTTCTAACCCTGGGGGCAGCCTGTGCTTGTCAGACAGCTGTCGCCATTCCACGTGGCCCTGGCCAGCAGCTCTGGGTGAGAGCTGTCTAGATGCGTCTTTGGAGGAAATGACGAATCTCTCATTCAGCTCAGATCTTGCTTTTTTTCCCCCCTTTTTTGGTGGTGTAAGAAAATTAAAATCCCAGGGGCCGACCGAATGGCTCAGTTGGTTAAGAGCGTGCTTAAGAGTGCGAGCTCTGAGCAACAGGGTCACCGGTTTGATCCCCACATGAGCCAGTGAGCTGTGCCCGAGCTGAGCTGCTGCTGAGCTGCCAACAGGTGGCAGGATGGCGCAGCTAAAAAGAAAAAAATAAAGAAAAGAAAAAAGAAAATAAAAATCCCAATCAGTTCTTCCTAGCTCTAGAATTCTTAATGAATAGGAAGAAAAATGGAGATTTCTTAGGGTTCAAGTTCATGCTTTGTTCCCATCGTTGGTGGAATTACTGCCTGGTATACGATTCACTTGCTTATTTCCTCTATGTGAATCAACTTGACAGCATGTGTCCATTATTGAGATTTATGAAAACAGGCCAGTTCATTTGCAGACTTGAACATCTGACACCGTATTTTTAATAGGGTGTATAAATCAGAGCAGTGCGAGACATTTGGTTGTAGTCAAGAGCATAGCGAGAAAAAACAAAAAACTGTTAATACAAAAATGCAAAGAGTTTGTGGGGTGTGGTGTAGTGGAGAGATGGAAGTCTGGTGAGGCGGCTGGGGTTCCTCTTCCTCCTCCATCTGCTACCTGTGTGACTTTGGATAGACCGTGTCATCTGTCCTAGCCTCAGAGTGCTTAGCTGTAAAATAGGGATTGGAAGAGCTGCCTGCCAGACATCCCTGGTGCTGTGGCACTGTCTCGCTCACACTCTGACCGTGACTCTGACATTAAAATGTCACCTCCCTGCTGTCCGTGGGGTGATCCACACCCCTGGCATTCCACGACCCACCGGTCGCTCTTAACTCTCCAGCCCCCCACACTGCACCCCATGCCTTTGGCCACGCCCAACTTTAGTGGTTCCCTGGCTGTGCTCTGGTGTTGTCCGCTCTGGGCCACTCAGATGCTCACCTGGGAACCTCTGCCGGCCCTTCAGCACGCAGGGCGGGGTCACCTCTCCAGGAAGTTTCCTGACTCTGCCCCCCTATGCTGGGTGGGTGCCTGGCCTCTGGGCTCCCTGGCCCCTCTGTCTGCACTCCTTACACCACCTTGCAGCTCCAGCTCACAGGTGGGTGCCCCCACTGAGCTGTGAGGGCCTCACTGGCCCACCCTGCATCTTATCCTGTCCTGTCAGTGCTCTATCAGAGGTGGGCACCTGGAAGATGGCGATGGATGGATGGATGGGGAGGGATGATAGGTGCGAATACACTTTGCAAACTGTAAAGTGCTGGGTGAACCTGTGGCGCAATGATCACGAGGCACTTTGAGTGTGTGTGATTTGAAACAGGCTCCACGTCGGAGAAGAGGAGCCCCGTGAAGAGGGAACGGCCCCACTCCCACGACTCAGCGTCCTCGCCCCTGTCCTCCAAGGCGTCCAGTAAGTCTGCGGGGGAAAGAGCCCACGGTTGGACCGTTTTCTTGAGATTTTAGAGAATGAACAGAGAGATCCTTTATCCCACCTGGAACTGTAAAGAGAAGAGAATCTTTGAAGAACTGGATTTTCTAGAGAGTAAAGGCGAGGTTCAGTGGCTCCTTTCCTGGGGGAGGATGATGGCTTCTGTCCCATGTGGTGGCAGAGGGCTGTCCCCCCTGGGGCTCCCCAGGTTTGGGGAGTCAGCAGGAGAGGAGCTGGGCCAGGCATTGTCGTGGAGCCTGAGGGCAGAGAGCAGACCCAGAAAACCCCACTGAGGGGGAGCATCGTGGGCAGCAGGGCTCAGGGACCTCGGAGCTGGACCGCACTTTGGCGGAGGGAACAGGGAATGTGAATAAAATGCCCCAAGTCGGTGCCCTCAGGGATGCCTTGGTCCTGAAACAATATACCGGTAACACATGAAACAATATCAGAAGCATTTATCCAGAACCTACTTTATGTCTGAATCCAGGCATTAAAGATAAATTAGATATGGTTATGGATATAAAGCAGTAATTAATTTTATCTCGGGTGGGGGATTTAGAGGGAGGGGATGGTCACTGCAGGTTTCAGAGAGTACCTGACCTTTCACTGGCACTTGGAGGAGAGGGTATCTGGGTAGAGAAGGTATCGGATGGAGGAGAGTGTTTCCAGGTGGAGAAGGGGTTATCTGAGGGGAAGAGAGGGTATCTAAAGGGGACAGACAACCTGCACAGAAGCAGGAGCGTAGGTTGAGGGCCCAGGGTGAGAGGTTCGGGAACAGATGAGGGCGGGGGGTTTGCAGAGGGGAGGAGAGACCTTTGAGGTGGCGTGCTGGGCATTGGGGGTGTGGGCAAAGCCATACCATGTAGGTGTCACCAGCCCTCTCCGCACAGCAGGCCTTGGGTTTGTCATAGGACAAAAGAGTTTATATCTAACCAGAGGTGGAATTTTGTTGACAAAAACTCCCAGTAATTGTCAAATAGAGGTAGTTTGTGCTGCAGAAACAGGTGGCTGTCAGGTTTGAGGACGGGTCATTTCTGGGGCGTGACTGACAGGTTCCTCTCTCCCCAGGCTCAGTGCTCTGTGGTGAGTCCTCCTCTCAGCTTGGGGGGCCCTCGCAGGGGGAGCAGGGCCGAAGCCCGCAGCCCTGTGGCCCTTCAGAGGAGGGCAAGGCCCCTGGTGACAAGCAGAGGCTCCGAGCGAGTCAGGGCCCAGCGGCCACCAGCAGGCACAGCCCCGGGCTGGCCCCCCAGCCTGACTCCGCCCTCAAGACCAGCCAGAAGGGCATCCAGGTACCGGTCACCTCGTCATCCTCCCAGCTCTCCTCCTCGGCTGCGGTGCCCGCTGCCGCCGGCACGCTGGTCCTGCAGGCCTCCCAGTGCTCCATGACCAAGACCTGCCAGCAGCCGCCCGTCGTCTTCCTGCCCAAGCTGGTGTACGACATGGTCACGTCCACCGACAGCAGCGGCCTGCCCAAGGCCGCCTCGCTCCTGCCCTCCCACTCGGTCGTGTGGGCCAGCTCCTTCCGGCCCCTGCTCAGCAAGACGATGACCTCCACAGAGCAGTCCCTGTACTACCGGCAGTGGACGGTGCCCCGGCCCAGCCACATGGATTACGGCAACCGCGCTGAGGGCCGAGTGGACAGCTTCCACCCGCGCAGGCTGCTGCTCAGCGGGCCCCCTCAGGTGGGTGCGTCCGGCCGTGGCCCGGACTGCGTGGGGGTTCTTGTGCTCAGGCCAGGGGGCAGGGTCAGCGCTGACAGCATCCCCATGGCAGAGTCTTCTGTGATGGCCCCTCAGGTGGATGGAGGTTGGGACCTGCCTGCTGCCCTCGGTTGGGTGACGTCTGTCCTCTCACCTCAGCTGCTTCTTTTGTGTGATGTGGGGGACGGAGGGGTTCTCTGTGGGTACCCCTCGATTCTTCAGACTGCGATGCTGCATTTCCCATATTATTTCCTTTGATCCTCACGGCCAGTCTGTGTGATTTGCTGGCTCTAACACTGGAAGATTTCTGTGAAACATAACGGAGACAGGAGGGCTGTCAGCATCCCAGCTCTACCCCAACTCATTGTGTCTCCCTGACAACAAAAGGCCATTTCACCTCTCAAGTGGCAAAAATCTTCAAGGCATGAGTGTCAGGTTAAAGCCGGAGATGAGTTGCCTTGGTTTACAAGCAGGCAGGTCTCCTGTTAGTGGCAGCCCGTCTGTCCACCTGCCACGTTTCTTCAGGCCACATTTTCCCTCAAGTGTCTTTGCCTCGCCGGGCTCTCATTTTAATTAGGTGAGATCTTTAAAACAGGCAGAGGCTGTGGCGTGCCAGGTGCTCGGCCAGGGCCAGCGCGTAGGCAGGGCATCCTGACGGGTGGCGGCGATTTCCATGTCCTCACAGGTCGGGAAGACGGGTGCCTACCTGCAGTTCCTCAGTGTTTTGTCCACAATGCTCACTCGGCTGACGGAAGTGGATGTTTACGATGAGGAGCAGATCAATACCAGTGAGTTTTCCGTCGGCGACCCTGGGGCTCGGAATCAGCTTCTCAAGTGACTTTGTGTCTCTTAGTTTCTGGATGGAATTCTCAGGCTCACCATCAGATTCACCCCAAGGGCCTTGTAGGGTGCTCTGACTTTCCCCTTGTGGCCATTTTGCTCAATGTCAGGAGAGTGCCTGGGAGGCCTTGGCGGGATAAAATCACCATACTAAAAATAACTACTGTTGATTCATGTGTCAAGTACTGTGCTAGGTGCTCTACATAAATTACCACATTGAATTTTCTGCACAGCACCACGAGGTAGGTGTTGTTATTGCTGGTAAGGGACATTGCTGTATCCATTTTCTTGTAAGTCACGTGCTCAGAAACCCAGCTGCGAGGTGGCTGAGCTGGCACTAACCTGGATTTGATGGCTGCCTCTAGAAAGCAGAGTTATCCATCAGGGGAGGTTCCCCGCTCAGGCAACTGGCACAGAGGTCAATATCGTAGGGCAAAATGGAAATATGATATGCGGGGAACAGCCTTTTCTCCTTGTCCACAGAACAGAATTTACCCTGATTGAGGGGAGAGTCTCTGAACAGCTGTTCTATGCTAACTATAGAACACGGCCTCCATTTCCTCTTCATAGCTGCCTCCCTGTGGCTCATAAACGTGGTCTGGTAAACACATTTGTTGCTTTAGCAATTAAAATTCATTAAGGAGTCCTGTCCATATTGTAAAGAAAGGGAACCAGTAGGCTGCCCTGGCGCCTAAACAGCTCTTTTTTGGGTATATATTTAAGATGTACAACTTGATATGCATGTACACTGAAATAAGCACCACAATCAAGCTAATTCACATATCCATCACCTCACACAGTCTCCATGTTCACTCCAGCATTATTCTCAACTGCCAAGATATGCCAACAACCATATGTTGTCCCTGGAGGTGCAACTGTCCAGCAGCAGATGAATGGTAAAGAAAATGCAGTGTTACATACAATTGAATAGTCAACCTTAATAAAGAGAGAAATCCCGCCATGTTCACACACAGCACTTCTTCAGATGCCCTTGACTAAGCCTGGATTTGGGAGAAAATTTGGAACCAAGGAAGCCCATCCAGCCCTTGGTCTTACCTTTGAAGGAAAGAGGCTCTTCCGGCTCTGAGTTTTCTGTGGTTTCCCCCACAGTTTGGAACTATATTTCAGATGAAAATCAACTGTATTTCAGATGAAAACGGGCCTGTTGAGTTTCTGTCTCCTCACTTCCTTGGATACGCCGATGATAAAGACAGGATTTGAACCCAGTTTGTTAAACTTCAAAACTAATTTTCTTAAATGTTCTCTTACTGCCTGGGTTTTCTCTTTGGTAAAGCCTGGATAATTCCTGTTTTACAGGGTGTGGTGAAGATTAAATTATCTTACACATCTGAAACACTGAGTACCTAGAAATACACAATAAATGTTCCTCTCCCTCGTCTTTCCTTCCTCTCCTCCTTCTTATGACTCTGCCCATGTGTATAATATAGAAGGAAAGATAAATAGATCTAGATAGATGTGTGTGTGTAATATACAGAGGGTGCCAAAAAAATGTATACACATTTTAAGAAGGGAAAAACCTGTATTAAAATTATGCTGATGGGAACCACTGTGAGCCCCTCTTATAATTGCTGAAGTCAAACATGACTTGTATTCATCTTTTGTTATCGCATATATTGAGTATTACAATTTTAATATAGGTTTTTTTCCTTTCTTAAAATGTGTATACGTTTTTGGCACCCTCTGTATAATCAACATGTTATGTAACTGAAGTTGGATCAACTAGACTTTTTAACCTTTTGACCAAAAAGCATTTAGTAAGCACCATAGACCGCACCAATCATAATGTAAGATGGTAACGTGGCAAATGTAAAACGTGCTTTGGGCCACGAGTGGTGTTGGCATCCGGAAGGAGAACGCAGTGGGCTGAGCACTTAGAAGAGGCTTTCCAGAGACGCAGTGATCGGAGCTGGGCCATACTGGTTGGGGGGCATTTCCACAGACGAGCAAGAAAGAGAATTCCGTTAGGCTTCACTGGCAGTGGGCACCAGAGTGGTATATTTGGGGGATGGTACTAGGGAGAAGCACAGAGCATAAGGGGGAGGGGGAGGTATGCTGGGAGGATTGAAGTTAGCATGAGCGTCAGAAGAACAAGCCCATCCAATAGGAAACACAGCACAAGGCTGTTCCTCTGGGTAGAGGTCACTATGAACGCCTCTTTAGAACAATTCTGAAAACGGGATATGCGCCAAGAGCCTTCAAGATCCAGTGGTGTTCCCTCAGTAACTCACAGACTCAATAACACTTGTGCACATTTAAAATAAATCCTTCTCACTTCCTGTTTTGTCACATATCTGTGTTTCTCCCAATTTTGCAGACCTCAGAGAAGAATCCGATTGGCATTACCTCCAGCTCAGTGACCCCTGGCCAGACCTGGAGCTCTTCAAGAAGCTGTCTTTTGACTACATTATTCACGACCCAAAGTATGAGGATGCCAGCCTGATTTGTTCACACCAGCAGGCTAGAAAGAGTGAAGGTCAGACTTTTAAATGTCTTGTTTCATCTTCTTCCAAAGTACATGGGGATAGCCTTGGAAAGGAATAGCCAAATTTTGTTAGTGATGAACTCAATTATCTGGTGGTGGTGAATTAGCCAGTGCCCAGTAGAGAGCTGAGGTCACCACCACCTCACTGGACACAAGGAAGGGCTCCTCATGAAACCCATGAAGGAAGAAGACTTGCTGGGCAGTCGGTGCTGGTAATGACGAGGGCAGTCTCGGTGTTTGTCATGGTCCGAATATTCTGAAGGTCCTGGTTAACAGGGGATAAAAGACATGTATTTTGGTTTATGACCTGGGATTGGGATAACAAAATGCACATATTTCCCTCTCCTCTCTCGATCTCCTGTTTTCTCCCCCCTTCTTCAGGGACCACTGACTTTCACAGTATTATGACCCTGCAGTGTTTCGGGGTCACCGTCAGCAAACACAGACTATTAGTGGCCAGTGTGATTATAAACACCGACTAGGGAAGTTTGATGAATGCAATGTGAGAGGAAAAGGCTCTCCAGGATCCATTTCAAACGAATAATTTCATCCTCATGGTTCTCAGAGCAGATCACCTTCACTGCAGGGTCCTTCACATGGACTCATCTCGAATGGAAGTTTGGTGCTAAAATCTTAATCCTGCTAAGACATCTGAAAAAATGGGGACAATTCGTCTGCATTACAGTATTTTCATTACACTGGCAATTGATTTACATTGTTATGTAGCAAATCAATGACTATGTGTTGATAAAACTTATGGGCCCATGAACAAGATGCTGACTGTGTGAACAGCCCATTAGCTTATCCCACTGAGACTATCACTTCTGACCAGCTGAGTCACCCCCAGCGCCCAGGCAGGCTAGAGGTGATCCCACAAACTCCTGTGATGGCATTTGCGGTCATTTCCATTTGAGTAGGCAGGAAGAGGACATTTGTTCTGTCTCCTGCTGCTCCGTAACGGTGAGGATTTCCTGCAGACAGAGGGACCCCCCGGAAGCCGGAGGACCTGTATGTGCGGCGTCAGACGGCGCGGATGCGGCTGTCCAAGTACGCGGCGTACAACACGTACCACCACTGCGAGCAGTGCCACCAGTACATGGGCTTCCACCCCCGCTACCAGGTAGGCGCCGGGGCGCCGGGGGCGCACGTCCCACGTCCCCTGGGGCGCTCCCGGCATCGCTCTGCTACGTGTTTCACCTGGGCCAACGCCGCCGTTTCCCTGTTCTGTCTTTATGTTTTCATTCCGGAGTGGGAGATGGAACGCTCTGGAAGCCCTTGCTTCCTGGTCTACTTGCATCCTCAGCTCCCTTGGATAATCTGTGAGGTTACTGCTGGCACTCCAGAGCAGTGATCGTCCACGGTTTCACGTTTACGAGAGAGACAGCGTTCACTGACTGCCGATGTCTTTTTTACGTCCTAGCAATTTCAAAAGTTCAGTGCAGCAGGCACTTCCTGAGTGCTTACTATGTACCAGACGCATATCCCGAGATGAATGAACTTTGTCCCCATACTCACAACTCACAGTCTAGGGACGGAGAGATGCACATAAGCACAACTTCAGAACAGTGTAAAGCTGGCAAGAAAAGCAGTAGGGTTGAAACACAGAAATTATGTAGCTAAGAAGAATTGGCGTTTATTGAGCACCTACTGTGTGCTAGGCACTTTTTATATCTCGGTACTTCCCCACCTTTTTACATTGTAGAAAATGTCGGGCCGGCCGAGTGGCTCAGTTGGTTAAGAGCTCACTCAAGAGTGCGAGCTCTGAGCAACAGGGTCACCGGTTTGATGCCCGGCCCAACCTGAGCTGCCACTGAGCTGCCAACAGGTGGCAGGATGGCTCCGCTAAAAAAAAAAAAAAAAAGTCATTTGCCCTGGACGCCGGGTGAATGGATAAGGCTACTGAGCCAGGCCTCTGGCTGTCCCAGGCTCTGGCTGGTCACCCAGGGAGGTTTGTGTTAAAGCCACACCTGTAATCCATTCAAGGTGCATTGGTTAGGAAACTGTCCTGTCTAGTTTCTTATTTGATTCTCACTAAAACCCCATGAGGCAGTAGCATTATCCCCATTTTATCACAGAAGGTACTGTCCTGGGCAGGAGCAGCTGAGAGGATTCTGAAGAATCAATGAGTTTGCCAAGGGGCCAAGACAGATAGAAGGAGAGGGAACAGCATGTGCGACAGAGGGGAGAGCTGGGGTCTCTGGGGGAATTAGGAGTGGCTTTCATCAGGAATTTCAGGAGTGTAAAGTGCTAACAGTGGATGGTCCCAGGACAGGAAGCTGGGAAGGTGGGGCAGGGACCAGACCACAAAAGGCCTCCTGCTGGGGGGTGAATGTGGACTTTGCAGCGGGAACTCGGAGGAGGGGGCAAAGCTATGTTTGGAATAGTCTCTTAATAGCCCTGAGGAGGTTTCCAGAGGGCCTGTGAGGCTGGTAATGTAGAAACAAATAGAGGGTAGGATTTTATACCTAGTATTTCTTATCTTTTCAGACCCAAGCAAGGGAAAGGTGCGAGCCAGGCAGATACCTAGTCGAGAAACAGGTTTGCAGAAGAGCCTGTCCTCGGCTGCTTCCAGAAAGGCTTGAGGCGGCCAGAGCTGGCTTGTCCACCCGTCCCTTTTGCAGAGGGAGCAGCAGACAGTGGCTCTGATTTTCTCAGGTCAACCAGGTCTTGAGCTTGGCTACCAGTGAAGTAGCACTATCTTCTTTTAGCATTAATTTTTTAAAACTAGGCAATTTTATTGTAGACAAAGTTAGAAAATACATATGAATGATGTTTTACAGGATTAAAAGTCATCAGAAATCTCATTTGCTTCAGGTAAACTCTCCTGACATTTCTTTTCAACCCTTGGAGATGATAGTTTTTCTTTCAGGCAGAGAAAAACATAAGTGAAAACATTTTCTTGATTTTGAAATTTAGAGAACTAAAAGAGACTTGGGGGTTTTAGTCACTGGTTGTTTCAGTAAATGTCTCCAGTGAATTAATAGAAGTATGGAGCACGAAAGAAGGAGAGGTGATCCTGTGCTCTGGCCTGCTGCACCTGGTCTGTGCTCAGGTCTGGGGGCCACAGTGGCAGGGGACTTGACACCTGGCCACAGGAGGAGCTCCGAGGGCGCACACTAGCTCCCTGCGGGCATCCCCGTGCCTCTGCTCATTCTGTCCTCTCTGCCCCATGTCTCAAGGCTCCCTGGACCTTTTTTTTTAATGAAATTTCCTCAGTTGGGTCTCTCTGTGCTCCGTCCCAGGTCAAAATCTGTCTCCCTCATCTCTGCTCCCAAAGGGCTTTGTGGTTCTAGAGCAGGAGTCTAAAGCCGGTGTGTCGTGGCCTGTGTCCACCCTCTCCGGGCCTCAGTCATTCCCTAGGGCGAGGGGTCAGGGAAGACCTCTCTGTGGGCACCTGGGCAGAGGCCTGAAGGAGCATCACATAATTTAGGCAGAGCCAGGCTGGCACAGATACACCGTAAAGCGGGGGCTCTTCAGACGAAGTGACTAGAGGTGAGGCTGGACTTGAGGACAGGAGTGAGCCCAAGACCCCTGAATATGTTTCCACATCCATAAAGTGAGGATGATGACGGTGCCTGCTTCATACGATTGTTTATTATAACACAAAGGGGACAGAAAGGTGCTGGACCTAGTAAGTGAGAGGGAAGTGTGTAAGTGTGTGCAATTCTTATTGTTTTATTAATCTGCTACACGTGTAACTACGTAGGATGGAAAAACATGTTTATTAGAATTAAAAATGTGATCTACAGCATGAATGCTTTAGTAGATGACCTAGCACTCCTGGCCAATTCCACAGGGGTTGGCACCTGACGTGTGACCGTGAGTAAAGCGTGACCAGAGTCAGGGACAGGAGCAGGCTCTAGCTGAGTGGGTGTGGCCTCCAACAGCAAGATCTGGTGTCCACACTTTGTATGGGCATCAACCTGTGGGTTTCTCGTGCTGTGGGGCAGGGTGGCAGTGACCTGTGCGTAGGCACAGCCACGATGGGCCTGGGTTCTTCTTGGAAGGAGCGCCGGCCTCTGGTGACGAGCTCTGTCCTTTCCCCTTGCACCTCAGCTCTATGAGTCCACCCTGCACGCCTTTGCCTTCTCTTACTCCATGCTAGGAGAGGAAGTCCAGCTCCATTTCATCATCCCCAAGTCCAAGGAGCATCACTTTGTCTTCAGCCAACCTGGAGGCCAGCTCGAGAGCATGCGGCTGCCCCTCGTCACAGACAAGGTACTGGCTCTGAGTCCAGTGGGTCAAATCGGAGTGGCTGCAACTGACCCCTGAGCTGGAGACCCAGAGACTGTAATCGCCCGATGAGTCAAGGGCACGTGGGGTGGGGAGGGAAGACCAATATGGTGATTGAACTTGGAGGAGGCTGGAGACACAAGGGCTCTGGGTCACTTAGAGTCAGGTTTGAGCCTCGCTCTACCCTTTACTTGCTGTGGTTATTTGAACTTGCCCCTGAATATCTCTGAGCCTGAGTTTCCTCATCTGTACACTTGGGCAATAATAGATCGTACAGAAACTTGTAGTGAGAATTTTTAGAATGACCGGCTTAAGGCACCAGCACAGTACCTGGAAGATAACAAGTGCTGGGAAGATATTCTTCGCTTCCACTGGCTTTTCTTTGATGCTTTCTGTTACAGGACATTCAAAGAGGCTATGGCGGTAGAGTAGTATGATTCCTGCAGGGCCTGTTACCAACTTCAGCAATTATTAACACGTGGCCGGTCTTGTCTCATCTGTCCTTCTCTTTTGCTTTCCTGTATTATTTGGAAGCGAATCCCAGACATCGTATCATTTCATCCATAAACATTTCAATGTGTGTCTCTAAAGGATCATTTTCCTCTTTTGAAGAGATTGTTAGTAATCCATCGCCTTTGCGACCGCCATTCTCACAGACAAGCTCCTCACAGGGGCATTTGGTTGGACGGTTCCAGCCTGACGGCCTCAGCCACCTTGCTGTCCTCTGACCAGCCCCAGTCACCAGGACTCTTGTGTAACTTTTCTCCAGAGGCCCAGACACCCATACAGTTGACCCTGGCCTTTCAGACCCAGACTTAAGCAGTGAGAACATTTGTAAAGTACCAAGGATGCCTTTGTGAGACGGTCTCCCACCCCGTGGGCTGGACATGGGTATTACAGGGATCAAGGATCCCTCCTTTTTCCAGCCAGTGCCAGTCAGAACAAGCTATGGGCACCGGCTGCCTCACAGCTTTGTAGCTGGTGCTTTGAGGAATTCAGAGGGAGCAGAAGACTTAGCTCAGCCCAAGGAACTTACAGTTGAGGAAAGCGTGATGAAAACATCGTTCTTTATATAAAAATTCCCAGCCTGAGTGTATAAATAGCTAGGCAATATGGGTAAGTGACTGGGAGATTTAAGTCAGACAGGAGCAGTGTGTACTCAGAACTAGACACTAATATGAAAGGATAATGCGTTGGGGTAATTGATATATGCCAGTTATTTAGCTTGGGTTGCTTAGCCACCCATTCCCAAACAAGCGTTTACGTAGTTTCTGATTCTGTGGACAAGCAGTTCGGGCTCTTTCAGCGGGGTCGTTACAATACGGGCTTGACTGTGCTCACTTGTGCCTGGTTAGCTGCCAGGTTTCTGGGGGCTCCTGGGCTAGGATGGCCTCAGTGGGTGCCCAGCTCTGCTCCATGTGGGCTCTCCTCCAACAGGCTAGGCCGGCTTGGTCCTGGGAGGACTCTGAGAGAGGGCAGGATGTGTCAGCCCTCCTGCAGCCAGGCTCAGAACTGGCACACCGTCATTTTTACTGCATTTTTTCGGTAAAAGCAAATTGCAAGGCTAAGCTGGAATCAAGAAGTGTGGAAATTGACTCCATCTTTTGATGGAAGATGCTGCCAAGTTACCTTTCAAAGAGGGGGGAGTCATTGTGGCTATGTTTATACTTTCCCTCCTTATGCCTCTACTTTCCAGAGTCATGAATATATAAAAAGCCCGACGTTCACCCCAACAACGGGCCGCCACGAACACGGACTCTTTAACCTGTACCATGCGATGGACGGTGCCAGCCATTTGCACGTGCTGGTTGTCAAGGAGTACGAGATGGCTATTTATAAGAAGTACTGGCCCAACCACATCATGCTGGTGCTGCCAAGCATCTTCAACAGCGCTGGAGTTGGTAGGGACTTTTCACATGCCCCACTCTGCTAAATTCCTGGGAACGCAGACTTGAGAGAATGTTCTAGACAAAAGAGTTAAACGTTTGTCATCAAGCCTTTGGACTTTTAAGGCACTTTTGATTTGTTTCTTCTTCGAGGTTTGGTTATTGATTTGACTCATGTTCTCCTGTCATGTTAGAAAAGCAAAGGATAAGCAAACAAATACGTGTGCAAACTGGAGAGTATTTTCTCCCCTAGAATTTTCTCTCCCAAGTCAACGGCGGCCACAAGCGGGTGCATGAGTGATGCAGAGGCGTGCCGCCCGGAGCTGGCGGCGTGGGGGGCGGGGCCTCGATGAGCCGTTCTCATTCGCAGTGGGGCTTTTGTCCTGGGTGGGCAGACCTGAGTGAGGGGTGGGTTTGCCCGTTTCAGGCGCCGCCCACTTCCTGATCAAGGAGCTGTCTTATCACAACCTGGAGCTGGAGCGCAACCGGCAGGAGGAACTTGGCATCAAGCCGCAGGACATCTGGCCTTTCATCGTGATCTCGGACGACTCCTGCGTGATGTGGAACGTGGTGGACGTGGACTGTGGTGGGGAGAGAAGCAGGTGAGGTCCCTACCGAGCCTCCAAGTAAGACGGAGGAGGGGCGTGCTTTCGTCCACCCTGTGGGGACCCCGAGGGGGCACCTCCTGCAGGAAAGCATGGCGTGGGGGGTGACAGAGCCCTGGATGTGGCAGACTCACGTTCTTGGCTTCACTGTGAGTTTAAAATTTTGATTGAAGTATAATGCATACAGAAAATCACACAATATGTATTCAGTATAAAATGCGTACAAAAAGGAACATATAATACATGTACAGAAATATTCACAAACTGAACACGCCCATTGAACCACCTCCCATAAGAAGAAAGGGGCCCCCGTCAGCACCCCTGAAGCCTGTTTCTGTTGACTTCCAGTCCCCGCAGCCTCACTGCTAAGGCCGGGCTGTGTTTTTATTTGCTGTGCGGCAGTAGGGAGAGCACTCTTTTTGGCTTCCAGTTTCCTCACCTTTCAAAGGGGCGCTAAAACCTGTGCTGGTGGTTTGTTGTGAGGATTCATCAGTCTTGACCGGTGTGGCCATGGTGTCCCCGCAGGAGCCAGCGGGCGGTGGAACAGCACAAAGCAACAGCGTCTCAGTGGATACAGTCGTGTGGAGCACCCTTCACACAATATTTCCGTGTGATTTTGCCATATTCCTGTTTCCACTGAGGGCTGCTGGATGACTTCTGATTACTTCGGGCTGGTTTTATGAGAGACAACATTAGGCTGACAGCACATGGCTTATGAAAACAATGATCTGCTTTATTTTCAGTATTCTCGCTGTCCCTTTTCCAAGGGCACAAGCTTGACTAAGGGCCCAGATGGGGACGAGGATGGAGAATTTCATTCCACAGCAGCAGTTAATGCCCTGGAATGGCTTAGCCGGTGGGGTCCTTAGAGAGTTTAGCTTAAGCCCCTCAGGTGGGGAAAAGAAAGCTGAGGTCCAGAAAAGTTGAGCGACTTGCCTGGGCCCCCCTGGACAGAACTCTCATCCCCGACTCCTAGCCCTAGAGTCACCCTCAGCCCTCCCTCTCTGGTCATCAGGTGTCTTCACAGACCTCGAACCCCGTCCTGGGAGTGGGGGGCATTTACATATTGCCCCCTTCCTTCCCACTCTTTCGTTTGGAATTCACAGCAGAAAACCTCACTCCTCCCTATATTTTACCTTCAGATCTAGAAACCGGAAATGCGAGGTGGTTTGGCATGATGGGAAGAGTGTGGGCTTTGGGGGCAGAGCTGTTCAAATCCAGGCTCTGTTGAGCAACAAAGGGCAAGTTACCCAGAGCTTCTTTGTCCTCATCTGTAAAATGGGGATGATGTACCTATGTCAGAGGATTGCTGTGAGGATAAACGATAATAAATTTGAAGTGCTTAGCCTGGTGCCTGGCTCTCCGTGGTGGTTGTGATGGGCTCCGTCTGCACAAGCCCAGCCCAGCAAGTGGAGAGCAGCGTCCTGATTGGCCCGGTCCAGAGGGCCTTGCTTGTGTTTGCTTTGCATGTCAACCTAGAGATATCACTCTCCCTCCTTCGAGCAGAGAATTTTCCTGGTCAGAAAGGAACGTCTCTTTGAAGTACATCATGCAGCACATCGAGGCATCCCCCAATATCACCCACTATGCCCTGATTGGCATGCGGAAGTGGTCCAGCAAGACTGGGCGCCGTGAGGTGCGCGAGCCCTTCTCCCGCTGCCATGTGCATGACTTCATCGTCCTGAATGTGGACCTGACCCAGAACGTGCAGTACAACCAGAACCGGTGAGCTCCAGCCCCAGTGCGGCTGTCAGCACAGCCCCCCCGTGAGGGGCAGCCCTGGGCCTTGGTGGGGGGCTGCTTCTCCTCTGCCCTGCAAGGCCAGGGGAACCAGAGGCCTCCTGCCCAGGGAGCTGGCCTGGTCCCTGCTTTTTTTTTTTTGGTATTTTTGTTGTACAGTTTTCTGGAAGGGAGATTTGCATCAGATCATTCAACTTCCTTCATCAATTCACATGGTACTTTATTTAGCGACTTACATTGTACTGTGTGATTATGTGTTTCTCTTGCTTTTTTTGGCTCCCTCTCTGAACACGGGGCTTTTTAGCAGCGTTCGCACTGAAGAAAACTGTAAAGTAATTTCCATATGCCGCTCTCAGCGCATCTAGCCATAGAAGTGCACATCTCTCAAGAAGAACCTAATCGCTAACGCCCGTCGAGTGTCCTCACGTGCCAGGCAGTGGGCAGACACCTGAGGTGGCCCACGTAGGAGTGTGGATTTCGGAGCTAGGCCAACCTACCTGTTAGGCATCTGGCTCTGCCCCTTACCAGCTTGGCAGGCGAGGCAGGCCACTTACCATCTCTGAGCCTCGTTTTCCTCAGATGTAAAAAGTGGCTAATTTTTTACCCTGGCAGGTTTGTTGTTTTCTTCTTAACAGAGAGATGAAAGGGTGTTTGTAGAGTCCTCACACCATGCCTGGCGTGGAGCGTATGGTCAACAGATGGCAGTCCATCTGTAGCTTACGCCTTAGGTATCCCCTGCCATTCCTGGTGCCGACACATCACAGCTTGTCCTCTTCTCCTTGTTTGCTTTGCCTTCTGTGCCTTCCTAGAGGAAGGTCTGGAGGGCAGCAGCGAGCCTCCTTCCCCTCTGTAGCCCCCAGTAGAGGGACACACACTCCACATGTGTGGTGCTGGTGGAGGCATGAGCTGCGTCCAGTGCCATCTGCCCCTCCTCTGGTTCCGAGCAGGTTCCTGTGTGACGATGTGGACTTCAACCTGCGGGTGCACAGCGCTGGTCTCTTGCTCTGCCGGTTCAACCGCTTCAGTGTGATGAAGAAGCAGATTGCAGTGGGCGGGCACCGTTCCTTCCACATCACGTCCAAGGTGGGTAGGCCGTGTGCCCGGCTGGGGCGACACCCAGACTGCTGTGTGTGGTGCGAGAACCAAGCGTGGGAGCTGGCGGGGAGGCCACGTGGCTGCCTTCGAGTCAATGGGGTGGGCTTGACCTCTGGGTCGTGTTAGGAAAGATTTTCAGTTGTCTGCTCAGCGCACATCTTCCACCCACCTTCCTGGGCACCCTCGCTCACCCGCGTTCTGCCTGATGGTTACCGCACGCGTCTCCATCACTGCGCTCAGTGCTCACCTGTCTGGCTTTTCTGCTGGACAGAGCTCTGGGGTGCAGGTGTGGTGCGTGCCCTTCTCCGGGCCCCTGGGACAGCGCCTGGCCAAATACTCTCTGAATGGCACTAGCTTGATAGCTGTGCTGTCTGTCCACGAGCCAGCCTCTGGGTGGGGAGACACGTGACCCGATTGTGCCGGTGCTGGCTGGGCAGTCTGGGCAAGTTCAGATGTGAAGTCACAGCAAGCCCAGAGTTCTGAGTCTTCCAGGAGGTGATGCGGAGCTGGTACGTCCCTGCCTAAAGGTCTCCCCCATCCGTGGGCTAGAGCCCCATTCGCTGCCTTTCACCTCCACCTGCCTTAAATTGTGCCCTGATCACATCAGCTAGTTCTAATACCAGCTGCTGCTTCCAGCCTCTGTCCTTCCTGGTCGCCACTGACTCTTCTGGTGGTGACCCTCCCTGAGCTGGGCCAGGTCTGAATTTAGATGCCAGTTCCACCGCCATCTTCCCTTTCCCACCTGCAGGGAGTGAAGCCTTCTCTGGACATGAAAGTCCATTCTCATTGCTCCTGCAAAGTAGCAAGATACTTAAGTAAAAGGTCTGTGCTCCCAGAAGAACTTGGAATCATTTAGTTAAGTCCCCCCACCACACACACACACACCATTGAGATTTCTTATTGAAATTGTGTTAGTTTTACAGTTTAATTTGGGAAGAATTCCCATCTTTACCATACTAAGGTTTTCTACTAAAGAGCCTGATGTGCTTTTAAAACTAATTTTTCTTTTAGTTCCCTCAATAACATTTTTTAACTCTTAGGTATTTTATCTTTATTTCCATTTTGAGCATAATCTTATTTTTTTTCTTTAGGTTTAATTGCATATTGATTCCAGGAAAGCTAGTAAGGTTTGATGATCTTTCATCTGAATAAAATAATTTAATGGTTTTCATTTGTTTATTCATTAAATGTTTACCATGCACCCACTCCCTTCACTCAGGAGTGCAGAGGCTGGCAGCTGAGGCGGATGTTAGATAAATACTGAGTAAAGTACCATTGTGATAAGCACCCCACGGGCGATGTGTGTGTCATAGGCAGTGGGGGTGGGGGTCTGCGCGAGTGTCCCTGAGGAAGTGACATTAAGGCAGAGACCTGGAGG
>NW_017731487.1:1468512-1475042 GCF_001890085.2 Hipposideros armiger | reverse complement strand
ATCTGTTGTTTCTTTGGTGGGTATTAATCGCATAATTTTGAGAAGAAGTGCTATGGCCAGTGATCTCCAGGGGCTACCTGCTTAAAATCTAATGGCATGACCAAAAAAAAACACACCAAAAAACAGTTTGTGAAAGGAAATAAGAATACATAAATCTATAGAAGTAGGGGTATGTTAACATGGGGAGGAATTTCTGAAAGAGAAAAAGTAGATGTAATTAGAAATGGAGTAAACCAGAGCTGAAAATGTGCAAAGAAGCCTGTCACACAGGAATGTGGTTTTAGAGGGGTTGTGAGCTTCATAGTGGCCAATGAAACCGGAAGTGGACCTGGAGCTCTTGTCAGGATGATTAACAGGGGACGTAGGTTGGAGCAGCGAGGCTGTTGGATTCCTGCCGGCTCTTCCTGCCACACTCCCCACACTCCACCGACCTCAGTAGGCAAAGAGTAGGAGGCTTAAGAGTGGATGGTATTTGCCTCTAGACTAGAGAACATGAATCAGAGTGCGGAGGAGACAGTGGTTTCCCATTACAAGCCTTCCATTATTATTTGATTTTTTTGGATTTGTGAAAAACAAGTGCGTATACCTTGTTTTTTAAATGTAATAAATGTTCAAGTTCAAAATACGTGTGTCATAGGGTTTTTACCTCCTTGGTTCCTTCCCTTTGCCAACATTTTAGAAAACTGAACATTTTAATAGCATTTTAAAATCAGTACTAAATATCTGAATTGGGTGCTGTACCTTTTGAAGTTGTTATTCATGCTTTTTTCATCTTAATGCATGCTCACAAATCAGCAACACCAAGAGGAAAATGAAACATGGTTCATGACAATCATTTTAGTTTGTTGTGAAGCCAAACAGGTTTTTAGCAATGACAACATACTTATTACTAAATTGCAACTTTAATACCAGTAAAGACAGAAATTGAAGGTAAAAAATATGTTTATAAGTTAGTAGTTAATTTTTGGAGTTTTAAAATATTTCTGGAAAAACTATACAGCTTTTTTGTGCTTTCCTGCCTAGCTGGTTCTGAGTAATTCTCTTTATAGGGACCATGGTCAGCAACGTTTGAAGCAAATGGAATGTTTTCTTACCGGGTTTAACTTTATGTTTTTTCATATTTTGTTAAGGCTGCAGTTGGTAAATGTATTTCTTCTGAAATCTCTCGTTAATGTTGAATGTTCAGGCCTCTCTTTTATATTTGCACAAAATCCCATTACACTGGTTGGTCTGTCTAGATAGTCATGGGGCTGAAGAGGACTAGTTTTGATGATAACAAAGCAGAAGCCTGGGGCAGGTCATGAAATACATATTTTTACAGGCTCCCCAGGTAATTCTTATACCTAGTGACGTTCAGTCACCACTCCTGCAAGAGTGGGAAAAGCATAGACTTACAGAGTTAATTTTGTATTAAAATATGGACTTTTCTTAATGCTTCACCTTGGCCAAGTCTCTCCCCAAGTCCTCTGTAAAATGGGGCATTGAGACCCACCTTTCTGAGTGGTCTTGAGTAGTAGAGGTGAAACCTTAGGCCATCTACCTCCCCCCGCCACACACACACCTGGATGAAAACCTGGAGCGTGGGGCAGGTCACCAGCATGGTGCACACATGCGTGGCAGGCTCCCGCTCCCCCTCCCACCATCTCCAGTCCGTGCTTCTGCCCCATAGTGATGGCCATGGGCATGGCGAGGCCACTCGAGATGGCCCAGACGAGCGACAAGAAGAGGCGGGTCCTGTGTGGTGTCAACAGGTGGCGATCACACAGGGGCTGACACAGGGCCAGGCAGTGCTCAGCGTTCAGGCTGGCTATGCTGAACGCCGTGGCGTCGGCGCACAGCTCGTGCATGAAGTAGTTGGCGCGGGAGCCCAGGTCACCGGAGACTCGGGTGGTGGAACCACACGAAGCTGTAGAGCTCCACGGGCACGCT
Organism: Hipposideros armiger; assembly: GCF_001890085.2. Lineage (NCBI taxonomy): Eukaryota > Metazoa > Chordata > Mammalia > Chiroptera > Hipposideridae > Hipposideros > Hipposideros armiger. Next base: position 1,473,113 of record NW_017731487.1, on the reverse strand, counting down.
GACCAGCTGCCGCCGCCGCAGCAGCAGCAGCAGGGAGGAGAGTGCCAGGCTGAGCACTCTGTAGCACAGGCGCACACGGCGGCCCTGCCCGCGCCTTCAGCACCAGGGCCGCGGACAGCGCATGGCCCGCCCCGCAGAGTGAGAAGATGCGCGAGTAGAGCGAGGGGAAGTGGCACCTTGGCCCAGAGGCGCAGGCTCACACCCAGCCGGGCTTAGCGCTGGGCTGGGACTGGGCCTCAGGGGCTGCGGGCTGCTGGTTATCATCCCCCTTCTGCAGCTTGCGCTCTCTCCCTCTCACTGCTGGGAGACTGCGAGCTGTCCGGGTTAGGGAGCGTCCCCTCCTCTCTGGGAACCTCTATGGGAAGCCACGCCCCTGATGGGTGCCCCTGAGCAATGTGAGACCGTGTCAGACGGTTAGCTGCATTCATATTTCTCAGTTCAGTTCCATGCAGAGAAGCACATGCTGGGTGTAAAGTGTGCCTTTGGGACCTACCTGAGACATAAGTGGGGCCGATCACCACCACTTTCTAGCTGTGTGAACTTAGACAAGTTTTTTAACCTCTCTCAACCCATCTCTGTGTTTTAAAAATACTATCTTCTTTGTGGAATCTTGTGAAGAATAAATGAGTGAATCTGTGTGAAAGCTCAGGACCTGCAGTATAGCATGTACCACGAGCTGTGCTACAGTCCCAGACAGCCGGTCAAGAGCTTGCCAGCTCGTCAACATTTTGCAGCTCTTATTCTCCTCGGAAAGGGCTGTTTCAGTGCTGCGCTAATATCCTCCAGGAAGTCCTTTGTCGTTGGCAGTTGCATCCTCATGGTGTCATGTGTTCCCAGTCCTTTAAGGATGTCATGCTCATGGAGCAGTGGGAGGAAGTGTCCCATCTGATTTCCACTGGGACCTTGACTGACCTAGCGTATGTGTGAGATGAAGGACTGTTAGCTAACATATACACAGAACTCTGGCAGCCCAACAATAAGAAAACCAACAACCTAAATTAAAAAGTGGGCCAAAACCTTAACAGAAACCTCCCCAAAGAAGATATACAGATGGCAAATAAGACTTTGAAAAGATGTTCCACATCATGTCATCAAGAAAATGCAAATTAAAACAACGAGACATCAATAGCAATTAGAATGCCCCAACTCTAGAACACTGACAACACCAAATGCTGTCTAGGAGGTGCAGCAACAGGAACCCTCTTTCACTGCTGGTGGGAATGGAAAATGGTGCAGCCACTGCGGAAGGTGGTTTGGAGGCTTCTTAACAAGGCTGAACATACTCCTGATCCTATATGTCCCAGCAATCGGCTCCTTGGTATTTATCCAAAGGAGATGAAAACTTAGGTCCACATGGAAACCTGCACGCGGATGTTTATAGCAGCTTTATTCATAATCGCCAAGACTGGGAAGCAATCAAGATGCCATTCAGTAGGTGATGGATAAACAATCTGGTCCATCCAGACAATGGAATAATATTCGTTGCTAAAAAGAAATCAGCTCTCTAGCCATGAAAAGACATGGAGGGAGGGACAGATGACAAAGCGAGCCCAGAGGATGTTTAGGGCAGTGAAACTACTCTGTATGATACTCTAAGGGTGGCTACATGGCATTACACATTTGTCCAAATCATAGAATGTACAGCACCGGGAGTGAACCTTGATGTCAACTATGGGCTTTGGGTGATAACGTGTCATATAGGTTCATTAGTTGTGACAAATGGACCACTCTGGTGGGAGCTGTTGACAGTGGGGAGGAGATCCATGTATGAACAGGAATTATATGGGAATGCTGTACCTTCAGCTCAGTTTTGCTGTGAACCTAAACTGTCCCTGCCTCAACACACAAAAAGTTTATTAGTCAAGAAACAAACCCTTTCTGAGTTTTCTTCATGCTGTGCCCTCCCCATTGTGTGAAGTATGTTGGAGCTGAGGATGAGTAAGGCCAGGACTCTGTCCTGAGGGGCCCTAAGGTGGTTGGGATGATGAGGCATGAACCCACAGGTCACTCACCTCCCTGGCACACTCTAAGTGTCAGGTAAGGGGGTGGACAGTGAGGACTCACCGAGCTCCACCTTCTCCTGGCCAGGGGAGCCTCTCGGAGCCTGTTTGCTCTTCTGGGAAACGGCAGTGCCTAACCTTGAGAACTAGAGAGGGTATGTGTAAGGAAAACACTTGGCACATGGAAGGAACTCAGAAATGTCGGTCCCAACCTCATCCTGTTCCTCGAAGATCAAAGGATAGAAAAGCCATTACGGGGTGGATAAACCAGGGAGGGCTCCGTGGAGGAAGGAGGCTTGTCCTGGGCCTAGACATGGGCGAATTGGAGAAGAGGAGGGGAAAGGTGTTCCCGGAAGGGGTTAGAGCATGAACTGAGATTCAGAAAGGGGGCAATTCAAAGTGCTCTTGGGGGGTCACAGGTGACTCCCAGACTCTGGACTGGCAGCCCGGGAGACAGGGCATCCTGTGGATTGCTGACAGTCGGGGTTTTAGAGCGGGGAGGAAATTCTTGGTCCTAGCTGTGCTCCCATGGGGCAGTGATGGAAGTCCTCAGGAGTCCTATTATAGAAATGCGGGAAAGCCTGCAGCTGATGGAAATTCAAAATAAAACAGGCTCAGTTTCTTCATCTGTGAAATGGAGCTAGTAATGCCCGCCTCAGGGTTATTGTGTGGATTAGTAGTAGCTACCTCTTTGTGAAGATCTAGTACGGTGCCAGGCGTTGTGTCAAGGACTCTCAGTGCGTGGCCTCAAGTATCCCCACAACACTGTGACAGACACACTCTATTTTTATCCCCGTGTTTCCCAGATAAGGAAATGAAGGCCCTTAGAGGCTGAGTGACTTGCCCTGAGTCAGAACAGCTTCTAAAGGGCAGAGTCAGACCAGGAGCCCAGGCCTGAGTGACTCATACTGAACCATCACACAGCTTCTTGGGAGCCCTGTCATTGCTCACGCCCCATTTCTAGGCACACTGGACAAAGCAGTGCTGGCTCTCAGCAGCCCTTCATAGCAGCAGGACGCTTGTCAGCCCGATCACTCCATCTCCAACACCACTGCCATCAGGGCAGTGAAGCTACCCCAGCTGGGCCCTGAGCATCGAGCACCACACCCCGTCTCGCTCGCACCAGAGGAGGCTGCACAGGGCTGCACCTTCCTAACTGAGGCGGTGACGCGGGTCCGCTGTGTTCACCGCCTCCTGGGCACGTACTGTGCTGTGCTTCCATCAGATTCTGGTGAAATGCTGAACACCACCAGGTATAATTACAATCTTATCACTCATTGGTCATGAGGTTCTTAAAATATCCTGACAGGATGAATTAAAAATAGAGTGGTGGTGACCCAGCTCAGCAGAAGTGTCTTAAACTGTTGTTATTCTCTCCCGGCCTCAGGACAATTCGGGGTGTTAAGACTGTGGGGGCTTTTCCAGGGCTGGGCCGGCGGCACTCAGCTCTGAGGCTGTGCACATTGGTCCCTCCCAGGCACTCTCTCTGCTTTTCCAGGGTGAGGAAGGTGGGGGCACCAGTGTGGCCAGGATCGTGGCACAGTGACCTGGGGACACAGATCCCGGATTGAGTACCTTTCTGCTCCTTACCAGAAGCAGCACCTGGGGAAGCCACTGATCCCCCCAAACCTGTAAAAGGAGGGCAGTTATACCCCCTGCATTAGAAAGGGCACCCCTTTAATGTATTCTTGCATGTCCCTCTCACTGCAACCCCAGGTGGACTGAGAGGAGGAGACCATAGGAAAACCGGAGAAGGCTGAGCTGGGGAGGGATTGGAGAGCCAGAGAGGGTGCTTTAAAGAGCCACCAGGGGCCGGCTGAGTGGCGNCTCCTGGTAGATGATGGCTTCCTCCTCATCTTGGGGTATCTGTGCTTCTTTTATTCTCATCCTTTTTCTCTCTCTCTAGCTGTTATCATGCTGGAGGGGTCAGAATGACAAACATGCATTCCCTATGATGTAAAAAATTATTCCAATCCAGCTGGGATCCCTAACCGATCTACGTTTTTCCTTGGCTGGTCTTCACTCTGACCCTTGGGAAAAATTTGGTCTCGTGGGAGGACAGGGCGTGTAGGTAGGAAGGTAGTTAGACCAACAGGATGAATGAATAAACCAACATGAGTGATGTCTTGGTTATGCGAGGAGCCGAGAAGAGGGAGGGCGGATGGCGGGACAGATGGGGAGAACTGGGAGCTGCACTGGGCCTGGATGGGTGGGCGGCTCGGGTGGACGAAGGTGAGGTTAGGCTGTGAGGTGGAGTTGGGCAGGCATTCACGCTGGAGCTGAGAAAGCTTGGTTTGCGCTGGGACCAGTCTCACCTTCCAGTTCTCCTCCTCTGTTCACTTCTTTGTCAGTCAGTGTTTCTTCTGCCTCCATCTTGTCTCACCTGCCAGACCTGCCAATCACAGCTGCAGTGTCTGCCTTGCTAAGGTTATGAAGCGTTCCAAAGGAAACAAGAGGTCGCTTGGATATCTGATCCTTCTCTTCCAAGCAGCATCATATTTCATTATTGCAAGTAGAATCCAGGCAGCAGGCTTCATTTGGGTAAAGTGGCCTGTTTTCTTCACATGCCTCCACCATTGTCTGTGCAGGTGCGACCTTGTG
>NW_017731487.1:1441199-1460252 GCF_001890085.2 Hipposideros armiger | reverse complement strand
GGAGGAGCTGGGGGCGGGGAGGGAAGGCCTCCAGGTGAAAGCTGAGTCAGGAAGCCTGACTTATCTGTCACTCTGCTGCCCTTTCGCCTCCAACTGTCCTCTCTCTGACCCTTCTTCCTTCCACAGGCCTCAGCTTCACCCACCAACATGCCCATATTGCAGCGTTCTAAGGCCCTTTCCTTACCCTGTCATGCACTCTGGGTACCGCCCTTCCTCTCTCTAGGTGAGGACGCAAAGCCGTCCCCCTTAGTCCCTGTCCAACTCGATCAAAGCTTCTGTACCCACTCTTGCAGTGTGTCCTCTGCCCTTGGCCTCGCCCAGAAACTGCCCCAGTTATGTGCCCTCCGTCCCACCCAGCTGCAGGCCCCTCTAACACCTGAACTCCTCTGAGCCCCAACCTTCCACCACGATCCCAGACTCCCGGCGGGATTCGAGCTGCATTCCCAGCACTGTTTTTGAAGTCAGCTTCGTCCTGCTTTGCCACTTCCCACTTGGGGCCAGTTCTTCAAGCTCTCCTATTTTTGATCTGTAACCTTATAGTGTTGCTGTGCAAATGATATGCCAGAATGCAGCTTAAATGCTTAGCTTCCTGGTGTGTGGGAAGTATTCAAACCCGGAGAGCTGTCGGTGATGACTGATGCTGCTGAGGGTGACGGAAGCAAGGACAATGGCCCACTGAACCCAGCTTTCCTGACTTCCTGAGGGGGTGCAGAGGCAGCTCAGAGGAACAACAACAACAAAAAGGATGCCCCAAAGCTTTTGTGGGAAGCAGTAGGATAGAGTGGAAGGTGAATGAACCCCTCTCTGCACAGACTTTTGCAAGGTTCCCTGCGCCCAGCACGTGAGGTGGTCTCCCCCTCACGCCTCCTTCTGTCATATCCCTCTGAGATAGAACTTGGGTGTGAGTCCCAGTTCTCTCTTTCAGAGCTGTGTGACCTTGGGGGAGTTAGTCAATCTCTGAGTCTTACTCATAGCACCCCAGATAGCTGGTGAGGAGAGAGAAGGCATATCAATGCCAGTTCCCCCTCAGACCCCCCACCCCAACCCCACCCCTGTCTCACAAGGTTCATATAAACTGGCCCCTGCTGGGACCCTGCATCCTTCAGGGGCAGGAGGTGTTCTCAGTGTTTGTTAGCCAGTCCCCAGGTGGGAGAGGATTTGCAATTCAACACTCAGCTCTTTTCCTGAGCCTTGTGACTTGGCCGGGCTCCTGGGGTGTAAAGGGAAGCCGCCTGCCCTGGGCTCAGTGTCACAGGCCCAGCCTCCCTGCTCCTGAGAGAGTGAAATCAGCCCCTGCCTGACATTTTCCTCCAGGCCTTGGTGGTGGTGGTGGTGGTGAGGAGTCAGCCAGCATCCCGAGGGCCGGGCCATGGAGGACCACACCTGCGGCTCCACCTGGGAGTCCCCACAGGATAAGAGCCACCCGGATTCACCTTGGTCATGGGTAAGGGCCTTGTGTGGCCATCGCAAACTGCCACCCCAGCAGAGGAATGCTCATGGGACCCGGGGGTCATTTAGGATGCGTGCATTCACATTTCTCTGATTAAGTGGTGGGACCAGCTGCTCCCCTGGGGCTCCTATAATGGAAGCTGCATTTATAGAAGAGATTTTACAACTTATTCAACAAGTAAAGGTTTTTTCTTTGCCTTGGATGGAAAATAGATGTGATTGCTTTGATCCTCAAGACGGATGTTTTGAGGGCTTCCTACTTGCCAGACATGGTGCTGGAACCTCACGTTGTCTTTCATGTCTGAGCAAGGAGGAAGGGCTCCAAGTGTCGAAGTGACTGGTCCAAGGCAGCCGTTTAACCTCCGTGTCTCAGCGTGTGACATGTGTGCTGCGGACTCCACTGGACTCCAAAGCCAAGAGCTGTGCGGTCTTGCCTTTCTAGAGCTTCTCCTAGATACCAGGGCACTTTGGTGGGGTTGGGGGAGAAAGCCGTTTAAAAGTAGTTATTATTTTTACTCTTTAAAAGATTTTTATTAAGTAGTCATTTTCTTGTAAAGCCTCAAAGCAGGAGGGTGTTCAGATAACACCAAGTGGAAGTGGGTGCTGAGAGAGGAGGCTGAGCTAGAATTCAGCCCTTGCCGCTTCTCCCAAAGGCGAGGGGTTTGGCGGCAGTGAGGATAATGCGTTAAATCCCGCCCCGAATCAGGGTCTCCAGTGACACTCCACCTCTGGTCCTCATCCCCAGAAGGCTGGGCTGGCACTGAGGGTGCCTGGAAGCAAACAGAGCCTGGGGCTTTCTGCATCCTAGGGAAATGGGGTGATGGGGAGGCATGCACAAGGCAGACAGAGCCTCCCGGCTGCTGGGTCCCTGACGCACCTGTCGGCTGCCACTTCAGTCAGGTTCATCCTCAGGGCGGCTCCTTTTCTTTCAGGGTCAGGAAGTGCTGCAGGGGTCTTGCTGTTGGCGCTCAGGCAGAAATGCAGGGGGGGTCACCTGGGGGGAGAATGGGGACCCAGATTCTGCTCCTCCTCTGACACCATTTGCCACTTGGCCCTTCGGGCAAATATTTGCTTGAGTGGACGATGCTTGCAGGCAGGAGAGTTACCCAGGCTGATCAATGACGTCCCTCTACAGCCTGAGGACAGGGATGGGACCTCCCTCCAGGAGCGCTGTACAGACCAACAGCACCCGCACTCTGACTAAACAGGCCGGTTTTGTGGTTGGTTGGGGTTAAGATGGCTGCGTCTTGCTTCCACCCCTGGAATGGCTCGCACACAGAGCAGCCCTGTGCTGGCTGAGAAATGCACCCACTTCTCCTTTGTGGGCAACATCAGACTCCCATAAAGCCCCCCTACGTCCGCTGTCGTGACTGACATGTCTGCAGCCCTGAGACGTGGGTCTTATTATTGTGGGTATGTCTCTTGTACAACCCGGGCAGACGCTGTCATGCCCATTTGACAGCTGAGGAAACGGGGGCTATGAAATTGGGGTTTGCCTACAGCAGCTCAGGGGCCTGGTGGGAGATAACAAGTGGGCCTCCTGGAACCTGCACAGCCCTGGGCACCCTCAGACACTGCGATCCGAGGAAGCTCTGGCAATATCTGTTATTTTACTCCTATGTTTGGATTACTTCTTGCTTTTCCTGATTATAAAAGCATGTTCGTTATAGAAGATCTGGAATACACAGCAAAGTGTAAACAAAATAGTAAATGCTGATCACCCCACTGTTGGGGAGCCTGGGGGCTTTGTAAACAGAGGCCATGCTCCGTTTCCCTGAAGGCTCGTTATAATTAAGCCACAGAAAGGATTTCACGTCCACCTCTCCTCCCCTTTAATTCCAGAACTCTTCCAACCCCCACTCCGCCCTGTGTGCTTGATTTCCAGCCTCAGGCTAAAGCCCTTAAGGCCCTTATGCTGTCCCCTGCAGCCTGGATGTCCCGCTGTGTGGCATCTGTGACTTTCTTCTCCAGGGGAGGCAGGCCTCCGTGGCAGGAGAGGGGAATGGGGGTGCGGTTACTGGACTCCGGAACTGCAGCCCCAGCTCCTGCAGGGTGTCCCCACCCCAGGCACAGGGTCTGAAGGGGTGCAGATACTAAGGCTTGGCTCAGGGTTATGCCCATGTCTGGAAGAATCTGACCTCTTGTGCAGCAGGTTGGCTGCAGAGTGGGGATGCTGGGAGCCTAACCAGCTCCAATGAGAGAGCTACTGCCGGGGGCAAGTCCCTGACTAGCCCTTGGAGGACAGAGGTGGGCCAGGCCCAGAGGGGGACTTCAGCAAAGCAGAACTGGAACACCACACAGGAAATCGAGGCAGACACTCAGATGGGCTGACTGCAAGGCAGGAAAGCTTCGGAGGAGGCTGCCACAGAGCTGGTCAAGCGGGACGGAGAGGCAGGGGCTGCAGTTTCCGTGGCCAGAAGCCCCAGGAGCCAGGGCTTGCTGCTTCTGGGTAGAGTAAAAGTGGTTCAGCCATCGTGGGGTGCTGTCATTCCTGTGGCTGGGAAAGGGCAGCTGGCAGCACTGCGAGCCCTCAGAGGCACCTGTTACATTGGCACCATCCACCTGCGACATTGGCCACAATTATTCCCAAGCCTTCTGGGCTTGAGCTCTGGGCCCTGAGTGTGTGCAGAGCCCCATGGGGGATGGAGTGAGTGGGAGACCTGGTCCCAGCCCTCAGGAGGTCAAGGCAGAATGGAGTGGGTGGGCCTGCGCCCGGCCAGCTGCCAATTTCACAGGGGCACGGATCAGGAGGATTCCAGCTGGCAGGGCCAGGGAAGGCATCTCTGAGAAGCTGGCATTGGAGCCAGGCCTTAGAGAAGAGTAGGATTTCAATAAACAGAGCCCACGGGGGTGGAGCCTTCTAGGCTGAGGGCTCAGCCTCAGCAAAGAGTGGCTTTGTGAGGACAGGGTGTTCCCCTCGAGCTAAATCTGCAGGTTTTGTTTCTCAGGGCACTGGGGGTTTTATTTCTCCTTAGCTGGGGTATGCATGGCGACATTCGTCCTGGTCAGGCACCCAGCCTGTGAAAGAAAACAAGCAGTCATGGACAGGCCACATAGGTGGGACCTAGAGTGACAGCTGGGGTGAGAGTGGGGTAAGGGCACAGGAGCCATGCGGCCCCGGCTCAAGTCCCAGTTTTGCTCCTTTCAAGTATTGGTCTCTTGCAGCCTTCGCGTTCTCATCTGTAAAATGGGGCTCACGATACTTAATAACATGATACTCACAGGTACTCGATAAATGGTAACTATTTTTAATAAATCATAGCACTAAACTTGAAAAAAAGATAGCCTCGTCACAGGTTGGTCTGTAAATATAATGGCAAAAAGAAATCAGATCTTTTCCATTGGGACCGTTGGTCTTAGCACTGTGAGGAGGAAATACCAAACCCAGCCTCTGTTGCCTCCTAACACAGAGCAGAATCCTGAGTGGAATCTTCAACTAGACGTTTTAGCTCAGCATTCGAGGCCTCTCAAAAGCTGGCCTCACCCTCCTTCTCTCGGCTCTGTTCTCGCCTGCCATGACCATGGGCTGTCTTTCATCAGAGCCGCTGAGCCAGTCAGTCAGTTAGCTGGGTCTCTAGGGAGGTGACCATCAGGACCCCTCCTGCCATCTCCAGCCTCTGTAGGCTCGGGGGCTGGGATTTGGGCTCCAACTGCCCAGAGCATATGTTTGCCACCTGGACCCCTCCTGCCACGCTGACCAGAGGCCTGGACAGAGGCTGGACAACACCCTCCCAGGTTCCTTTCTTCAGGGACCGCTGGGGCCCATGCCCCTGACTGGTGGGGCATAGGCAGACAGACTCAGGGAAACAGTGCCCTCTCCCGAGAGCCCCAGCCGACTTGAAATACCTGTTTGCCCACCTGGTCCAGGGAGGGCTCTCAAGAGGCTACTGCCTCAGGTTGGCCTGAAACCACCAGCCCCTTGGGCATGTGAGGATAGGGGTGGGGGGCAGAGAGAAAAGATAAACATGTGCAGTTCCTCCTGTTTTTCAGCTGATCAAAGTCCTATTCCTCCTTCGAGGCCCAGTTCAAATGCCACCATCTTCGTAGAATTTCAATTAGTGGCTGAGGCTGGGGATGCCTACATTTTCTTTGTTTCATGTTCTATGTGCTTCTGATGGAAACCGATTTTGCTTCCCTTTATGAAACTGGAGTACAGGGGGTACACTCGGAACAGTGTGGTTCAGTGCTGACTGGCGCGCACCCTTCCCCGTCTGCCTGTCATGTTCCAGCACTCACGTGTCTGCCTCCTCTCTTCCACTGAGCTGTGAGCTCCTGAGGGCAGCGAGGGTGTCTCCATCTTGGCGTCCCCACAGCACCTAACACATAGCTGTGTTTGCCTGGCTCATTTGGACTAACACCTGTAGCCCTGAGGTAATTATTTATAGCACCCCATTTTGCTCTGGAATAGGATGATACCCTGCCTAGTTCACACCTGTAAGGCCACACCCGTGCCTGGCTTTGGAGCCGTCCCCTTACCTACAGCTTGTTCCCAAAGATCTTTTCTCGCTGTCACTTAAGGGTCCTGGTGATTTTTCCCATCCCTCTGTTCAGGGCTAGAGTGGGGTGGAAGGCTTTGTTTGGTGGTGATGTGCTTCATGCAAAGATTAGGATCTAAAGTCAGTGCAAGAGGCAGAGATTGCATGTGGTCAAGGTCCCTTAGGATGTTGGTCCCCACCGCAGACACTGTGCCTTGGCATGGTCGCATTAACAGTTAAGGGAGTAGATTGCATAGATTACCTGTCGAGGCTCAAAGCCTAGCTCTCAGGCTTGCTATCTGAGACCTTTCATAGTCTCATTTCCTCATCTGCAAACAGATTTTATGAGGACTAAATGAGTTTAAAAGCCATAAAATTCCTAGTATGCATGTAACGAGTGTTACCTCCTATTATTAAATCCATCACAGGCCCTGTTTTTGGCAGCCTTAGAGCAAATTTCCATCCCCCTGTTAAGCCTTGCACCATTGGCCTTTTTAGCACCATGTGACCTCACACCTTGAGCACTATATTCACATCAGAGTGGTGAGACGTTTGCTCCATAAGATCTACCTAGGAGGTGGGACAGTTGGGGAAATAGCACATCTACCTCTCTCATCCCAAGATCCTCTGGGAATTACTCTCTGGAATAAAAAGAGCAAGAGGAGTTGACATGCATGGTTGAAATTATTATTAGCATGTTTTTTCTTCCTGTCTATTTCACCAAGGATACATGTAACTGAATGCATTTAAATTAAAATTCCATATATGATGAGGACTCACTGCCGACAAGAAATGTATTTTTTTGCACATGTATGTGTGGTACTGAGAAGCACTATGCTGACGTGCCCAGGGGCTGCAGACACAGGGTATAGAAACCAGGGTTGCAGGCCCAGCATTTCGTGACCTTGGACAAGGTCACTTCTCTGAGAGACTCAGTTTCCTGCCTAGTACTGTGAGGCTCAAGTGAGTTGTGTGAACCAAAGTACTTTGCAAACTGTGGCGCTCCCTACAAATGCAGCTGACCTCGTGTGACTGCTTTGAATCTTCTAGGCCTTGGGGTGGGGGTGAAGGGGCAGGGAGGGGCTATAGAAGAACACCCGGCCTTGACTTTCAGTGATAGCTAAGAACTACATGAAATAATGTATATCGTGTAACATGCATCATGTCTGATTTTGTGTTCTGATATTGTAAAGTGCCAAATTCTGTGGCAGAAAGCATGAGAGAACAGATTGGGCGAGTTGTGTTACCGGAGAGCAGGCCCTTCTTGGTGCAGTGTCCAGGTTCTTGGTGTCTCGAGCAAAGAATTGAACAAGACACAGAAGTAAAGTGGTGAAAGAGCAGTTTATTAGAAGCAAAAATACACTTCAAAGAAGTAGAAGTTGGCCTGAGCAGTAGAGAATGGCTCAAGGGCCATTATTAGAAGAGAAAACACACTCCAAAGAGTTTGGAGTGGGCAGCGAAAAAGAAGCTCAAAAGGCCCTGACTGGCCAGGACTTGGAGTTTTTATCCTTTTTTTCTTTAGAATGGGCTGTTCCTCTCTGGGCGAGGAACCACTTGATTGACATCTGTGATTGACAAGAGGCTATTACCTCATCTTTTTAGACTGTGCATGTTCCTTCCCAGAGTTCAGTCTGTTATAATGATATTAATGAACTTCCGGGCATATGTATGATATTATAATGATGGTATAATGAGGCTCAGGTGAAATGAAGGTCATGGTGGCCTTTACTGCATAGGTGTGGGTGACTGGTCTAATCTAGTTGAGTATTTTGTACCCATTTGTTTCCCTGCAGGGGTAGATAATTACAATGAAAAAGGGGAAGTTTTGGATGGAGAGGGAAGGTCTTCGGGGCAGTCGCATCCTGTGGTTGGACGTGCAGGAATGCAGAGACCCAATTCCTGCCTCTAACTGCCTGCCTTGTTTTCCCCTTGAGAGACGTGATCCCCTTCTCTATGGGAAGTTGAGGGACAGGAGGCCTTTTCTTTTGTATCTACTTCCTGCTGGGCAGGGGCGTAGAGCTGTCCCTGCCTATTGGGGGATTCATGGAACTCTCGCCCTATCTGATCTCAGATGAGAGGAAGCGTCTTGAGATCCGCCTGGAAGACTGTGTTGGCGTCTTTGGCCAGTGCTGGCAATCTTGCTGGGGTATCATCTGTATCCCCAGGGCCCCTGAATGAGGAAAAATAGATTTTAATTAATAAATGTCTAAAAGAGCAGAGCTCAAAGCTATTTAGGTGAGGTGGCTACATGATGAAAAATCTGTCTGCCCTGTGAAGACTGTGGCCACGTAACCGGTTATTTAGGTGACGTTAATTGTTCAGGAGCTGAGCCCAGAACAGGTTGGAAAGAACATTAGACTTCAATGATACAAGTATAAATCACAAGTTTTAGGGTAATTATCTAAAGTAGGTGGTAGGAGCTAAAAAAACTGGGGAAAAGGAAACTTTAAGGAGAAGGAAACTTAAAATCCCTATAAGAAAGGAAACTTAAAATCCCTATAAGAAAGAAAACTTACAGTTTTTCAGTGGGGGGTGGGGAGGGGGGACCCTAATCGCTGTACTTGCTGGGCCCGTATCAGTTATGCTTCAAACACTGAGGTCCCGACACTGAGGTCTGCCATGTTGGGGGCTAGGAGCCATTGGAGTGAGGCAGGTCAGGAAGTCAGCCTTTTGTGGCCAGTGGGCCTGGAGCTGAGCCTGAGGGGTGGGAATGGGTGGCTGAGAAGGAAGAAAAAGAAAAGCGGTCTGTACTGGCTTTTGATTGGAAAAGCCATAGGTACATACTCCCTTGTCCCCACTCCTGCCTCCTGGGGCTCTGCAGAGGAGTGAGGAGGGGGCAGGGCTGCCCCTACAGGTGTGCCCTGCACCTGTGCTGTCACCTCCCCTTTCCACCTCCTCAGAGCTGTGCAAACAGTATCAATTCACTAAAAATTCTGTGTGAGATGTCAAGTTTGTGAACCATAGGCTGGTGTCACGCTGGCTCTTGCTGGTGTGGCCCTGCTGGGCTCTACAGACCGAACCCTGCAAGAATGATTCTGACGTAAGCAGACACATCTGCTGGAGCATGGGCTGGCCAGGGGGACGCGGCCACCTTGTCTTTCCCCCCCCCCAAGGAAGAGCCGTAGTGACATAGAGCTAGAGGGTTGGGTGGGAGGTGTCACAGTGAGAAAAGGGACTAGGACAACGCTGTGTGGTACATATGCAGGTGGGAGTTCGCCTGCTCAGCTTTCGGGGGAAAGATTCTTCCTTATTCTGAGAGCATGACTTCCCATTTTGGGGGAGAGTAAAGTATCTTTCTTTTATGAAATGGTAATAGTAGATGGCACTTGCCTTCTTTCTTCCCTCCTTCTCTCCCTTCCTCCCTTTTTATTTAAGATTAAAAAGTTGACAACCCATGCTCCCCCAAACAAAGCAGTTACCACCCATGCTCCCCCAAAGAAAAGTAATAAAAGACTATTGTTTTTTATTTGTTTATTCATTCTTGTAGTAAATAATCGTTTGCCTTCTACTATGTGGCTGGCATCCTTTCAGCCACAAATAAAACAGACACGCATCCCCGTCCTCCGGAAGCTTACATTCTAGGTGGGGGAGCAAAGAAGAAGCGAATAAGCAAGTAAAACACGTGCTAGACAGCGAAGGGGCTATGGAGAAAACTAAAGCAGGGGGAGGGTGACGGGAGTACAAGAGAGGGTGCTGCTGGTTTAAATGGAGAAGTCAGGACAGGTCTCAGCGAGGAGGTGACATTTGAGCAAAGGCTTGAAGGGGGTGAGGGAGGGGGTGAAGAGCTCAGGAGGTGCCCAGGCCCTGAGATGGATGCGTGGTGGCAGGTTTGAGGCCATGGTGGCCGGAGCTGAGGGAACAAGGGGGACACAGGAGGTCACGTCAGAGAGCAAGGGAGGCGCGGGCTGGCCGAGCTTCGCAAGGGCTTTGGTCTTGTCTCTGATTGAGATGGGAAGTCTTGGGGGCACTTGGGGTGGACACTGCCTTGCAGTGTGTGCACGATGGGGCCAATCGCCTGTGCCCTCGGCTGACAGGGCAGAAGGAGTGGGAACGGTTGGGAGGCTGTCATAATAGTTATCCCAGTGGGAGGTGAAGGTGGTTTGGATCATGGCAGTTGCTGTGGAGGGGGTGAGAAGTTTCTGGAGACATTCTGAAAGTAACGCTGACAGGATGTGATGACAGACTGGATGTGAGGAGTGAGAGAAGAGGCATCAGGGATAGACCTCCAAGAGTTAGCCCTGAGCCACTGGAACTATGGAGTAGTTGCAGGAATGTGCCTGCTGACATTGCTGGTCGGTCAGCCTGTAACCAGGGCTCAGGGCGTGATGTTCCTACAGCAGGGGCAGCAAGGCGGGGACAGGAGGGGCTTGTCTCTGAACTTTTGAAAAGTTCATTATTACAGGAGGAGGAGAACGAGACTCATTTGAGGGGAGACTCGTATTCACTAATAGAGGAACACAGAGAATGTGAATCGCCGGGAGGTCTGGTCCTATTTCGCAGTGTGGCTCTGAGCAGGCCTGCTGTAACTTTGGAGCAATGACACCTCTCCATAGGGCTGTCTGTAGTCTCCATGAGACTCGGTGTGTGCAACTGTAAGCACAGGGTGCCCCCTAAGGGAGCTAAGCTCGCTGTTCTTCATGGCAGAGGTGGCATTGGAGACAAGCCTTATCAGGTGCTTTGGTAACAGGAGGCTATGGCAGGGCAGATGTGTAGGGTTCTGTAGTTTGTGGTCCACTCAGGGTGCTGGCTCAGGGGCAGTTAAGGCTGAAATTCAGCCTGCACTCTGCTCAGCGGCCCTCTGGGCTTTGGACTGAGGCTGCTGGGAGAGTTGGAGGAAGGGGCACCTTTTAAAGCCTGTTCATGCAGAGGGTTCACTGTGCATGGAGGGGCCCTGTGTGCCAGCTGTGGCCCGGGAGGTGGCCTGACCATGGTTTTCAGCACCTGCACTTCCCAGCATGGAACCTTGGCTGTCAATTATAATATCTAGACCCTGTTGTATAGATGAAATAAAAATGGGGCAACTTGTGAAGATAGATGCAAAGATGGTGAGCTTGGTGCCCTGCTTTCTCAAGCTTCCTGTCCTTTCTTCACATCAGCCACCTATCTGCCAAACCCCACCTCCCCTCTCCACAGTCACCCAGGGCCCCACGCAGCCAAGTTTGAAACCCCTGGAGGAGGTAACCTGTAGACTGTCCAGCTCTGGAATCACAAGCTGGAATTCTTTTTAGAGCCACATGGGGTAACAGTCTGCAGACCTCACATTGGTGGATTGAGCCTTTCTCTGCGGCTGGGGCTGGGAGGACCCTGCCTCTGTGCCCTGTTACATCCTGCAGGCCCAGCCTGTTCCTCGTTTACCCCATAGAAAGGCAGTGAACCTCTGTCGGCTGTCATTTGGCCCTGGTGTCCTGGCTCAGAAGTTCCCCCTAGAGGGCGCTGTCCCTCCATGACCCAGGACAATGCCCACTTGGTCAGGGATAGTGTCCTCTCTGCTCCATGCAAGTGGGAGACTAATAAAAAATGACATAATACATAAAACGTTTTCAGCCAGCAATAAGAGAGTTTTGTTGAATTCTCTTTATCTAAGGACAGGGTGATTTGAAGTTGAGTTGTTCAAAATCAAGGAAACGGGGACGTGGCCAGTTGGTTTCTTCCCTGATTTGACCTAGGCAGAAGCTGAGTTTATTAATAGCCATTTGATAGACGTTTCACAGTTCATGGTGAAGCAGCATGGGATCAGCTTTCTGGGTTTCATCCAATTAGAGCTGCCCGATGGGTGAGAGGTCACCGGCCAGAAAGAAAAAGAACAGCCCTATTACGCCCTGAACGTTGAGCGGCCGCCTTGTGTAATAGTATTTTGCAAACATATGAGTTATTCCCCGGTTATGGATAACTTAAAGTGCTTTCAAAAATGATAAATGTCCAGGTTTATTATTATTGTCATTGTCTACCGAGTGCTTTCTCAATGCCAGGTGCCCTAGGAGGCATTTTCCCTTTTTGTCTTATCCATCCTCCTGAGAGCTGTATGAGTGGATTAATAGCCTCAGTGTATACACAGAGGAGCTTAGAGACATTAACTGGTCTGAGGTCTCACGATTAGCCGTGAAACCGGAATTCCACTGCGGTCTTCCTGCTTCGAAAGACCATGCTCTCTTGACCGCAAATGCTGCCTTCCCAGAGCGTTTATAGGAATGAACTCTAACTTTCCGGGGAGCCAGGTCCCCCATCCTGCGTGTCTCTGCTTACCCCTGATGCTCAGGGTTAGTGATTTGGTTCTGCAGCAGGAACATCTCCCTTGAATGATGGTCATTTTCTAACTGATCCTAGTATAGAATGCCTTTTCTTAGGGTGATGGTGGGATGGGGTGGGGAGTGGTGGGAGAGACACTGTTCTTTCTCCATAGATCCCACTCGTGCAAACGTTTTGGATGGAAGAAGACTTAATGATATATGGGATCCTTTATGCTGGATTGGAAAGGGCCTTGGGGCTGGTCATCTAATCCGGCCTTGCATTGCCCTCTTGGGAGCTCTATAGTTGCTCTCAGTCCTGGATGTCAAAATCACTTATGGAGTTTCCAAATAATACAAGATATGCAGGCAGCGTTCGTGACCCTACTAAGAGTTATATAGTTCACTTTTTGAGTCTTAGTATAGCTGTCTTAAATGTCATTTTCACTGGTTTTAGACCTGTCAAAGCCCTTTGACCCTGCAATTCTATTATGGAATGTACTGATTTTGTTACATCTGAACATCTGACTTACTGGCTCTTCTTTCTTGACTTGTATTGATTGACAATTGGAAAAATGTATTTCTCCATTCTCATTTTTTTGTTTTTCTTCACCTTTTATGACTGTAGATTGAATTCCCATTCTTTTAGTGGTTCTCCTTCATTTTTAAACATACCCATTTAATGTCTAATTTAGTTTTAAATTTATTTATTATTTATGCACTCCTGCTGACCATCACCTAGACCTTCACTCATTCTAGACTGTCAGTGGTTTTTCCTCAGTATTTAAAAAAAATTAGTCTTCTGGGAGACTTAAATTTTATCCTTTGCCTTGTTTGTTCTGCTATGTCACTGCAAGGTGAGTAGATTTATTTTTATTTACCCTTCTCAATGCTCAGAGCCTATTTTCACTCATCAGTTATGTCTTTTATCAATTTTAGATGACTTTCAGACATCTTTTCAAGAGCTTCTCCTGTGTGATGTCCGTAATTATCTTTTCTGGAACAGTTATCAGACACAGGTTTTAGCCTCTTGCTGTAGCCTCCATGTCTCCTAGGTGGACTTTTGTTTTTTTATCTCTTTGACTTGCCAGTGCTGGTTGAGTTCTTCCTTACTGTATTCCTCTTCATTAATTCTCTCTTTTATGGCTTCTTGTTAGATATTATCCACTATATTGATATTTCTGTTTTAATTTCAATGACTATCGTTTTCATTTCACCAAGACTTCTAATGGGCTTTTTCCCTAGCTACTGACTAGTGTTCACTTTTTATATCTTTCTGTCTCATAATTTCTCTCTTTTAGTGGGGGCTGTTCTTTAATCTGTATCTTTATGCATCTTAATTATACTTACTTAGAATCATTGTCAGGCTGTTCAATGAAATGACTGGTGTGAATCCATATTCCAAATGTTTGTTTGTTTATTTATTTTTGCCGTCTTTCTTAGCATTGTATTTATTCATAAGGGTAAGAAGTTTTGCTTTGGGGCTCATTTTGAATGAATATTTTATTTGTTGCTGTTATTCCCCTCCTCTGGTGCTCATCTCCTCCCCCTACCCCAGCCCCACACCAGTCATTTGTTCTCCAACATTAAGGCTGGATGACTTGAGAGACATTCCCAGGCTAGTCGCCTCTCCTGTGGTACAGTGCAGAGCCAGGCCTTATACCAGCACTTTAGAGCTCCTTTTGTGTAGTGATATTGGGGAAATTCGACACACGGACTCTGAGCCAGACAGCCACTCAGTTGATAGGTCATGTCATGGTCCTCTCACCGCCCTATAGCCTTAGCCCTACACAGTAGCGCTGCAGGAATTTTTAAGTCTCTTTTGCCACACTGAAGTCTGGTTCCTGTGCCCATTCTCATGTGTCCCTTTGCTGGTGCTGGCCACACCCTCTGCTTCTGGACCTTACATCTCTACTCTGTCTTTGGTTCATGACAATACCTACATTGTTTTTTGAGCCTTCCTATGATATTTTGCTTTATTCTTTTATATACTATGGATTTGAATCAGAGGGAGTGTTTCAAAGTACAAGGTCACTACACCATCCTGACCATAAGCCCCAAACATGTTTTCTATCCCAACCCAATAATGATAAAATGTTTAAGGAGGAGAGAGCTTGAATAGAAGCAGTGGCATGATATTTGAGGCTGCTGTCCACGGGGATTTGCACGTTCCTCAGGAATGCTAGTTGACTTAGCTGGACCTGTTACGGTATTACCAAACCCAAGTTATCCCAACAATCCTTTAGAGCATCACGAAAGATTTTATCAAATGCCTTGCTGAAATCATTACTTGCCTCTGTGTGTGTGTGTGTGTGTGTGTGTGTGTGTATGTGTGTGTATGATAGTCCCCTGATCTGGGAACCTAATATTCAATGAAAAACAGAAGTATTTTCTTTGCCAGAGTTGTGCCTTCTAAATTCCAGTGGTTGCCACTTTCTTACAGGTTGTCAATGTCCATGGCTTCCCAACACTAAGAGCTACTCACTTGGTGGCATGCAGGGTGAAGTCCACTCGGTGACCATGCCCTAGATGAACACTTGCCTTACCGTGTATCCTCAGGACACACCGGCATAGCCAAAGCCAAAAGTCATCACCTATTATGCACCCCCTAATTTTGAATATTTTTACTTCCAGTAGAAAGTTTGGTCCCATTTCCTTCTCCGGGCTTTGGCCCTGGGCCTGTGTAAATGTAGTATATTCCTCTGCACGCAAGTGATCTCATATGTAAAAGGGGCTGCTGTGAGGGTTAAACGATGTAACGCAGCACTTCCCATGTACCAGACTCACCCGAGAGCATGAAAAGCCCCAGGGTTCTGCTGCTAGAGATTTTGCCTCAGCAGGTTGGCAAAGGGGCCTGAGAATGTAAAATGTTGTGAATTCTCTATCAGTTCTGATAAGCAAGCAGGTTTAGATCCTGAACGGTAATGTCTGTAAAATGCCTAGCCAATAGCGCTTGGAGCCTAGCACATGCCCTGCAGAGGCCCCCATCTCGCTTCCCTTCTCCCCTCTCTCCTCCGAGGTAACAGCGCCCTTGTGTCGCCCAGTTTGTGTACCAGAGGAAAACTGTAGGATGCAACACCTTTACATTGCTCTTCTCCAGATGTTTTCCTTTGATAAAAATAGAAGACAGGGCAATGCTTCATTTAAAGTTTTCATTTAAATTTCACCACCATTTATTGGGTCAATAACCTGTACCCTTTACTAAACCCATGATATAGAGATAAATAGGGTTCTGGCGCCTTCCCTGAGATTGGGATTATATTGCAGCCCGAGGAATTGAAGGCACTGAGACAGCCGCAGTGGGGGAGAAACCTTATTTTGGGTCAGGGGCCAGCCCTCCTCATATACTTCAGATAACACCCCCGAGGCTTTCTTGGTACTTGTGTCCAGGTGTGAGTGAAAGGAAGCTTCAAGGTCCTTGTGACGGACAAGATGGATACGGTAGGTGGAGCTAGAGAGTCAGAAATAGAAATTGGAGAACTCGTCCTGGGGTCTCAGGAGGGTCAGGTGGGGCAGTTGTCCTTGGAAAGGGCTGTGCACCAAAATCCATGAGCAACTTAAAAAAAATTTTTTTAAGACTATAGCATCCCAGATCCCATCCCTATGGAATTAAATTCCTGGCCCTGAGTCTTGGGCATGTTTAACCAGTTACCCATGTAGCCCTTATGTGCAGCCAGGTTTGGGATGCACTGATCTTGAGATTCCAGAATGATCTGAAGGTGATCCAGGCACTCTGCTGGATGATCTGGTCAGCAGTCTGAGCTGGGCTGAATCTAGAGCTCTATGCTGTTCAAAGTGTGGTCCTCCGGGCAGCACCAGCGTCAGTATCACCCTGGAGCTAATCAGAAATGCAGACTCTGCAGGCCCTGCCCCCAGACCTATCCAATCAGAACCTGCATTCTTAACCAGCGCCCCCTGGCTGACTCAGAGCCCCGTGTGCCCCCTGCTGCTTGTGGAAAGAACTGCATTTACCAGAAGCCTAGCCCAGCTCATGTATTGGGTTGTCGGAAAAGTCGTGATGTATTTTTCCTATGTTTTTTTTGTTGCAGAAATGCGTCATGACTTTTCCGACAACCCAATATTTGCAGCAGCCCTGAGATCTGTCTGCCTTCCAGTTGGAGCTGAGGCCTGATGCAGGAGGGCAGGAAGGAGTGCCCTCCAGTCACTCCGGGCTAAACCAGGAGTTGGGCCTTAGATCCTGCCTCTCCCGGCTTTGACCTGCCCGCAGCCTGCAGGAGTCTGTGTGTCACGACTTAGGAATTCGGCCTGCCTCCCCAGCACGAGAATGCTCAGGGTTTGCTGAACCCTGATGACCTTCTGGCTCCTTCCTTGCCCGCCGTTGGTAGTGATGTGTCCTGGCCCCGGACAGGGAAAGGCCACCATTCAGGAAGGGGCGAGTGGAGAAGACCTTGGTTGGCTGCCTTTGTGGATGAAACTTGACTCACACCTCATCAGTCGGCCTTGCTGGCCATAGACACTGGCAGAAACTGGGCACCAAGCCCCTCCCCCGTTTCCCTCCCATTTACAATTTCCTCCCCATCTGCCCATCTCACTCCTCCCATCCCATCAGGCCAAGAGCAAGCCCCACCCAGGTCGGTTGCAGCAGCCACCCTCAGGGGGAAGGAGAGAACAGGACACCTCGTCATGGCTTCATCAGCCTTGGGTGATTTCCCAGCTGGGGTTATGGCTTTGCTTACGGTTCTGGCTGGGACAGCGAGTGGGCCAGTGGTGGTCAGAGAGTGTCAGTGTGTTCAGTGGTGGCTGTGATGTCATTTTCTCAAGGAATGGACATCTTTTCTCTCCAGTGCCCCTCCCCACAGGTCCCGAATCTGCAGATGTGTGGGTCTGTTGTCTCTGGGGGGAGCCTGGAGGAGTGGGGGCACATCATGTCCTGCTGTGTCCTGACTCCTCTGAGGCTGCCTCTTGCCTGCTGCCTGACCTGCAGCCTGGCTGGGGCCCGGCTTCACTGCAGCTCTCTCGGGAGACCAGATGCTTTCATAGAAGGGACAGGATGTACCCAAGGTCAGGGGGCTTTCTCCGAGTTCTTTGTTTACAAATCCTCCCCAGAATCGGGGCCATTGTGAGTGGCTCCCAGATCACCCGCCCCTTCTAAGAAATGCAGGAACAACATCATGTGGACCGGATGTCTTCAGAGGCAGCAGTTTCTTCATGGTCATGGATGTTGCTACTACAGAGAAACCCACGTACTTTTGAGTAGATGAATCAGGGCCTGGTTTTTAAAAGCTGGGCTTCTAAATTGCCTGACGCTGTGCCTGAAAACTTGGAAACCTCGGCGGAGGGTGGGGAAGAGCTGGCCAGTTGGACAAAGGAGGGCAGCGCCATTTAGAGAGGAAAGAGAATGTCAGCTCGATGGCCTTGGGAAAAGTACTGAAGCTTTCAGAGATTCAGCTTCTCCAATGAAAAGCAGGATGGTAATACCCACAATGCTTAGAGAAGAATGATAGGAATTGACTGTGGAAAGCACCTGGCACAGCACCTGGCACATTGTTCCACACAGAGGAAGATGCACAATTGGCCATCAGACTGCCTTGGTCCACAGGTCAAAGTCCCTCTAAGTGCAGTCTGTAATGGTCACCACGTGTCGGGTGTAACCAGGGTGCTGGGGGCATGGTGTCCATAGTTTATGGTCAGCTGCAGTTCAAGAACTCGGTCTCCCGCAAGTGTAGCCCCAGGAGTCTGCCCAAGTGCAGAAGCACAGGTCTGCATCCCAGCTTGACCAACCTCAAATCAGGTGTACCATGCCCGTGGGGCATATTGGGTGGGCTGTGTATCAAGGCTGCCCCAAAGCCCGGCTCGTGTGGCCCTCACAGCCTCTCTCATCCCGACCTCTGCCCCACTGTGCTCGCTCCCTGTCCTGACTGGCTGCCGCCCCTTCATACCCTCCTCATGGGCTGTTGCAGCCACCTCAGTACCTCCTCCCTGCCCCCCTGAAGGCGCATCTTAGAGAAGGAAGAGCAAAGACTTTGGGTCAGACAAACCTGGGCTGGGTCTCAGCTTGGCCGCTTCCACGGTGTGTGACCTTGGGCAGGTCACATAAAGCTTCTCTGAGCCTCAGCTTCTTCATTTCGAAGTTGATGCTGATGAGACTATCTCACCGGGAGGCAGCAAAGCCTTAAGAGGCACCCGTATAAATGCCCAGGTCCGCACTCGCATGGGGCTGGAGCTCAGTGGTGGCTAAGACCCCCCTTCCCCAGAGCCACTGTGCCCACCTGAGCTTCCAGGCCCTCCTCTGAACCATGGCTTGCATCATTGTCACAAAACTCCTGGACAAAACGCCTTGGTGGCACCTGATTCTTTCCATCTTGGTCTTCAACTCCTCTTCCTGACTTGCAGAGTCCTCTCTCTTTCTTGGCTCTGCTGCGCACACCCACTCTGTATTCTTGTCTCCTCACTGGCTTGCAACAGTGCCAATGTTACTGGTGTCTCCTGAAAGCACGTGCCTCGCCTCCTGCCGGCCACAGCCCCCCTTGTTAGCCTGGTGAACTCCTACTTCATCCTCAATACCCAGCTCTTCTGGGGTGACTCCCCTGACCCTCTTTCATTGTTCCCTGGGGGATTTCTCTCCTGCTGGGCTACCCCAGCACTGTCTTCATGCCCCATGATAGCACACATCGGGTTGGATTATAGAGATTCGTTTCTGCACCTGTTTTTCCTGCTGGACTATGAAGAATTCAAGTGATCGTGTCTTAGTCATCTTTGTAAGTGCCCCAGCGATGAGCTCAGTGCTTAGCACAGGGCATGACACGTAGTAGATGCTTCATTAATGTATGACTGGATTGGACTAATCCATCCTCATTGGTCTCCCTTCCTGAATTACAACAACACTCGCGCTTATTCACAGCACCTGGCCCCGGCGGCAGAGTCTCGATAAGAATGAGTAACTG
>NW_017731487.1:1438199-1439224 GCF_001890085.2 Hipposideros armiger | reverse complement strand
GTCAGGGGGATGGCTTGACTCAGCTCACTCGTGGGCTTGGAGGGAACAATCTTACAGGCATGGGGACTGGGGCTTCACGGTGCCCCGGAGCCTGCATAGCTGGCCCAGCACTCTGGGGTCTAATCCTGTCCTGATCTGCATGAGTCTCCGCTATGCTCTTGGCCTTGCCCGGCGTCTTGTATCAGGTCTTCTTCTTCTCCAAATTCCTGGCACCTGGCTTAGAGCCCGGCACACAGTAGTTGATCATGACGGCCTGTATTGAATGACTTACCCATTGGAACCCACTCATTAGGGGCTATGTCCTTGTTTTCCAATCAGACCTTCTCCTCGCAAAAACATACACACGTGCATACGTTTACAATCGGTCTGGGTTCTTTTCATAAATAGGCAAAGCCAGCAGTAAGCACTAGGATTAGAGATCACATGGGAGAGTCAGCCATAAATACACACACAGAGACACACATAAACACACAGAGGCACAAACTGTATAGATCAGAGCAAACACATAGACATCTTGCAAAAACAGGCATTCTCACTCTGCATCATGAAAGAGCTACACAGGTGCAATTTTACATATAAACACACAGAGGGAATGCAATCCAGGCCCCTCCCCCCAAACACTCATGCTCTGTGCCGGCTATTTAATCCTCCAAAACAAACTGCTTGGCAACTTAGTGCCTTAATACGTTAACTATTTTATTATAGCTCGTGACTTCTTGGGTCAGGGTTTGGCTGGGTGATTCTTCTATTCCTCACGCATTAATGAGATGACTCAGCAAAACCTGCCTGGACGGGCTGGTCTGAACGGACCACGAAAGCTTCCTTCACATGTTTTGTGGCTACAAGGCTGCTCAGCTGGGACTGTTGACAGAAGAGCCTACACAGGGGCTCTCAGACACGGCATCTCAGGGTAGTCAAACCTTTGACATTGTAGCTGGCATCCCCCATAGAGACCACTGCAGGAAGTGGAGGGGACACTGGGAGGTTTCTTACAACCTGTCCTCAGGAGTTGAAGAACGTCACTT
>NW_017731487.1:1433404-1435518 GCF_001890085.2 Hipposideros armiger | reverse complement strand
CACTGTTCTGTTGAAACCAGGACTGAATTAGTTGCCATATTAAGCAATTTATAGATGAAGAAACCAGTTGCCTCGCCCCACTTTCCCCACAAGGACCCAGACTTGGGTAGAATCCTCAATTCACATCTGCCTTTTCCCCCAGACTCTGTCTTGCAGGAAAATCTATCCTTTTGATTTCAGCTGTGGTTCCAGGATTCTAGAAGCGTCCTTCCTACATCGATCCTTCCAGCTTTCCTCACTGAGTTAGTGACACCATCATCTACCTAATCATCTGGGCCAGAAACTTCAGTTTTCCTCAAAATCACCCTTTTCACCTCCCCTTCTGAGCCAGTCACCAAGCCCAGGAGATGCCACCAGCAGGAGGCGCCCACAGCCACCCCTTCCTAGTCCCCGCTGGTGTCACCTTCTCTCACACCCTGGCCCTCCTTTGCTGGAATAGCTTTTAAATCCGCTTCTCTGCCTCCATTACACAGGTGCCAGTGACCCTTGTACAATACAGACCTGATCACCCTCCTCTTCTGTGGCTCCCATTGGTGCTGTGCTGGTTCTCACACCATGTTCTCTGAAGTCTCGGGGCTCTGTAGCCCAGACCGGGGACTCCAGGTTCCTTCCTTGATGTGACCATAGCAGTGCCCCTTCTGTCTATGTACATATGGGCTCCTGCAAAAGATTTTATTGGAGAGGAGCATTAAAAAAGAAAAAAGGAAAGAAAGAAAGAAAGGAAGAAAGAAAAAAGAAAGAAAGAAAGAAAGAAAGAAAGAAAGAAAGAAAGAAAGAAAGAAAGAAAGAAAGAAAAAAATGTCCCCACTCAACCCTTGTCTCCTGACCATGGACGCATCCTGGGGTCACTCTTTGTCCACCTACATGTGCTACAGCTATTGTCCAGTCACGGGGCTTCCTCGCTGTTCCCCACACATACGCGTGATGCCCCTGTTTCTTTGAACATGCTTTCTTCTCTGCTTGGAGTGGTCTTTCTCCCTCCTGTCATCTCCGAGAGCCCCACTTAACCTTCAGACGCAGCTAGACGTCACCTCTGGATGGCAGGGTTCCCTGCAGGCAGATTGTCGGCTCCCTCCTGTTCTCACTGTACCCTGGGCGTGTCCTGACGCCACCCCTGGCCATGACAAACTTTTCTACATGTCTTCCTGCCCCGCCCCCCCCACTAGATTATGAGTGACTTGAGGACAAGATTTACATTTTACTCATCTCTGCGTTCCCACTACCTAGAGAAGTACATGGCCCCTGAGAGAAACTCAATAAATAATGATGTAAAGCAGCGCCATGAACTACCAGCCAATCAACAGTATGGGCTGGAGAAGCTCAGTGCATCAGATAGAGAGCAGGTAGGGTGACAGGGTGAGGGAGTGCCAGGAGTGAGGGGCTTCGAGGGTTGTCGATTCTGGGCTGTTTTAGTTTAAGTCAGATCACATGTTTTTGAGCATCACGTACGTGTCACTGAAGGCCTCTAGGAAAGCTCAACTGGCCCTTGGACAGGCTGGGTGACACCAGTATGGTGGCCCTTTGGAAGCTCTAACTGGGGCACCTGCCGACACGCGGACAGTGCAGGTCCTGCTTGCTCAGACAGTGCCACACAATCGTCACCGTAGCTCATGGTGTATTAGACTTTGCTCTTCACCCGAAGAGCAGGACTTACAGTAGTGACTGCTCACACCTGTCAGCTCCACGATTGTTGTCATGCCCACTTCACACATGAGAAAACAAGCCCGAGCCATCACAGGGCTAAGGAACAGTAGAGGCGGCACTGGAAGGCATGTCCCCTGGCTCTACATCCCCTCAGTTGTCCACGTTGCCCATCTCCTGAAGTTTCACCGGCAGGTCACACGCGCTTCGGGGAGGACCAGAGATGGCGGGAAGGGGGGAGAGAGAGTCATGACCGCATTGTGCGCCCCTTGTAACCCAGACCTCACACTAACTGAATATGCGCAGAGAAAAGCCACCTCATCCTTCTTACTTAATTTCCTTTCTTATTGCAATACAGTTCACATCCCACAAAATTTACCATGTTAAAGAGTACATACAGTTCAGTGGTTTATTTAATGTGCACCCACGTTTTTGGCCCAAACTTTCAGGGAAAAAACTTTTGTTTATTTTTT
>NW_017731487.1:1429346-1432296 GCF_001890085.2 Hipposideros armiger | reverse complement strand
TGGGATCGCCCTAGCCCCCAAGTTCAGCAAGCTGAGGGGCAGCGCCACCCCCACCCCTCTCGCCCATTTCAGCTATTAGACACCCTTGCTCGATCTGGCTCCCTGAGCCTTTGTTGTTTGGGCGGTGGTCCCTCCCTACATCCTAGTGCATCACCTTGCTCTGGAGCTGTACTTTCAGCTTCAGCAACATCATGCAACTTGCAGCTTAAACCTGAGATTCTTGCCTGTGAAGAATAGATGTGAGGTAATAAGTTTGCGGGTAGAGAGGTTCAAGAAAGGGCTTTTGGGATGGTCCAGGGAACAAGTGAGAAAGCCTGAACACTTACTTGTCACTCTGCGGCCTGTCCTAAACCATGGGGATATAGAACAAAAGTAACAGTCTCTGTTCCAAAAGAGCTCAGTCTAGGGAGGGACTCTGAAAGAGCGTGGACCAAGGGGGTTTGCAGGAGGCTCATGAGGCCCAGTGCTATGCCGGCCAGAGCCCGAGAGTCTTCCTTGTTAAATGAGAGAAGAAGGCTGCTTAGGAAGCCCTGGCCCTGGACTCTGTGAGAAGAAGTTCTGTTTCTGAGGGGATTGGCAGGGATGGAGCCCAATCAGAGGCCAGGAATGCTGACCCGTGGACAGTTTATTGCAGTTGAGCCTGGAGTGAGGGGAGCCATCATCTGTGGAGGAGACAAGGGACAGGAAGTCCCGGTAGGTGAGCCCGTCTCCTGTGGGTAGGTGTGCAGGCTGCCAGTCAGGAGGTGGTCTGAGGCTGCTTCTTATGGCCAAACACCCATTTTCTGGACCCAGGGGGCTGGAGCCCATAGCCAACAGATTTCCAGCCCCAGGCTAAGCCCCAGTGGCTGTGGTGTAAGGAGAGGAGGGCAGGGAAAGGAATCCATTGGGCCCCTACTGCTGGCCCTGTACTGGGCCCTTCGCAGAACTCATCTAGTGACAAGACAGGAAGCAATGGACAAGAGAGGTGAAGCAGGAAGTTTCTGCTTCCAGGGGGAAATTACAGAAAATTGTTACCATCTAAATGGGGGAACTGGCTTAGGAGTCCACAGTCCTGGTACGTGAGCCATTGAGCGAGTTTGCTAACCTCTCTGAGCCGCCTCCTGTGCACATGGGGAACTCATTCAGTCCTAAACATAAAGGGCTTGCTGTTTATCACAAGGCATGGTGTAGAAGAGAAGTGGGGTTTGTCACTCAGCATTTCAGAAAAATGCTTCCAAGAGAAGGCGAGCCATGTACGGTCTTGAAAGAGGCATCAGTTGGCCAGGCGTGGAGGTCAGGAGGAGCGTGGAGCTCGCGATGGGAGGAGGGGAGCAGTGGAGACGAGCGTGGAGGGGAGGAGGAGGCAGGCCGCTAGTGACCAGGGGGCCTCATCTGCTTTGCTAAAGACCTTGGACTTTATCCTACAGGTAGTAGAGGGGGTGGCATTGGAGGGCCTTAAGTAGGCAGAGTCATTTCAGTTCTGCAGCCCTGTTAGAGGGTAATCATGGTGGGTGGGATGGGGAGTGCCTGGAGGCAGGAGACAGGAGTCCAGTGTTGGCCGGGTTGAGTTTGAAGTGCCCACAGACCATCCACGGGGAGGTGTCCAGCAGGGAGTCAGCCGGATGTGTGGCCTGGAGCTGAGGGGCAAGGTCTGGACGGAAACACTGGCCTGTGTGTGGGTCAGTGGTAGAGCTGTGTCCCTGAAGTCTCTAAGGGGGGCAAAGTCACCCATGGAGCGTGTGTGGCACGGGGAGGTGGGTGAGGGCATGTAGGTGGGTTTCCAATTAAAGTCTCTTCTTATCAAAGTAGTTGGCAATTTTTATTCTGTTACCCTTAGAAAGTAGGTTCATAGCTTCCAAAAATGCTTAGTGATGAGCAAACCAAAAATGAAGGGAAAATACAATGGGACAGAAAGCTCAGAATCTCCTCTGGGTCTGCCTGTCTCTGTCTCTCTCTGCCTGTGTCTGCCTGTGTTTGTCTGTCTGTCCTAGTTACGTTGCAGGTGTGCTGGGTACTTAGATTCAGTGATGGGTGTGCCATGGTTGGTCTTTTCTTTCGGGGGTTCACCAACCAGTAGAGGACATAGAGTGTATACAATGACATAGTGATGACGCTTTGTGATATGTACCAAAACGGAGTCACGTGTGGGCTCATTAGCACAGAGCAGCCAGTGGTTAATTCTTCACGGACTCGAGGACATTTGAGGACAGGCTTTTGTAAGAGGCCTGGCTCTCTGTTTGAAGAGTCTGGCCTGGCCCTGCAATGCAGAACCCCAAAGAAATACTCCCCGGCTCACCTACCCCTCTACCTCCACGCACACACGCAGTCTCATCCAAGGCAAAAAGGCCTTGCATCCTGGAGGGACAGTCGAGCCGTGGAAGGTTCACCCAAACTACTTGGCCAGTCTTACTCAGGCGGCAGGAGGTCGAGGTACAATTTGTTACGTTAATCCTGCCTCATCTTTCCTCTTGTGTTTATGACGATCGCTCGCACTTGAAAATGCTTCCCCCTTGGCCACCCTGTGCTCTGATGGCCACATTTCTAAGAGCAACAATTCCCAGAATTCGGGGTTAGCTTGGTCTTGTCACGTGACACCACAGTTTTGCTTATTCCTTTTATTTCTTGTTGTCTTTAGGTTTGTTTGACAAAGGACTGGATTAAAAATGTAGTCTTCTTGGAGGAAGCACATTTTCGTAGGGGGAGGAAGTGCAAATGTGCCTAGATTTAAATTTAGTTTTGAAGAATTTTATCAAAGCACTTCATGTGCCTGCTTTCTAGACAAACAGCTAGGAAATACTAGCTCACAATTAAAGCCGGTTTCCTCTTCCTGCTCCCCCTCCCCCCAATCTGCGTGTCTCCTTTGCATAGTATCCTATGGACTTACACTTGGACAGAGGGGAGCCTAGCTGATTCTCACAGAGCGTCATATGCAAAAGCCTTCTCCTTTCTGATGCTCTGCCATTTATGTATA
>NW_017731487.1:1421905-1423426 GCF_001890085.2 Hipposideros armiger | reverse complement strand
AAAAAAACAATTGTCTTCCTTGTAGGAGCTTCTCTCTTATGTAACTTTTCCATCACGATTCAAAAGCACCGTCCAAAGAGGACGTGGGATGGTGTAAGCAGGTTTTGGGCATCTGGAGGACCAGGAGAATGGGCTCTGACTCTGCGTTTTCTCAGAGTGAGAAGACCCATGGTTCGTGAACCTTTCACTCTGATGTATGACATTAGGTAGGAGGCATTCTTGTCATGCCTGAGGAAATGGCTTATGAGAAGAGAGCCCTGCTCTGATGCTAAGCATCTGTGCAAAGACTGGGCTGAGTGGGGCACAGGATGTCCCTTGATGTGCAGCCAGAAGTCTGGGCTCCTAGGGTCACACCTGAGCAAACACCCCGTAGGCTTGTGCAGCAGGGTTGTCATATTTTATGGGATTCTGTTCTGACCATATCATAGCTTTCTACGTTGAACACCATTTAGGACTATTTTTAGTTGATTAGACAATAATTCAATAATTGCATCCTGTACTTAATCATCATTTTTGCCTATGGCTTAGGCATTTCAAAGAGCTCATATATAGCTTACATTTCTTGGAAGTGATGCTTTTTCTGCAACAACATTTATTGCTGAAGTCTCTTAATAATACACTTAGTAGATAACACCAAATTCTCATGCTTTTTAAAAAAATAGATAAAGTAATTTGTTCCCTCACCATTTCTTCAATTTGTTGGAATGCAGCTTTCTGAATTAAAAGTTCCTTCTAGTTAGCTTGTTGTGAATTCAGAAATCAGCAAGGCAAAGTCTGATTTCATGAACGGGTTGGGTCATGCTGTGCTCCTAGCTTTCTACTGGCGCCACGTTGACCGGGCTTTGTTCTGAATCGAGTGCTGGTCTCAAACTAGCGCCACACAGCAGCCTTACTCAGTCCTCACTGATCTCTTCTTAACTCTCTCTCCTCCTCTGAGCACCACTGCAAGCTGACGTCATAACCCCAGTGACGTCATCACAATCCTGCCACTGAACCATGAGCGTTTCCTGGAATCTTTGCAGAAAGCATGGATGAGAGGATGATGGAGAGGAAGTGAAAATGGTAGGGCAGGAGGTGGGGCAAGAGAGAGAAGGGTAAGACCATGGCTATCCTAGCAACAGCCAATCAGTGATGGCCTAGGCTGCTGAGAGCTAGACAAGTAGGAGAAAGGAAAATTGACCAGGAGCCCAAAGTTCCCATGAGCAGGGATCTCCATATGAAGTGGATGGAAGTTCAATGGGGTCCTGCCTATATGCACCCCAAAGGGAGAGACCAGGCTTTCTTCAGCAGCTAAGGTAAATGGCAGGCAGGGAGGGTGGGGCGTAATGAGGTTTCAATAGCTTCCCCATGTGCCAGCTTCTCAGGCACAGAGCTCACTGAAGAATGGCATTAGTGACTGAAATCTGGGGACGCTAGAGCCCTATAACAAGACTCAGAGTTTCAATTCTCCCTTCTGTTAACTGGTTTGCTGTGGGCTTCTATACAGCTCTCTTCATTTAGGTGTAATCGATGGTCTCCTAG
>NW_017731487.1:1418328-1420112 GCF_001890085.2 Hipposideros armiger | reverse complement strand
GAGGAAGCGGAGGAAGCGGAGGTGGGAGAGAGAAAGGAGGCAGAGCTAACCAAGTGGAGAGAGAGTGAGCGAGAGAGACCGCCATAGATCAAGGCCCATTCCTGGAATTCCTGGCTCCTTTCAATATATCATGCTCCATTCACACACACACACACACACACACACACACACACACACACACACTCACTCACACACACACTCACTCTCAATCACTTTGCTTGAGCTGGCTTGTATGGGTTCCGTTATATGGACAATTAGAAGAAATATAAATTATATGTTGACTCTTGGCATGGGGGGCTGGGTGAGGGGGGGGGTCGGCTTGGACAGAGAGAAGGGCAGTCAGTCAGGGTATAGCATGAAGGGAAGTGGACCCCTAGAACACTGGCTCTTAAATGTGACTGTACCTTGGAGTCTCATGGTGAGTTTGCAATATACTGATACCTGGTTAATTGATGCGGACTGCAGTCTGAGCATTGAGAGTTTTAACAGTTTCCCAGGTGATTCTAATATGTGACAAGTTTTCATGGGAAACACTGCTTTAGAATGTGAGGGGTCAATGAGAATGTTCAATTCTAGAATGAGTTCATTTATTCTAAGAAAAAGAGATGTTGAGATCCATGATTTGGGGTCTCAGAGTGTAGAGTTATTTTCCGCCGCCATCCCCAGGGTTTTAGGTCACCGATTAAAGAGGTTGTATACTGGCTCCAGGCAACAAGCAGGCGTCAGTGTGGATGCTACTGGCAAGCAGCATTTAAATTCTACTCGTGAACAGTACGGTATATTGGCAAATTCAGTCCTTTTCTGCTTTCCTGTTTGCTTACAGCTAGCTGACACAGGATTATGTCACTTAGCGTCTTAGATTTTATCTTAACTGGGGGCAAAGACCTATCAGCTGAAAAGTTTAGTAGCTGAGCAATTGCCTGGCCCAGCTCAGAGCACTGTAACAGGCTGCATCGCGCCTTTTTTGTGGGAACCTGCTTTGACTCTGGCGTCAGCGCCTCTCACTGAGGTCAGAGGCTGGGTCACTATGCTTAGCTTTGCGGCCCAGGTTTCTGGTGGGGCTCCACCTTCGTGACCTCGTCTAAGGCTAATTACCTCCCCACTTCCACATGCCACCATCACATTGGGAATTAGGGCTTCAGCATATGAACTTGGAAGGGGTGGGAGTGGGGGGGGCGCATAAAAATTCAGTCCATAGCAGATGCATTTCTCGGTTAAATTCCAAATACGTTTTCTTCTTGGGTAGATTTATCTAGTGTGGAATCTCATATGGACTTGCCAATGATGAAAACATTAGAAAGTCTCATTCCTGCCATCTTATATCTCCTCTTTTCTTCCCCGCCCCTTCCCACCTTTTCCATAATCCAGCAAGATGCTGTTCTACTGTGCCTGGCATCTATTCTGGTTGGCAAATGCTCGTGCCACGCCAAATAGTGTACATATCCGTCCTGGGGCTGGCAAGGGAGAGACAAGTGTTCACTGTACGGCTGAGGGGAAAGCTGGGAAGGATGAAGACTCAACAGCTGAACTCACACACACTGATCTGAAATCCACACCAGAGGTCATAACTTGCAAGGCGTGTGCGCTGGTTTCTAGAGACTGGGTCCCACAAGCCTGGAAGGTGCACCAGGAAGCGGGGACAGGTAATAGTGTAGCAAAAGTATCTTTCTTGTCCTAGCCTGGCTCATTAGGAATCTCCCACATTTGGCCAGAGGAGAAAGAGTGTCCCAGCCCCTTGATCGCAGGGGACACAGGCTGGGAGCCTCTGGTGGGGCGAGCATGGG
>NW_017731487.1:1416867-1417908 GCF_001890085.2 Hipposideros armiger | reverse complement strand
CCGGCCAAGGACTGGCCTTGGGTCCTGATGAGATTCCCTCCCTTCCTGGGAGCCCTGCCAGAGATAAGGGCCGCCCTCTGGAGGACACTTCATTGTGTTTCTTTCTGCCCAGGGCATTTGCAGAGCTAACCCCCGATGCCACCCCTCACATGTCAGGAGACCAGTCCATTGTATATCTACCTACAGTATTTCATGGGGATGTTCCCCCCTCCTGCCTCCCCGCCCAGGAAAACGACGCTATTGTCACTGCCTAACAGTGGGGAGGGTTCCAGATAGAACAGGGCTGCTTTCATCATTCTTGTCACTTTTATATACAGAGGACTTGTCAT
Organism: Hipposideros armiger; assembly: GCF_001890085.2. NCBI lineage: Eukaryota > Metazoa > Chordata > Mammalia > Chiroptera > Hipposideridae > Hipposideros > Hipposideros armiger. The sequence continues at coordinate 1,417,579 of NW_017731487.1, read as the reverse complement.
TGTTTAGCCTTATTCCTCCTTAGCAATACCGATGTTCTCTGGGTGTCCCTCCTAGGAGGGCAGCCAGCAGCCTGCTGAGTCCTGGAGCGGGGTAAGCTGGGCTAAGCACTGAACAGCTCCCTATGGGAATCACCACTCCTCAGTGTATGGGTTCTAGAATTAAAAAACCTCTCAACTCAGCAGCTATCATGCTACGTAATTTACATGACGGCCTTTTGCATCCTCAAAGTGGGTCTATGGGTTGAGCCATCTGCCTCCTCAGCCCCACTTTCCAGATTGTGAAACTGAGTCTGTAGAGTCAAGGACACATGCATTGCTTCGCCCTGACATCACTCGCCGCCCCTTCCTCCTCGCGCCACCTGGAGCAAGTTTTACACATCCTGTTCCTTCTTCTCTGCTGAGTTGGGCCGAAAACTGGCAGGTCCTGGGATTGGCCAAGGGGATCACCTCAGCTTTGGTGGCTGAGTCACAGCTGCTATTAGCCAGTTGCTGACAACACAACAAGGGCCCTCCCAGGGGGATTCCAGACAAGGCCTGATCAGAAGTGCCAGGGCTTTTGTCCAATCCAGTTCGGCTTATAGTGAAATGTGATCCTAGCGAGTGTTTTCTTCTAATTGCTTGTTTGAAAAAATTACCCCCTTCTAGCCTGGCCCTGTTTAGATGTTGTGGCAGTACTAGAGACAGCCTGGAAAGCGCCTTTCCTGAGGTGGCA
>NW_017731487.1:1410542-1414268 GCF_001890085.2 Hipposideros armiger | reverse complement strand
CTCGGTCTGACGCCCGAGGACCGAGCTCCGTGTCCCCGCGGCCCTTTCGGGGGAAGTGGTTCCAGGAGGGAGGCGGAGAAACAGGCCGGGGGCCCGGCTGCCACGCGGGCATCCTCCGGGCCTCTGCCTTCGCAGCGCCCGCAGGGCTGACATTGAGCGGCCGGGCGGACCCGGGGGCGGTCGCTGGACTCGGAATGGCGGGACCGGCTCGGTCCTGGGAGGACGGGAGGGTGCTCTCTGTGCAAAGCAGCCCCTGCCGTTAGCTGGGGACGTTTATTTTTAGGATTCCTGCTGGGCAGTTTAGGAAACTGAGGCGCCTGGAAGTTAACCTACTTGCCCAAGGTCACACAGCTGCTGGGCGGCAGGCTGAACCCAGGAATCTGGCCGGGTTCTCAGGTTACAGTCTGGCTCCACGTCTGCCAGGCCTCTGTGCACCTCTCCTGCAGCTGAGGGGGTGCTAGGCCCAGTTAGTTCCACCAGATGCCCCTGCAGATAATCTTATTTTGGGGGAGAATGGGGAAATGGAGGATGAAAGTGGTTTTTTTTGGAAACAACTTTTAAGTGCCAAAGTGCTGGAGTGTGTAGGTACCTGACTGATAATTTGTAGGGAAGGTAATCATTGTAGAAAACAGATGGCAGCCCTATTTTTAACCACCAAACAGGAAACTTGAACTAAAACAACTGGCAGTATGCATTCGAAAAGTGTTTAGAATCCAATAGTTTTCTTGGGATAGTAGGAGTGTTTTGGAAAAGATGAACTTGAAACAGTTTTTTTTTTAAATTGGGGTATGATGGTACAATTTACTGTTTGTCTTTTGTTCCATAATTTGGGCCTTATGAATTAAAGTAAGCGATTGAGGAAAGTGGATAGCAATCGAGAAGTAAACATACACTTAAACCGTTTCCCCCTGGAACAGGGTTTGTTTTATGGTTCTGTATTTTGATAATGCTTCATATTTTGTCCACATTAGTTTTATTAGCAAGCATTTTTGTGTGTGTTTTGGAGCTTTTATTCCTGTTTGTATGTAGGGCCATGTGGTGTTGTGGGGCCAGGCCTGGACAGAGCCCTGGACCCAACTTAGTGGGTCTGGAGGCCTGGCCTCTCGTCTGAGTTCTGCCTTAGCTGGCTGTGGGACCCTGTGCAAGTATATTCACCACCTCAGGCCTCAGTGATCACAAAATCTCATCGTTCTGGAAAATGGGGTTGCAGGGGCAAACCTACTGGGTCTTACTGCACGNGGTGAGGTTTACCTTCATCCACCCTCCACCCACTCCTTTCTCCCTTCATTTATTCCAGAGAGCTGAGGTGTTTGTAATACTGAGAGCAGTTAGTCATACAATAGGAATCGGCAAATGAGTATTTAGAGGAAGTGCAATTTCATTGGGATTTTAAGATAATGGGTTTTTTTTCTTTGTTTTGTTTTGTTTCTGGCTTGGAACTGTTTTGTCTGACTTCTCTAAACAGCCAGCTTGTGTAGATAGACACTCACACTGGGGCCCCTGGCCAGGAAATGTGAGTGCAGTTCCCCAAGCACTTTTTTCATCCCATCTCTGCCCTTCTTTAATGGCTGATTGCGGAAACGAATCAGTTTTTCTTGTCTCCAGAAGTTACCAGGGCTCTCATTTCCCAGGGTGAGGTGAGGACTTCATGCCCACAGAGGTGCTGCCCGCATCCCGCCTTGAGCCTGTATGGTGATGGGTGGTGGTACTGCTGAAGCTGCCATTTTCATCTACTCAAAAATGGGTACATTTGTAATTTGTGTCCCTTTATTAATTCTCCATGGCAACCAAACTCCTGCTCGTTGCTTGACCGGGTAACTGGGTATGTAGACCATCGCAGACGCCGTCCACCTGAGTTGCCTTTGCCGCCCAGTCTTCCTGCCATCCTATTATGGCCTGCCCACAATGGCCAGATTGCAAAGACAGAACACACCTCAACCCCTCATGTAGCCAGGCTGATTCAGCCCATTTCATACATGTTCGCAAATTAAACGACTACTAGTCTTTGGGTCAGAGGACTCGACAGAACCATATGTCACATATGGTTTGTCCTAGTTGTGAGGTGGCCATCTGTGTTAGCTTATCGCCTTTATCCAAAGGAAAAAAATGAAACTTCTGGTACCTTTAGGACAGGAGCTAGTTTTGCACCTTGGAGGGAGGCGTGGCACCTGCTGAAGTTTGGTGCCTACCCTCCCGGAAATTGGAGACAGGGGCGCCATCTTCCTTGATGCTTACATTCCACACAGCTGGCTTCCAGGTCCTCGAGATGTTTCTGAGTTGTACAGGTGTCCAGGGGCTTACTTAGCTTTTAAGAGGATTTACTTACACCTCAGAGTGGCAGAGAAATAATTTAAAAATGAGAAGTGTCATATAGTAAATGCTCTAAGAAAGGGGGGAAGGCAGCCTCTTCCTTTTATTGTACCAGGGAAGATTAGATTTCGTCTCGACCTGTACTGACCCTGACAACAGAAAAGGGCAGTTGATTCACAACTCAACATACAGTTCCTTTCGCAAGACCGAAGGGACGAGGGGTGGAGAGAGAGGCCAAAGGTAACTGAGAAAGTGTTCCCATGAAAAGTGACCCTAAGGTAGCCGTTCCTAGGATGTCAGCAACCTGTGTATTGCAGGTTGAGAAGATGACCTGGGCAATCCGATTTCTCTCTCGAAATTCTGGAGTTAGGGGGCTGAAGTGGAAGGTCATGTGAAGGGCAGTGGTATGTGATGAGCTGTGTGTGGCCAGATTGATGAGGGAGGAGAACTTGGAAGGAAGCNGAGCCCGACCTGCCCGTCTCCACACAGACACCTTCCTCTGTGGGTTGGGGACAGGGGTGGTCCAGTGGAGCTCAACCCAGAATTCTCTAATTGGTTTTGCAAAAGATACAGCAGCTCACTCTGGAAGACAGAAAGGAGGAGAAAGCTGATTCATTATCAGGACTGGGAGGAGCATGAAGGGAATGGAGTTCAATTTGCTGCCTCGTGATCAGAACCCTCCACACCCTTTTCCAGCCAGAGGTCTGGCTGGGAGCTGCCCGGCTCCAGACACAGCCCAGATGGTTTCTGCACAGGCCTGACCTGTCTCCTTAGGTGTTTTTTTTTTTTTTATAGTGATCACAGATTCACCTGCTTTCATTCTTTAGATCCTGGGGAACCTACAGACAAATATTATCCTTGCGTGTCATCCTTGGCTACTAGGCCACTGTTTCTCCATCTTCCGTTCCCCACACGAGGTTTTTTTTTTTTTGCAGGTTAAACAGGTTTGGTTATTGCACTTGGAGCCAGCCTTGGTCTTTCCCTTCCAATCAGGTGTGCTGCTGTCCTTATGGCGCTTATGTCACTGAATACGGTTTTGTCAGTGTGACCTGCAGAGAATACCAGGAAAAATGACTTCCTTTGTTTCAGGCTACCGGAAGCGTATCTGTGCAGCCCGATATGACAGGGAAATGCAAAGGTCAGGGACCTTATTCCACCAGGGCTGGCGGGGTGTCTCGTGGCCCATTGAACATGCCAACTTCAGGAACACCCCTTCCGGTCTCAGTAGAACACTGTACACTTTTGAAGATGAGAATCACGATTTAAGAAGCAAGTGAGTATTTTTTTAGCTTCCAAATTTTAGTAAGGAGGGCTTGACGCGATCCACAGAAGAGCCTAGTATTTAGCTGAAATCATCTGTAGATATTGTAGGTACTGCTGCCTCCAATGGCATTCTCTTAGGACAGCTGAACATGT
>NW_017731487.1:1408087-1409242 GCF_001890085.2 Hipposideros armiger | reverse complement strand
CAAATGGAAACGTATTACCACCCTGTTGGAATATAAAAATACCCTTCAAATACATCTATATTTCTTTTAACCAGTAGTATTCTTTGCCCCTGTCTTTGGGGAGGTGCAGTTTAAACATTGACATATGCAAAGCACAGGCAGGCCAGAGCCTTCGTTCAAATTGCAGCCTCTGCCTGGAGCCATCTGTGACCACAGGAGTAGCACCTGGCTGTCCTTTGGCGCCTGCCCTTTGCACGTACTTTACATTTACCACCTCACAACAGTCCTGTGTGGTGCTCGATGTGCATATCATTCCATTTTACAGATTCGAACCCGAGGCGCCAAGAGGGTGGTCACTTGCTCATGGTCACAGGTTGGTTGCTCCTGGAGCTGGGATCTGAACACCAGCCGTGTGCCTGCAGAGATCACGTGCTTACCCCCTGCACTGTAGGCAGCACTGTAGAACGTCCAGGTGGTATTTAGCCCTCCATGAATTGCTGGGTAGCGGTGGGCGGCTGTCACACAGGAGGGGAAGTCACAAAAGCAGGGCATTCTTTTTGACCAAGACACGAAGTTAGATAGAGGGCTCTGGCAGGTATGTGAAGAGTGGATGCAAACTCCTGTGCTCAGTGAATGAACCCAGTTAAGAGCCAGAGGATGGGTTCCTAACCCCGGGCTGCTTTGCCCAGCACGTTTAGGTGTCTCCGTCCCCCCTTGTCCAGACCTTTGGTGCTCCTTGGCAGGGACCTGAGGACACTTATGACATGGGATTGTAAGATCCGAGCGTTGCAAAATACTAGAGGAGGTGAGTGGTCAGCATTCTGAGCTTTCGGATCAAAGCAGGAGCCCCCACCCCTTACTTCTCCTCAGCAGTTTCAGTGACAGGAGACCCTGACCCTGAGCGGGCCAGTTCTCTGAGGTCATTGCAAATTAATGTTAAAGCAATGCATGCACATATGGAAAAATGCACTCAGAAACCAACACTGGAAATATAGATGAGGGCGGACAATTAAGTTCGTGAACTCATTGTAGAAAAAAATGCTACATGCCTTATTGCCGTATCACTACATGCCTTATCACTACAGTCACCTTTGAAGTTCTCCCCTTGGGAAGCTGTGCACTGATGCCAGCACCTAGTCCACTCTTCAAAGCAATTTTGGAACTCTTTCTGGAATG
>NW_017731487.1:1400980-1405402 GCF_001890085.2 Hipposideros armiger | reverse complement strand
TGCCATTAATATGAATCACAAGAGGAAGATATGCTATTTGTAAACCAATTTAATTTTCATGGAAGTCTTATTAGTCATTATGCCATTTTTGGGATTTCTTAGAAATTGTCTTTTTTTTTACTGCTTTGGTTGAAAGCCAACATTTATCTCATAAACTTCCCGGTGAATATGATCTATAGTAGCACGTTTGTGCTTGTCCACAGAGCTGGTCAGACTTGGACTTGGACCCCAGACATGGAGCTGCAGACTGGAATATGCTCAGAGAGCAGCTGGGGGTGGTGACTGCCCCCCTCGCCCCCAATCCTTATGAGGCCTGGCTGGGGGGCTGGCAGCACCTGGCTGGAGTGTTAGGGCACAAGGGCTGTCACATAGCCAACCTCAGATGGCCCAAGGACCACCAGCGGAATGAAGACTCAGATGTTCCTTCGCTTTAAGGACCTGTGGGGAGAACCCCAGGGAGGCAGATTTTGTCATGCCCTTGAGGTAGAACCATCCTAACTAAAGGCCAAGTGGCTTAAATACTTCTAGTGATGGGTGCTCACTCTCCCAAAACAAATGCTTCGGTTTTCAGAAAGGATATAAATGGACATCAGTATTCAGTTGTTCCATCACTGAGCCAGTTAGGGTATGAGACTTTCAGCTTCTGAAGGACAGGATTACCTGGGCCAAACCCAGAGCCAGGCACAGGGTGAGCACCTGGGTAACCTGTGCTGCATGAGGGGTGGAGTGGATGTGTGTAGGAAGGGGCGCGGATTGGCTAGTCACTCACCTGTCCCCGGAGACCACTTTCAGACGTTCGAGGTAGGTCAGGGTGAGGAGGAGGAGCGGGGCGATTTTTATCCGCGAGTATTTGGACTTTCCCAGTGAAAACTTGTGGCCCTCTTTCTTTGTTAACACAAAAGTCACAAGACCCCTTTCAGAGCTGCAAGGCCCCTCAGGCTTTCTCCTGACTCCCGGAGCTCGTGGCAGGGCTCAGCCGAGTCCGTGTGCCTAACTTGGACATCTCTTCCTTACCTGCACGTGTCACCCGGAGATGGCGGATGGCGGTCCGCTACTCCCGGACCACCTGGCAAGCACAGCACACCTCTGGAAGGAGACCCATTTCCAAACCAGACGCCAGCTTAGGAGAGGTCCTAAGACTGTTAAAGTGTACCGCAGTGGATAATTTGTCCTCACCATTGAAGAAGTGAATATATTTGCACGTACTGTGCGTTATACCCTCCTGCGGTACGTAACGTAGAGCCTGTGTGTGCTGCCATGTGTGTAGCTGGGACTGTGAAGTCCCACAGGAGGTTTGCAGGATGGTCGGAGTATTGGATACAGACCTCCCTGGATTCAGCTGCTGCTTCCGCCCCGTATCTGCACTGGGACCCTGAGCAAGTTACATACACCCTAGATCTTAGTTTCCTTCTCTGCAAAACAGAAAAAGGATATCCTTTGCACCATTATGATAAACAAGTAAACAATTTTAACTCATTATTCACCATCTGGACAGCGTACCAACCTTAATGGTATGTGAAAATGGACAGTGGATTTACAGATTTGTGTCACACTCCTTTGCTGCTGTTACTTTCTTTGCCTGGTGTTGCTGGCAAATTCAGTGGATATTTAGAAGTCTCTCCAATGTGTTCATTTAACCAAAGTAGCTGGCAGGCTGGGACGTGACAGATGGACCAGTGCCCGTGGGCCAGGAGCTGGGGTAAGAGCAGTAGTCAGCTCTGAATCCAGGGGCGCAATCCTGCTGCTGCTAACAGAACACAAAGCAGGCCTCGCCCTGGGCGGACGTGGGATGATTTTATAGTCCTTACACGTGCCCTACGCCACCTGCATTCCACAGGTGTGCCTTCAGCACCTGCCATGAGGGTGGAGGTGACTAACAGAACATGAATTTTCTCTGTGCACAGGCAGTCGGTGAGTGGCAGAGTGGCCTTCAGGAAATGATGAATCACTCTGAGGACAAGAAAGGTCAAAGAAAGTGCCAACAAGGGCTTCAGATCGCAGGCCGAACATAGAGGGGTTTTGACCTGTTAGTCCCTTGGGGAAGGCTTTGAATTTACCTTCTAAGGGGCCCTGAGGAGGTATGGCTGATGAGGGCCTGAGTGCTTGTGAAAATATCACATCCAGAGCCAACGACTGACTGGTCAGACTCCCCTGGTCACTTACTCACTCAGGGAGGTAGGTAGTGAATTGGCAGCCGGTGGTAAGGTTTCGGCAGAGGTGGTGCTTACGCATCGCTCCCAGGTGCACAGCTCAGATGTGTTGGAGGAGGACCATCATCACCTCCAGGCCTTCCAACCCCAAATTTTGTGCAGTTCCTATTTTTCAGACTCTTACGTTGTATATTTCATGGGTTTGTTGGCAAGAGATGCCTTATGGGCCTGTTATTTAAACTGTTTGCAGTGAATTTTGTGTCGGGCATTGTCTTTACGAGTTTTACCTTCTGGGGAGAGAACATTTCCTGTTTTGTCAATTTCTTCTAATCTTTAAATTCTAGCGCTTTCCCTTCATATCCAGACTTGCCAAATGACTTTGGAGGTGGAGGGCGCACTGGGGTATCTGCACATCTGGAAATTTCTGTGGTTGAATAACAAAACCTGCCAAACACTCATCCTTTAACTGCTTTTCCCTCCCCCCCCAAAAAAACCCAAAAACAACCCCCCCTGCCCCCGGCTCCGGGTTCTTGCTTGGGATGAAGACTTGGTTTTGTGATGTTGTTATGACCATGTCATAGACTCGTAAACTTAAAGCCCCATCACATTCTTGAATTCCCTCTACAACCTCTTTGCCAAGTGGTAGTTTAGTTGCTGAATACTTCCATCAATGGTGAGCTCACTTCCTCTAACGAGTCAGCTCTCCTTAGCAGCTTGGTCTCATAGGTTATGCTTTCCACCCTGGCTCTAGACCGGCCTCTCTGTAATTCCGACTTTAATGACCATCTGTAATTAATTACCAGTCTATGACCATCCCTGCAGCGCTAGATACCCTGTAAACAGGGACTGAATACTATTGGGTTGTCAGAAAAGTCATGACGTATTTTTGCAACGAAAAACACAGAAAAATACGTCATGACTTTTCCGACAACCTAGTACTTGACATTTAGAACTACATGACTGCCGTCTGTTTTGCTAAAGCCACACGAGTGATTTTTCCTTAACTGGGCCTCGCCCATGTATACCAGCTTTATGCAGCGAGATGTGGGAGGCAGCACTATGCAAAGGAGAGCAGGGTGGGCTAGGGCTCCAGCCCGGGTTTCTGTCCCCACTCTGCCCCTTCCTGGTTGTGCTACTCTGAACAAACGCCATACAACCTGGTGCCCTGGTTCTTCACCGGAAATGGGGCAGTGCTGGTTCTGAGTGCTGCCTGGGGTTGCTTTGATTTGCATCAGATGAGCTTGCCTATGCGGAGGGGTTTTGCACATTGTGAAGTGCCCTACAGGTGTAGCAGGGAGGTTTGGTGGCTTTTTCCTGGGATTTGGTTAGTGATGTAACAAGATTTTGCAGCAGAAATGGGATGGGCCTTGGGTCTGATGGCTTTGCAGAATTACTTTCTCTCCAAAGTTGGTACACTCCCTCCTTGGATTTCCAAGGCCACTTATGTCTCCCCCATAACCTGCATTTGATCCATCACGTCTCCAGTAATTATCCCGGGAGCTGCTGGCTGTGCTGTCAGGTGAGAGGCATGCCCGTCCAAGCTGCACCTGCGGCTCCCGCGAGAGCCTCATGAAAACAAGGGTCGGGCTCAGGGCTGTGCCGACGGACAAAAATTTGACATCAGGCAGGCAGTAGGATTTGTTTTCTCAGAGCCCGGAATTCTCTTTCGTTCTGGATGTCCTTTCGAAGATGAATCAAGGTTCGCTACTGCTGAAACTCAAGTTCAATTGGGTAATTTGTTTTCAGCAGTTCTACTGCATTTGTTTCTAGTACATTTCCTCATTTCTCTTTATGTGCCAACTCATTCCTCATTAAAACACCATAAAGGACTCTGCACCCCTGTGTGGCCATGTGTGTCCCGGAAAAGTGGAGCCCTTCCACAATATAAATGCACACCCTCCTGCCTACCAGCACTCCCATCCTGGTCTGCCACCCTGGTCACCAGACATAAGTATGTTTCACCTGAGCCTTACTTAGTCCTTGATGCTGGAGCACGCGTTTGGTTTTATGTGCTAAGAGTGGGAGGGAGGCAGCTTTGATCGTGCATCCTCTGTTTCCATGGAAACATGTTCTAAATCAATAAAGCACTTCCACTTTTGGAAGATAATCGCCATATAGATTTAATTCAATCATTCCAGAGGTACCTAGCTTTAACAGACAAAAAAAAAAAAAAGATTAGGCTCTTGTTTTTCAAATATGGACGGATCTAGTCAAAGGAAGCACAGGAAGCAGTTAAAGAAATGGTGACCATGTACGACTGCAGCCATTTCCC
>NW_017731487.1:1378055-1400095 GCF_001890085.2 Hipposideros armiger | reverse complement strand
CATGTGGGATCTGAACCGGGGCTCTGCTGCTCAGAGCTCACGCTCCCAAGCCAACCCTTAACCAATGTGCCACTCGGCCAGCCCAAACCTACAATATTAAAGTGGAGAAGCTGTTATTTCCTAGACAGGGTGCCTCTGATAACGTTACAGTTGAGAGAAATAGAAAGAGAATTGAAATCAGTTTTTTCCACTTGTGTAATAAATGAACGAAACTATTGACTCCTGAATCGATGACTAAGGGGCATGGCCTAAAATAATTCAGATTCCCATATTTAGTTTTAATAATTGATGCTATCAAGTTGGACATGCTATTTATTAATGCTGTAAATAGAATCCCGGGTGGAAATATGCTTTTGGATATTTATGTTCCTCGGTGTATTGTCTCTTTGAGTTTAGTGTAAGTAATGTAGTACTTTCTAACTTCTGGAAGACTATCTGGAAAGATGGCATTCCAATGGGATGTGATAACCTCAGGAAGTTAGTGTTATTCCAGAGGGTCAAGCTAGAAAATGTCACAATAAAAAAATATATATTTGTTTCTTAACCTCAGAGTTGCTCTTAAAATCCACAGCACAGCTGAGAGAACCCCAGTTTGGTCAAAGGGTTTTTGTGAGGTTTGGCTTAGCTCTCCTTGAAAACCTTTTGAACTACCGTTTGGGAATCCCGTTTCAAGTGGTAAATGAAGCCCTGTCACGTGAAGCAGCTATTTCTCCCCAGATTTTGAGATTAAAATCAGTAGATTGAAAAGTAATTTCAGTGTGGAGTGAGTGAAGACTGGGATCTCAAAGCTGTTCAACTGGAAACTTAAGCATTTTGTTTTGTTCCCTATAGGGTTTACTTATCTTGGGTTATTTTGAGGCACTTAGGATACTTTCTCCTTCAAAACAAACACTCCCCTCACTGCTGATCATGTGGTTTCGTGGAAACAAGACAGTAATGAGATTAGCTGTGCAAGTGTAGGGAGGTGAGTATCAGGCTGGTTTGTCTGGCTTCTTATCTTCAGGTCAATCAAATTAGCTTCCTTCTTGAGCCTTTTACTTCAAAGCAAACTGAAGGAAGTGGAACTTCGGAACTGGTGCCCCGCTTATTCTTGTATTCCTTAAATATTTGTCTAGCATTTATTTAGAGGATTCTGGAGGATGGGCAGATAAAGAAGAGCCGTGGTCGCCCCTCTGGCCTTTGCCCCCCAAGCCAAGCAGATGCCTGAGGTGAACTGGGTCCCCCCTCTCCCCATAGAAGGTGGTGTCCCATGCCTCCTGGGCCCCAGCTCTCTTCCAAAGAAAATTTTTAACCAAATAATATTCATCTTCCAGAATTGTGTTCTCATTAATATAGTAGTCTCCTTCACCCTCTTTAAATTTTTTATTCTTTTTATAGTTTTAATTTTTAATTTAATTTTTAAAAAAGATTTTATTGGGGAATTGGGGGAGGGGAACAGACAAGTTGTTGTCCTTCATTCTTAGTTGTGGAGGCCACAGCTAGCTCAGCTCCAAGTCTGGTCGCACTGCTCAGCTCAAGGTGCCAAGTTCAGTCTTAGTTGTGGGTGCACGTAGCCCACCATCGAACAGGCAACCTTGTTGCTAGGAGCAAGTGCTCTCACCAGCTGAGCCATCCTGCCACCTGTTGGCAGCTCAGCGGCAGCTCAGCTCGGGCACAGCTCACTGGCCCATGTGGGGATCGAACCGGTGACCCTGTTGCTCAGAACTCGCACTCTTGAGCAAGCTCTTAACCAACTGAGCCACTCGGGTGGCCCTAATCCTAAATTTTTTTTTTTTAAATTGTGGTAAAATACAGTTTGTAATCGTAACCATTTTAAAGTGTGTAGTTCAGTCCACTTCATAAAAGTACATCTATCTGGAGGCACCTGTCACCACCATCCAGCTGCAGAACACTTTTCATCTTGCAGGAAGAAGCTCTGTACCCATTAGACACTCACTCGCCGCCCTGCATTCCTAGGACCCATGGTCCTCACTGTTGTACTTTCTGTTTCTATGAGTTTGTCTGCTCTAGCTACCTCACGTAAGTGCAATTGTACAGTATTTGTTCTTTTGTGACTGGATTATTATTAGCATAATGTCCTCAAGGTCCATCCATATTGTAGCATGTGGCAGAGTTTCCTTCCTTTTCAAGGCTGAATAATATTCTGTTGTGTGTACGTACCACATTTTATCCATTTATCTGTCGATAGATGCTTGGGTCATTTCCACCCTTTGGCTATTGTAAATAATGCGTCTATGAACTTGGGTGTGCAAATATCTCTTTGAATCCCTGCTTTCAATGCTTTTGAGTATATAACCAGAAGTGGAGTTGCTGGACCATATGATACTCCTAGTTTTAATTTTTTGAGCAACTGCAGTGCTGTGTTATATAGTGGCAGCACCATTTTGCATTTCCGCCGACAGTGCACATCCTCGCCGACGCTTGCTTTTTTCTGTTTTTTAAGAAGATGGTAGCCATCTTAATAGGTGTGAGGTGGTCGAAGTTTCTCTTTAAAAGAATCCTCAGGGCTCAGCTAAGGCAGCCCCAGGCTGTGCGTGTTGAGGATGGGAGCTTCTTGCCAAGTGGGACCATGACCCTGTCATTTGTTAAGAATTATGGGACAGATTTCCTGCTTCTAAAATGGAGGTATTTTCAGATTTGCTCTGCGCGAGTCACTTCCCATTCCTGGGCTTTTTTTCTTTAAAATGAGGGTGTCGGAACAACAACCAATCAGGATCCTGCCAGCTTCAAAACCCTTGGATTCTGCATGATAACCAGAATTTGCTTATTGACAGGGGGCAGGGGTGCTCTGTTCTTGAGGACAGGAGAACAGAGGAACATTGAGCTTAAATTATTAAAGATGCCCTTTCGGCTGCTGAGAATTCAGGAGCGCAGCCCTTATCTTGGATCGGTTGGAGCTGGAATTGCACCTCGCAGGTCATCTAGGCCAAAGTCCTCACTTTACAGATGAGAAGCTAGGACGCGGAGAGGTGGTAATACCATCCAGTTACGATCTTTCTCTTTCTTATGAATAAAAAGTATTGCCTGGTGGGTCCTGTGGTCTTCTCAGGAGCCGTGTTAGCAGCAGCACTGGCTCTGGTGTGGGTTCGGGACTTTGGGACCCCAGTGTGGGGGCGTGGTCACATGTCATTCAGTGATGAGCACAGCTCATGTGTGAGGGGGATGAAGTTAGGAGAATCCCCGGGGGCCGGGGAGGGGAGGGGGCTTCAGAGGCCTGTGGTCCCGGCCATTTGCTTCGTTGCATGTTGCTCGTCCTTCAGTTTTCTCCTCTGACAGGCCTCTTACCTACAGGGTTGTTGTGTGAATCACGTGAACGTGAGGTAGTGTCCATGAAAGAAATCGTATAAGGTGCTTTTCATCCTGCCTGCCCATAGCTGTAGAGTCAGAGGTTTCCCTCTCTCGGTAAGCACAGCGTCTTCAAATCTGGGTTGAACACTGTGGAAGTGATTTCTTTTATAAGATGATTCCCTATAAAAAAGTATCAGGGTTACAAAGAATCCTTTTTTATTTTGTTCATCTTCTCAGGAGCTGTCTCCCCTCCCCTTTTGGCATGAAGTTAGTTAACTTGCATCACTAAACACACTTGGAAATCACGTGATTTTATATATGTGCACGTGACTCGTGTTTGCATGGAGGCTGGACAGCTCTGGCAGTGACTCCGTTTCCGGGAGGCAAGTCATGTGCATCTCGTGGGTGTTTACTGAATGTGCTAACTTGTTTCCTCATCTGAGGGCGGATGGTAGTGAATCCAGAGGGCATCACCTCATCCTGAAAGAGGAAGTGAGGGTTTTCTCGCTCTTTCCTTTGCAGGTTCTGTTCATGGCTTTTAGGTCTCTGAGTTGTCCTAAATTAGAGTTAAATCCACAGTTCTGGTTTGCCCAGTGCATGCAGGGCATCTGGTCAGTCACTTTTGACGCTTAGTGTCCTTATTTGTAAATTGGGATGGTAATATCACTTCTGCTTATGCCATAGAGGTTGGGGTGAGGCTTCCAAAAGGTATTTTTTGTTTCTTAAACTTGAAAGGACAAGGCTCGATCCTTGGAGTGCAGGGAGAATCTGGCGTCACCGAGGGACAGGTGAAGCACATGGCAAAATAGACACATTAGAGCAAGAAAGTTCATGGAACCAAACGGTGTGAATGGAGGCTAGTCAGGGACAGGTGTGCACAAGCTGTGGTGGCGGCTGGATGGTTGTAAGGGACCTGAGGTGGGTGGGGTCAGCGTGTCCCATGTGCCCCCTGGTAGGTCATTGCCTTGGGGAACTGAGGCTGGAAGGAAGGGCGAAGGCTTGGATCCATCGATTGGAAGTCACATTGTGCAAACCCTTCCTACTCAGGTGGGATTTGAACCATGTGGCCTCATTGGTCCACTACAGCGTTCAGTGGGCAGAGAGGAGGGGAGAAGAGGGTCTGGACTTGGCCTCAAAGTGTGAGTGCTGCTAGAGCTGGGAAGAAGGAACCCAGAGAGAGAAGGACCCTTGATGGGGGCTGGAGGGTGGGGAGTGGGGTGGCCCAGTGAAGAGGAGTGAGGAGGAGGAGGGGCCAGAGGGAGGCCGCAGAGTGAGACCTCGGTGCCTTGCACTGGGCTGAGGTATCTGAGTCACATCAGGGCGGGTGACAGGGCACTACTGTGGGACTGGATGGAGGCCGGGGCTGTGCCGAGGTGGGCAGTCGGCAGGTGTGGATCAGCACTAGGGTGGTGGACAGAGCCAGAGAACGCACCCGCTCAGACTCCCACTGCTCTGTGCCCAAATACCCTTGCATTGTCCCTTTGCCTCTATTTCTTCTGTCCCTGTCCTCTTTCAGGCTGGCATCATTTCTTGCCTGCACCATCAACAGCCACAAATTGGTTCCTGCCTTCAGTTTCCTTTGCTGCCAGTCTTTGCATTTTTATGACAACATTTTTTTCTAAATCCTGGTCTGAACTGTCATTTTGTTGTTCGCAAATCTCCGAAATCGTGGCTTCACATTGCTATATAGCAACGTCAGACTCTCTCAGCGTGGTTTCAGCACTCCATCCTTCCCCTGCACATTCTCTGGGGCAGACACAGCCTGTCTTTGTGTCTTTGCACTCACCTGTCCTTCTGCAGAGCCCTCGTCTGCCTTCCTACCTCCTCTGAGCTGCCCAGTGCCAGCTCCTCTGTGATGTATTCGCCACTGTCCTTGGTCCTACCTCCCTCAGCGCTTCCTTAAACAACACAAACAGACACAACATATTTTAGTGACTTGTGTTTTACTTCTCTCTCCTTCATGAGCCGGCGAGCGCTTTCCGTGGATCGGGACTGTGTCTTATTTATCTCCATCCCCAGGACCAGAACCTTTGTAGAGTAGATGTCCTGAATATTTGCTGAGTGAATGTCAATTAGCTGGGCAGAGAAACGAAAGCTGAGTACAGCTATACCCAGAGCGTGGGAGCCAGGCATGCAGGCAGACATGGACCAGGACGGAATTGGTCAAATACTAACCATTTTTTCCCTGAAGTAAAGGTAGTTGGTTTTTTTTTTCAACCAAGTACACAGTAAGTACCTTCTGTCCTCCGCACAGTCGGGGATACTAAGAAGGATCAAATACAGTCTTTTCTCTCAAGAGTCTTAGACTGAGTCTGTAAAACCTGCACATAGTGAAAGAACGCACAGGTGGCCGTAGTCACCCGGATGCTCTAAGGGGTACATGTTGACCTCAGCGAGGAAGACCCAGTGCTAACTGAGAAAAGGCCTGCTGGTGTCTCCAGGGTGGAGGCTGTGGGCTTGCTGTTTGGGGTGGGGGAGATGGTCAGCAGGGGTGGGTGTGGTGGAGCCCATTCCAGAGGAACAGAATGATCCGGGCAAGGGGTCACATCGGCCGTGTCATCCTTGTTGTTGAAATGAGGAGTTCATTTTGACCGGCTCTGGATAAATGACCTTCCCCGAATTAATTGTTTGTGTGTGTGCCTGTGTGTTTTGTTTGTATCTCTGTTTTCTAGGCTCAAACCATGAATTACGTCGGGCAGCTGGCGGGCCAGGTGTTCGTCACCGTGAAGGAACTCTACAAGGGGCTGAACCCCGCCACCTTGTCTGGCTGTATTGACATCATTGTTGTCCGCCAGCCCAACGGGAGCCTTCAGTGCTCCCCTTTCCATGTCCGCTTTGGGAAGATGGGGGTCCTGCGCTCCCGAGAGAAAGTGGTAAGGCCCGAGAACCCAGGGACCGGGGGACGGAGTCTGTTCTTAGAGAAAATCATTATATTTCTGTGACTTTACATATCAGAGCTTGTCGCAGACCCAGATTCTGAGCTCTTGTTGGCAAGGGCCAGTCACTGAATTGACAATTACTAATTGAAGTTGTTCTGGTTACTATGGCTGTGTAAATTACTCCAAAATTTAGTGGCATAAACCAACTGTTTATTGAGCTCCTGAGTTCTGTGGGTCAGGAATTCAGACCGAGTGCAGCAGGTCCGTGTGCTGCTGCCTCTGGGGCCCCTGCGGGAGGACTCAAGGCTGGGGGCTGGAATCCTGAAGACACGCTCACTCCGTGCTGGGCGGCTCTTGGCTGGACTCTTAGCTAAGGATGTCGGCCTACACGCGGCCTCTCCATGCCGCCTGGGTGTTCTCACAACATGGTGGCTGGCTACAAGGGCGAGCGTTGAGAGAGAGCGAGCGGGCACGAGCGCCAGGTGGACCCAGCAGTTTTTTCTTGACCTAGCCTCTGAAGTCACATAGTGTCATGTCTGTTGTGCTTTACTCACTGGGACAATCACAAGCCAGACCAGGCTGAAAGTGGGGAGTGGGGCAGGGGAGCGGACCCCATTTCTTGATGAGGAAGAGCAGGCAGACCAGACTGACTGAATTCAGAGTTGTGTGATGTTTTGGGGATGTATGTGTTCAAGTGTGGGCGTGGGCGCATGGCCACCCCCCATGAGGTCTGTTGTAGAGAAGTATGTTTTTCTTTCAGGTTGACATAGAAATCAACGGGGAATCGGTGGACTTGCACATGAAATTGGGAGATAATGGAGAAGCATTTTTTGTTCAAGAGACTGATAATGATCAGGTAAGAAAGGCTGGGCGGTCAAGGTTACTTCCTAGTTTTGAGCTTTGAGCAAAGCTTATCTAGGAGACACAGCAGAAGTGTGTGGAGAGGTGATGCGGGATCTGACCGTGGCGCTGAGAAGAGCCGCTGTTTACCTGTCCTGGGGGTTTGAGCCAGACAGGCTGGGATGTGCCGTGTCCACACGACTCAGCAGTCCTGACTGCTTCAGTTTCAACCGAGTTGCATTGGCCTGAGCCCTTGTCCAAAGCATACAGATTATATGGCTGTCAAATTGCAGATG
Source organism: Hipposideros armiger (assembly GCF_001890085.2). Lineage (NCBI taxonomy): Eukaryota > Metazoa > Chordata > Mammalia > Chiroptera > Hipposideridae > Hipposideros > Hipposideros armiger. Next base: position 1,392,792 of record NW_017731487.1, on the reverse strand, counting down.
GCTGAGTGTTCTAATTATTGCTTAATGAGTGACCAGATCACTTTTATTTTTATTATTTAAAATTTTTTAATAGCCTCATTAAGATAATTCTCGAACCATACAATTGATCCATTTCAAGCGTACAATTCAGTGGTTTTTAGTATTTTCACTATCAACACAGTCAATTTTGGATTATGTTTATCACCTCAAAAAGAAACTCTGTGCCCTTTAGCTATGACCTCCCCACCCCCAACCTCCCCTGAGCCCTAAGCAACCACTAATCTACTTCCTGTCTCTATAGATTTTCCTCTTCCAAACTTTGATATGAATCGGATCGTATAGTATGTCGTCTTTTATGCCTCTCTTATTTCACTGAGCATAATATTTTCAAGGTTCATCCATGTTGTCGTGTGTGTCAGTACTTCATTCCTTTGTATGGTGAACGGCATTCCATTATATCCATGTACCACATTGTGTTTGTCTTTTCATGTGTTGATGGACACATGGGTTGTTTCCCCCTTTTGGCTGTTGTGAGGAATGCTCTGTGAACATTCGTGTACAAGTTTTCATTTGTTTTGGGTGCATACCTGGGAGCAGAATTGCTGGGTCAGGTGGTAACTCTCTGTTGAACATTTGAGGAATTGCCAGACAGTTGTCCAAAGCTGCTGCACCATTTAAAATCCCCATCGGCTGTGCCTGAGAGTTCCCGTTTGTCCACATTTTCACCAATACTTATTGTCTGCCTTTGTGACTGTAGGCATCCTAGTGGGTGTGAAGTGGTACCTCATTGTGGTATTGATATGCATTTCCCTAATGACTAATGATGTTGAGCATCTTTTCAAGTACTTATTAGCCATTAGTATGTATTCTTTGGAGAAATGTCCATTCAGATTTTTTGCTTATTTTTTAGTTGAGTTATTTGTCTTTTTTAAATTCAGTTTTAAGAGCTCATTATATATTCTAGATACAAGTCCCTGATGAGATATATGACTTATAAATATTTTCTTCCATTGTGAGTGGCCTTTTTACTTTCTTTCTTTCTTTTTTTTTTTAGCTGAGCCATCCTACCACCTGTTGGCAGCTCAGCTTGGGCCGGGCATTGAACCGCTGTTGCTCAGAGCTCAAACTCTTGAGCGAGCGCTTAACCAACTGAGCCACTCGGCCGGCCCCTTTTTACTTTCTTGATGTTGTCCTTTGAAAACACAAAACGTTTTTAATTTTGAAGTCCATTTTATCTGTTTTTTTCTTTTGTTGCTTATGCTTTTGGTGTCATATTTAAGAATCCTTTGCCAAATCCAAGGTCATGAAGATTTATCCCTATGTTTTCGTCTAGATAAACCACTTCTGTTTACTTTTTCACTCGCTGAGAAAGCCACTCTGATATAGTGATTTCTTAATAAATCTCACTTGAATTAGTTCCTGTAGGGGAAGATAGCCTGATTAAAAAGAAATGGCTCTAGGCTCTAAAACAAATATCCATAGTTAGCAGTTTTAGGAAAACATTCGTCTCAGATTCTGCCTCCTTTTGGAGCAAAGATGTGACATCTGAGGAGGACCAGCGTCCCTACCCATGCCTTCCATCGTCCGTAATTACCCCCATGGCCAGCAGGACTCCCTGCCTGTCTGCCCTTCATCTTCCTAGTCAAAGGGAAGGCTGTGGAAATTATTAATTGGTTTCTATGGTGCTTTGACAAACTCTTTCCACCTGAGTGGACGCTTGCATTTTTAATTTCTGATTGCCTCTTGGCTTTAGATAGATTTTATGCTGTAAGAGCTGAGGAAGAATTTTGGGCAAGATGCCATGGAAACTGCAGACCGCAGAGGGCCTGCTTGCTGGGCTGGGCTTACAGGCGCCCATGGGGGGATGGGGCCTGGGAGGCCACAGTATGTGCTGTCCCATACGGATGCCCCTTTCCGTCCTTGAGAGGGTGCAGGAAGTTGAAGAGCCCGTGTCCTTCCTCACCAGATTGCTACAGGATGCTGCCTGTCTTCCACCTGCAGAGGTCCACCCCATTCTTTTTCAGTCGCTGGAACCTTCTTTTCTGCTCTTGACCCAGTGTCAACACTCTCGGCATTTCTTCTTCAGGTGGTCCAGCTGAGCAGCTGCGTGACATGGCCTCTCACGTCCCTTCCAGCTGAGGCTTCTATTCTCAGATGTAAACTTTATACTAGATCTACAGTACATTTGATGTTCTTTCAGCTGCTTTATGGTATCAGCGGCATGTTTCTCTTTATCCCCTCTTTTTTAATATGTATTCTTTACTTCTTGTTATTGCGTTTCTCATAACAAATGAGTCATTCATTAATAAAACGATGGCTGTAGTTTTTAAAAACATGGCGAGTCCTTATCAAACAGCTAATGATAGGCTGTGTTTTTTCCTTTGGTTTTTAAGCGGAGAGTCAATATCTAGTTACTCGACAGCCACATACCTGGATGTGCTCTGGCAAGGCAGGCACTTGGGTGCGGTGGAGGGGACTGTTCGGTGTTGGTTTTTTTTTTTTTAATTATCTTAATTCGGTGCATATTAAAAAACACATACACATTCACACACACACACACACACACACACACACACACTCACACACACTCACACACCCTTACCCACACTGAATGCAAAATTGAGTCCAGTTCCCAGGGTAATGTGATGACTCAAAAAGCCCAGTTTTTTCATCTTTACTCTGGATATTTCAGAAAAAGTGGAATTTCAGAGACCTGAAATCATTCATAATTACCTCAGTTTGTTATTATTATGAAGGGGTTCAGTACAAAACAGCATTGAATGAATTGTTGACCGTGTGATCTTGTATCAAATTCGGCAGCCCCGTCTCCAGATCACTGTGACTGAGTGCCTCTGCCTGCGTGGCCCTCGCCAAGGAGGGCTGGGCCTCGAAATGAACAGTGGCCGCAGGCCTCTGCCACGATCCCGCTCCTTAAACGTGGATTAGCGAGACTCTTTTTTGAAACGATTTTCTGTCCTCTAGGAGGTGATCCCCATGCACCTGGCCACCTCCCCTATCTTGTCCGACGGAGCCTCGCTGATGGAATGCCAGCTGAAAAGGAACTCTGTAGACAGGATAAGAAGCCTGGACCCCAACACATCAGCCCAAGTCTCACCTCCCAGTGAGACCCCTTTAAGTGGCTCTCTAGTGAAGAAGAGAAGAAAGAGGAGGAGAAAGTCCCAGCTGGACAGCCTGAAAAGAGACGACAATGCCAACACCTCTGAAGACGAAGACATGTTTCCCATAGAAATGAGTTCCGATGAGGAGACGGACCCGCCGGACAATGGCAGGTAAAAACATGAATCAGAGGCAAGACCCGTATGAGAACTGAGTGACGTAATTTTTCCAGATGTTTTTTATAAACGTTTTCCCCCAGAATTCCTTATTCTTCTATTAATGCATTTTAGGCTGAATTTTGGAATCCTGTGGACCCAGTCTTAATGTAGCAAAAAGGTTTGATGTAGCTTATAACGAAGAGACGGTTGGGAATGCCAGCCTTCTTGGCTGCTAACATCAGCATTCCAGAGCAGAGCAGAGAACCAGGAATTGACCAAACTAACGCTTCATGCACGAAACCGTAGTTTCAGACCTGCCTTATGTTTACTTGGGCACCAACCACATACACAGCGCTTGGCTGATTTTGTAGCCTGGAGCTGATCTGTGATAGGTTTAGGGCTACAAGTCAGTGTAGAACATGACTAGTTTTCTCTACACGCCAACTTTTCCAGTTTTGATTAGGCCCAAAGCTTAAGGGACACCTGTTTTATTTTTCTTTGCTTTTAACAGTGTGGTGAAATTCTGTTTCTGCGTATTACCATTTTTTGGTGAAAAATGCCAGTTTTGAAAGAAAACTCACTTGTAAAAACTATTGGATGTTTCAGATTTTTATGTAACTCAGTATAACTTTTGATAATTGTTTTTGTATCTTGTTAACATAAAGTCCAAACCCTTGGACAGAGTAATTTATCATGTATAATTCAGCCAAAGCATGAACTTACAAAATGCATTTTCCCTCTCCGCTGCCTGTAATATGGCTGAGTGGTTTAAAAAGAGATCAGGTTAATCTACAAAGCACTAAGAGATAATCAGGAAGAAGTGGAAACTTGTCTTTACCATGAATTTATCTCTAATAATTCTTTGACTTTATTTTTTTAATTTTAATTTTTTAAAATGTATTATTATTATTATTTTTTTTACCAGAACTCTTTCCAGTGATATGCCTCCATTCCAAGAAGATCTTCCTAAGGAAAACGTCTCCCCAGTCATGCCTTATTCTCAGTCAGCCTCATACCCTAATTCTGATAGAGAATGGTCACCAAACTCCAGGTAAGTTGCAGGTTTATGTGTGTGTCAGTGTGCTCGCCTGTCCTGGTCCAGAGGATTTGAACTCAATAATAGGAAGCATATATAACAAAATAGTGAAACATAAATAAAACATGAAATTAGTTAGTACCAGAAAACATGCAATTTAGAGCAGGAGGTACATTATATGCCAGGATTGAAAACAACACGTGCAGGTCATAAACTTTTATCTAATATCAAAATTGAACTGCAGATGTGGCTCTTAGCGCCCGAGGTGACCTGTTGGGTTACACAGAGACACAGAGCTAACTGTCCGCAGGAGAAAACAGGCGACTGAGCCTTTCTGGATACTTATCTCTCAAGTAGGATTCAAACCCAAAGGGTTTGCTTCAGGGGCCACCGAGGACACTCGGGNGTTCACATTTGGATCTCATTTCACGCCAAACTGTTTGGATGGAACCTAAACATTTTCCAATTCAGTGAGGGGCCGGGAGCCCCCTCTCCTTCTGGTTCCACCCAGGCGCTTGTCAGGCCGATGGGCTCTGCGACTGTCTTCCCTGTCTGTCTGAAAGCCTCTGGGCTGTTGGTTCAGAAGGACCAGCATTGTTCAGAGGATCTGTAGGGGTTGGAACTGCACAGGACTCCTGTTGGAACGTGTCATTTTACAGATGAGCCACTGAGGCCCAGAGAGGAATCCTCAGGTTGCGAGGCCTTTCCTGGGACATGTGTCTGCCTGTCCGGCTCCTCACAGGCGATCTGCCTGCATTCATGCGTCCGGAATTCTTTGCTGAGTGGGATGCAGTCTGTTTTTCTGCATTTTAAGATAAGGAAATCAGGGCTGAAAGAAAAGAAGGGCTTTGTGCAGGTAACAGCCTGAAGTTCCTGCGGCCTTCAAACCTGGGTTTCTCAGACTAACTGCGGAGCCATCTCCACTCTCCGTAAAATCAGCGACAGTGCCACAGGTGTGGATCCACCCACATGTGGCTTAGCCCTGCCGTGGACCAACCAGGATTCTAACCTGTGGCTCGTCCACCAGGGCTGTGTCCCGGTGATGGCCTAGTCTGCGAATCCAGCCCAGCTTGTCCCGTGCAGCTCCCAGGCCCCCAGTCCAGCTGCCCCCGCGGCGACCGCTGCTTTCCTAGCCTAGCGCTGGTCCTGCTGGACCGTGACAGTGTAGACGAAAGCTCTGGGAAAGTAGGGGCCAGGTTCTTTGCTGTGTGGACAGCACCCGGCACAGTGCACTGAACATGGGTTCCGTGAGCTCCAGTCTGCCGGCCTGCAGCCCCTAGGCTGCCTCTCCTGTGGCCCCAGGCGTGGGTACTTACAGAGGGGGCAGCTCATTCTCCANGAGATTTTTAAATGCATCTATTAATATTCAGTTTGTCAAAATTTGGGAATTGACATTTACTAAAAACATTCTGTGCAGTTTACCTTTTGTTTAAGACTCTTTACCCTATACCCCATAGTAATCATTTCATTTTTTAATTTATAATCATCGTATTGATAGTAACAGTATCTTAACCAGTAAGCCACTTTAATTTGAAAACTTTTGGTCTTACTAACCACTAATGATTTTCAATGCTTTCTTTTTTTTGTTGTTATTTTGTTGTTGTTTGTTTATTCCTTTAACATCTTTTTAAGTCTTCATGCTTAAGTTACCTTCATGTAATTTTGGATGCTATTAGGTTTTGCTTCTCGAAAATTTTTAATTCACAAACAGTATGTTGTGTTTTTTTTCTCTTGATTTTTTTTTCCTCTTACTTTAATTTGCATGTGTGTGTCTTTTGGTTTGAATGTGCTAAGTTGATCTTTTTTTTTGTTCCATTATTTATGTTACCATCCATTTAAAACAGGCCACTGTGGAATCTATCATGAGGGATAAGATGCCCAGAAAGGGAGGAAGATGGTGGTTTTCATGGAGGGGAAGAAATACCACAATCAAGGAGGTAAGCGTGGAAAATGAAAGAGTGTTTCTGCTTAGCTCAGTAAATTTTGGCTGTGGATAGTGTTTTTCAAGCTGTTATGTCAGGGAAACAAGCATAAGCCATAATACTGGGTTCGCAGTAGCCAGCTCTGCCCCCAGATGGGGAAAGGCATCACAGTGTGTGAGGAAGATAGAGAAGAAGGTTCTGGAAAGGTGCGCAGAGCGCTGGGCTCACCGCCTTGCTCTGTTACCGCTTAGCTCGGAGAGCATGGTCGAGTCGCTCTTCCCCTGGCACATTTCTTCATCTGTAAAAAGAAGGGATTCGACCTGAGAGTTTAAGTTATTATTATTTTTTTAAGTTAAATATTTTCCTTTTGCTCATGAGAATGATCTTAGTGAAGTATACTTACACCCGTAGACTAACTCTCATTAGCCATTTCACTTAAGTGGCATGTCTAAATATACATGGCTTTGGTTTCCATTTTCTATACATGCCTGTAAACCTTTTCAGATCTTTGTCTACCTCCCAACCTATTTCTTGAAGCATTTTCTTTGCTTGGCTTCCATGCCACTGTGTCCACCTGGCTTTCCTCTTCTGGCTTAGTCCCCATAACGGGCCCCGCGAGGGCTGTCTCGGGGCCTTCTCTCCTGTTTGCCTACTGTCCCCTCGGCAGCCTCACCCACGCCCATGCGCTGACTCCGTTTTTATTTCCAAGCCAGACGTTCTTTTGTAGTCTATGTCCATTTATCAAATAGCCAACTAGNCTAGCTGCCTATGTAAAGTAACATTTTCCAGCAGCCATCCTTAAAAAGTAAAAAGAAAATGATGAAATTAACTTTGGTGGTGTATTTCATTTGACCCAGAATATCCAAAATATCGTTTCAAGTAATCAGTTTTAAAAAAAAACTATTAATGAGATGTGTCACATTCTTGTTTTCATCGAAAGCCTTTAAAACCATTGTGTATCTCACAGGGACAGAGCACATCAGTTTGGACTGGCCACAGGTCACATGCTCAGTGGCCACAGGCAATCAGTTGGTGGCTGTCTTATCGGACAGTGCAGATGTAAGATGAGATTCTAGAATCTCATATGGTCTCCCCGAGGCGTGTGGAGATAAACCCTCAGGAGAGAAAAACGCAGTACTTCAGGAAGAAAATATGCAGAATGTTTAGAAACCACTAATAGATTCAAGCACCCTACATTAATTGCAAGAATTAAAATAATTGTTTTAAACAGACCCCTGAATAACTTTCTCTGCCTTTCGTGGTTTGCTCTGTGAATCCAGGGTAACGACTGTATCAGATGATGTGGGTTTGACCACTGTCAAATGCAGTGACAAGTTAGGACAAATAGATAAACTTCCATACTTGGAATCTTTATTTTCTTTAAAGAGACAACTGATAGCACAAATTGATCAACTTCTTGGGGTATGTGGTTGGATTAAGCGGTAAATTCTGACCAGAGGAAAACAATCTTTTATGGGCATGTGGATGAAATAGAAAGTGAAATTGGTCTTTTGTCAGTTTCCTGTTTTTGCAGTTAAGAAAATTCATGTTGATCTCTTAGTGATTTCAACATAGCTTCCTCTGCTGTTGTCAGATGCCTAAGTATGTTCATTTTCTTACAAATGTGATTGTTGAGAGTGGTCATATAATTTATATAAAATTTCATTTCATTTCATTTTTTTTTTTTTACTGTGTATCACGTGGTATCCAGTAGCCTGCTAGATTGCAAAAGGACGCCCCCTGACCTTGGCGCCGTGGCCGAGGGCGGGCTGTCTAGCTCCTGCCCTCCGCAGTCGTCTCACTTCCATGCTTCGGAAAGGTAGCAGGGTTATTTTTCCCACTTGGATGTCTTCGATACTATTTTGATCTAACTCTTACAAATCAATTTTACTAACCAACCAAATTACTTAACGAAGAAAATATATGTAGATGATTATTATTTTCCTTTCATTTTAAGCATTTGTAGATTATTCGATTTCTTTTTTTTTTTAAGTACTACATTTGACTCTGGAAATTATAGTTAAACATATAATTCTTCCCAATTCTGCAGTGCTTTGAAAAATAGAATAATGAAAAAAAAATTGGGAATATGATCTTTTGTGCCCAGGGTGGTTCAACAAATAAGTTTACAAGATTATTTTTTAGGATGCCACTTTAGGGAAATTATTATTATAAATATTTAGATAGCTTATTAGACTTTCTGAGTAACTGAGTCAGATATTTCCCCAGCATTTCTAGAACAGAGTTTTGGAGAATGGCGTAGGCTGGACCCTAAAGTTTAGGATCCTAGGTTTGTCTTTTCGTTTGATGCAGTGGCCTCAGATTTCTGCCCTGTTCCCTCAGGGTTGCCCACACCCTGACCTGCCTACGTGGTGGACTTCCGGGGTTTACTTTAAAACTTGAGCGAACGAAGCTATGATTAATTTCTGCATGAGACGCTGGTTTTCTTTTTGATTAAAGAACCAAATCTCAGGAGGTACTTCATTCAGATGTACGTATACAGAAGAAAGGCCATTTTAAAATGAGGCCGACTGAGTTGTGAGCAGTTTTAGCCAATTTGCCTAATTGGGACTGGCAAAAATACTGAAAACTATTATATGGCTAATAAATGCATTATTTATGCAAAGCAGTCAGCGACCTTGTAAGCTCACTTTTTTGAACAACCCTTGATCTTAAACATCTAATATTTGATAATGGGAAATTTGGGGATCATCTGTCTCTTCGGTCCCAGTCAGTATCGGGAGTCTTTCCCTCTGTTCACCTTTACTCAGTCTGAGTTCCCCCAGCGAGCTGTCCGAGTGCGCATGTGTATCATGTCCAGAAGCCTTTGACAAAGGCTGGTGTGGCCCAAGGGGCCAGTGCTACTGGCGTGGCATACCGAATGGGAGAGGTGGGACTTCAGCTATGACTTCCACAAGGGCTTGGTTCCCGATGAGTATGAATGTGCAGACCTCACGGCTTACGGCTTTCCGAGAGGTCCAGAATGGTAGGGATTCTGGAGCTGGGAGGTGTGCTCCCACCGTGTTCAGCGTTTGCATCCTCCTGGAGCTGGGTTGGCAGCCAACAGCCCATGGACCAAAGCTAGCGCGCCATCTGCTAGTGTACAGTGCTGTGGGGGTGCAGCCGGCGTGGTTGCATACTGTCCTTGGCTGCTTTGACGCTACGATGGCAGAATCGAGTCGTGGCGGCAAAGAACGCATAACCCACAAAACCTGGAGCATTTGCTTTCGGGCCTGTTACAGAAAGAGTGTGCTGATCCCCCTCCTCCAGAGCAAGCTCAGCCTAACGGGCTTTACTTAATTCAATGGCAGTGGGTGAGACAGTTTACTGTCCCACAGAATTTATAAAAACACATAGATTCTATTTTCTGTGATAAATATAATGGCAGGAGCTTTGTCAACAAATGTTTTGAGATTTGGGTGCAGCACTGGTGAGGGTAGGAAGTTGTCTTCTGTGATGACTCGAGAAGAATGGATTCGGGGTACAGTTGTCGGTACAGAGGCCCCTTCCCGGAGGCCACAGTACTCCCTTGCACATTCCACTGATACTGAACATAGAATTCTGGACGCTTCCTGTCAGAAAAGCACTGACCTTTAGGAGAAAAGCTTAATTACAGACCTAGAGGAAACGAGGAGGTTGGAAGGTGATGAATGCTTTGCCTACCACGCGGACGTGAGGAGCGCCCAGTGTTCCTTCTCGTGGGCTGCTTCCCAAAGGGCAGGGAAGGGTGTGTGTTGGGGGAGGTGTCCCTTATATGCTCTCACCGCATGTATCTCAGGACCCTCTTCTCCAGTCTGGCGAAGTGGGCCCCGGGGCTGCACCGTGGTGCCATGTGGACAGACTGGTGGGCACTGGCACCACGGGAGAGGGAACCAGCCTGCACACACCTCAGTGGGAGACCAAGGCGAGAGCGCTTAGTCCGCTTGGTCCAAATGGCTTGAATAAACAGATCCAGGATCAATGTGGCCGTTAGGGGTCCCTATTTGATACAAGTTATGTGTCATCCGTGAGTTCTCCTTGTCCTGACAGGAAAGCCCATATTCAAACGGGGTAGAATCTAACTCAGACAGATAGATACACGGGACCAAGCACATCAGTGAGCGGAAGGTGCAAAAGGAAAGTTGTGGTGGCTTTGTTCCTCTGTTTATTTTACAACTGCTGTCTTACTCTAGAGGAAATGATGCAGGAGAATAAAGACATTAAATAATTACAGGGATAATTATTTACCTGGATGCTGTTGAGAATGCTGTGAGAATCTTGTAGGTCAGCTGACTTCTCTTGGCCGCTGACTTTGGACAGAAGTGAGACTTTGTTCATGTCTCAAGAGTAAAAAAATCAGAAACATAGAGATGAGAACATAAGTTATAACTGCTCAAACGCTGGCCTGTGAATTAAGCGTTGTGATGTGTTGTCACAGAAAGAGCCTTAGAGTGTAGGAGCCTTCGAGGCATTCCTGGAAGGTATAATATTTCATAAACTTTTAATTTGGAGGCCCCTGCCACATTAGTGAGTTTACTTGTGGCATCCGGCCTTTGTGGTAAACTTGGCCCATGATGCAACTTCCCTGTTTTCAAAGCCAGTGCGGATGGATACACAACTGTATTAAATATAGAATATAAGGGGTGCCTGCCAGAGATGGCCAGGACTCGTGGGCAGCTGTTGAGAAACTTGATTTGGAAATTGAGAATGCAAGAGAGGTGAGCCTCAGGGTGAGGTGTGGGGTAAGATGAGTGGTTTTAAGGTAAAAACAAACTTTTTCCTGTCTCTCTCTCCCCCCCCCCCCAAACACACACACGCACACTTTTCTCTCTTTGATGCTACTTCTCATCTTCTCTACTTGAAATGTGGCAGCAGGTTGGGACAGGGTTACCCACACGTTGGGAGCACCTTCCTCCTGGAACAGTGTCCTGTGTGGACCCCTGGTGGCCACAAATGAGACATGTCATGAAGCCACACTCATAAAGGAATGGTGGCTTGGGTGCATTTTCTGGGCTATTTGAACCATAGAATTTTGGGCCAAAAATATTTTTAAAAAGTTTTTCTTGCCACTGTAATCACAGATATGTGTTTTCTTAAGTCCTTCAGGTTCCCGACCTTCAACACCTAAAAGTGATTCAGAGTTGGTCAGTCGGTCTGCGGACAGGGCCCTGCAGAAGAATAACCTAGAAATGCTCTGGCTGTGGGGAGAGTTGCCGCAAGCCGCAAAAGTAAGATTTCCCCCCTTCAGTTCTATAGCACACTGAAGCCAGTTTCTAAAACCGTGAAATGGACACAGTGCTTTCTTTGGAGAAATTTTATTTCATATTCCAATGTATTACAAGAACCTTGAATTATATTATTATGTTTCAAGCTGGTTTTTTTATTTTTGTTTTATTTTTATTTTAAGGCCCTCGGAAGATGCACAGCCTCTTGTATCCCTAGTAAATGTTTATAATATGAACAAATGAATGAATGAATGAATGAATGAGTGAAGGTCATTTTATGACTCAAGATGGACAGCTTTGGAGAGTAGGTCTGTGGAGGCAGAAGCTGTNCACAGTACTGGGGAGCAGCCGTCACCGCTCAGCATGGCCACCAGGTACAGTGCAAGTCAACTTGGGGTGTGGCAGCTCCTTGCCGTGTCCAAGGTCATGGCCCAGACCCGGCAGATGCTGATAGGATTCGCCAAACAGTGCCCGCCTTGGACCCAGGCGCCTGGGTTCCAGCCCAGGCTCTGTCACTCACTCAGTTACCCGGAGCAGTATAATTTGGTTTCCCACTAATCAGACGGAGGCAGTGGATCCCTTAGATATTTAATTTCTGAAGTAATGATGAGACTCCAGTGAGATAATGTAACCAGAGCACTTCTCATGGTGTTGGCACGTGACAGCCCTCCATATGCAGCCGAAGTAGTAATAATATTGGTGACAGTTAACACTAGCAGCATGGAAATAAGTTTTCCTTCTGAAGAATCTTGCCCTTCTCTGTAGTTTAAGTACTTCCCGGGACTTAGGTTGCTACTTTTCTAAGTATTGATATGGATTCGTATGAACTTGGCAAAGGAGACATTAGGTTTTGCTAACACTGATCAACAGTTGCAGGGTTTTGTTTTGAGGTTCATCTATGTGTATAGGATTTGGGGGGTAACTGTTCTCTGAAGGCAGTGCCGTCACTCACTAATTATGACGTTGCTGCTACACACGGACCCTGAGTGATCACACATCACACCTTTTACATAGTACGTCTCCTTTACAGTATTCCTGTGCTTAGGAAACCCTGGACTGCATTTCTTATTGAGCAGACAGAAAACACTAACAAATTAATTGAAGGCAAGAGGCCTATCTTAATCATTTTTGTACCTTGGAGTCCAAGCCAGTGCCTGACACAACAGGCGTTTCATAAATCTTGTTGAGCTATTAATATTACTGATCTGATGAGATTGTCCCAATATATTGTTGATTCATAGAAGAGGGGGCCTTCGATTTCAAGTCCTCAGACTGCTGGCCAAAGCTCTCTATCTTAAACTATTTTATTACTAGAACTCACTGTTGGAAATAGAAACCCGGGTAGGTAACAAATAGGAAACAACCTGATTTCTCTGTTGCTCTCTGTGGAGAGGAGTGTGCAGGACCCGATATAACTGGTTTTGGAGATGCGGCTAACTGGCCCCGCCCACTCCTGGTGGGGATGTTGGGGGGGGGCACTGTTTCTGTTCTCCTGCAGGGCGGGGGAGAGGGGGGGCGCGCCCTGGCCCTGCGGCTTCCCCTGAGCCCCTGCCCATCTGCATGCGGCAGGGGAGCAGGGTTGACAGAGCTTGGGGTTCCCTTCCCCTTCCTCCTCCATCATGGGCTCACGGTCTGGGGAAGGGCTCTCAAGCATGATTATTTGGATATGTTCCCAGCAAGAATTTTGAGTTTGGCTTTGAGTGGGCTTGGAAGGGAGATGGCAGGTGTGTTCAAGATGGGAGCACAGGCTAAGAGCGTGCAGTCCTTCGAAGCAATGTATCAAGCATGAGATTTTCGGTAAGTGGCTGTTTACTGCTACTAGAGGGGAGCCCCCGGCTTGGAGTCCTGGCTTCAAGCAAACTCCTTGCCATGTCTGAGCAAAGGAACAGGCGTGCTGTTCATGCTTGCTGCAGCCAGCGGGAGGCTGCACAGGAGACCGTCAGGGTCACGAGAGGGGACCGAGCAGACACCAGCTTGCCTGACGTGGTTTAAACCAGCGCTTCAGCCGCACTAGAAATGTCCTGTTCTCCTGGAATTCTTTTTAAGAACTCTCTCTGCCCTTCCAATAATTTCCAAACACTAGAGGCAGCACAGGCAAGACGTAAGAGCAGGGACTTGGTCAACCTCCTGTGTGTGACCTTTGGCGACTTCGTCAGCCCCTCAGTGTCTCTTCCTTCATCTGTGAAAGGGGGATGAGAAGGACCCCGACACTGTGGACGTTGGCTCCTTTAACCCCCACAACAGCTTCATGAGAAAGGAGATGTGGAACGGAAAGCCCCCCAGGGCTGCAGCGGATGTGCCTGCGGAGGCTGTGTGGGAACAGCCAGGAGGCTGGCTCTGCGGTCACCGGGAGGGCCCGTGCTCATCCTAACTGAGCAGTTTCAGATGATGTAAGATACACTCTGAGGTGGGGCCCAACACAGGACATCTGCCAAGTTCTGCCCAGGCTCTGCCCGTCTTTGACCTAGAGGAAGATGGACATGAGGCTGGAAGAGGCTGAAAGGGGATGGAACACGATGACAGATGCTGCAGCTCTGGGCACGCCGAGGGCCTGGTTCCACCACTGTTACTCTCCCCCGTTCCCGCAGCGGCCTGGAGGACGCCGGGTGGGCTGAGGGCGGGCAGCGAGACACTTCTGCAGCTCTTCCCAAGTTGGGATACCAGCTGGCATGGTTTATTTGAAGCGTTTTGGATTTTCTTACTGCCTGATACAATCCTACTCAATGTTGACAAAAATGCTTTTCCCAGTTAAATAGTTTAAGACTAAATCATCATGCTGAATTAGTCACAGTACACCTCTTTATTAGACCTGAGAAATGAAGAATGACTCTTGTGAAAAGGAATTGAGATTCTGAAAAGTTTGAGTATAAAGTTCTTTTTGAGAAATGTAAATCTTTTAATTTTTACTGGCGTCTTAGACTTTTAGCCTCCTAATTAGATTCATACAGTTGACTAAAAAAAAAAAAAAGGTGTAGGAGTACTTTCCTAATTGACAGACTTGATTGACAGAACAGTCCCTGAAGTCTCATAATTGAGCAAACAGCGTGTCACCATACAAATCATTAAAATACCATTTGAAAAATGTACACTGTGACAAGTGCTAACTTAGATGTTCACAGCCATAGGCTTTCAAGCGACATGAGCCCTTTTGTTTTCTGGCTTCTTGCAGACGCTGTAAAGTGAGCAGCAGTTAATGAGCCAGTGCGAGATCGGGGGCGGGAGGGGGGCTCAGGCCGGAGCCAGGTTCTTCCCCTCGGGTGGCAAGTCCACAAATGACCGCATACTCGCCCTCAGCCGGAGCGACCAGCCGCCGACTGTGTC
>NW_017731487.1:1371722-1376916 GCF_001890085.2 Hipposideros armiger | reverse complement strand
GCGGGGAGAAACGGGGCTGCGGCGTCACGGTGTTCTCCTGCACGTCTCCCCGGGTTTGGGGCAGAAGTGCTTCTGGAATGAACACACATGGAGGATGACGGCAACAGGTCGCAGAGGAGGTAGCTGATTGTGTTGCAGTAGAAGGGAAGGCAGGCAAGGAGGAAACGGGCGGCCGGAGGGCGAGCGGAGATGGGAAGGCGCCCCCTGTGTGCCCGTGGAAGCGTGCATGTAGGGATGCACCGGACGGAAGCGTGGCAGGAAGGCGTGCCCCCAGGAGGTGGGATACGCCTGCTTGGGGGCCACTCAGCCTCTTCCACTTAGCCTAGCAAACATTTATTAAGCACTTTGTACGCATTAAGGCATTTTTAAAGATAATGGTCCTGGGAAGCAGAGCTGATACTGCTGTGTTGGGGATTAAAATCCACAGCAGGATTTTAATCTAGGGAACAACTAATTACTGGTATGCTTTATATGCGCTATTTAAGGAAAATGGGCTTGTTTCCCACCTGTACCTCCCAGCCCCCCAGCAAGCGGGAAAGTCTAGAAGAGCCAGGAGCCTTGGCTTTGGAGTCTGTGCAGGCAGGTCAGAGGCAGCCCTTGCTCACAGTGCAGCCTGCTCAGGGTCCGGGCGAGGGTTGGCGAGTCGTCCTTGTCTTCTCTGGCGAGTCCTAGAGTGCCTAGAGTGTGGATTTGGAGGGGGAGACGCAGGGCGCTGATCAGCCAGACGTGTAGAAATGTGGACTCCCTGTGCTTGGCCCGCAGATGGGGAAGAGAATGTTTGTGAGCGGCCTTCTAGGCCAAGGAGGGACTCCAGCCCTTCTCCTCAGGAAGGGGAGCCTCTTGGTTTAAAATAGAGTGATGATAGCTGGTAAATAGGGACATGAATGAGGAGAGGCAGCCCCAGCTGAATAATGCAAGAGCTGCATGAATGGGAATGTGGTGCGAGTTCATTGATAAATGTAAGGGCAGATGGTAAATGACCACCCAGGAGACAGTGCTCAGGAGAGAGCCCGTCGGCTCCCTCATTGATTCCGGCCTAATGCATTTTTAATGGCCACGCAGATGCATTTCCTAATTGGTGATTACATCACTGTGTGTTCTAGAATAAAGCATGAATCATCCTCCAGTGATGAAGAGCATGCAGCCGCCAAGCCGTCAGGTGCAAGCCACCTCCCTCTGCTGTCCAACGTCAGCTACAAGAAGACCCTCCGGCTCACTTCGGAGCAGCTGGTGAGCATCCGGCCACGGCATGGCCACCCCACTCGGCGTGTGTGACGGTGTCCCTCCTGCCCTCTGGCTCCCGCTTCTACTTGCTGCCACCTTTTCTATCCCAGAGTGCCTGCGGCCCCCTGGCCACCTCCCCTTTTGACACCCCGCGTTTCCACCCTGACATCGGCGCCTGTCCAGGCCGGCTCAACATCACTGCCCCTTTGTCTTCTCTGACGAAGCCCTGGAGGTTCCTGTGTTCAAGTGTTTGAGGGAGGCAGCCTGATGGGTCTAATTCATCCTGAGTCGTACATGGCTGATAGACCCAAAGTCTTGCAGGGGTGTGTCCACGCTTAGAGAGAGTTGGTTATTTCCTCAAATGCATTTCCTGAATCAAGCCCTGGGGATGGGACTTAGAGAATTCCAGGTAGCAGGGCCCATGGCGCTCACAATGTCCTCTTTGCCACGGGTGCACAACGCTCATCCCCTGAACCCTGTTTTTCATGAGCAGCCAGGAAGCACGGATCCCAGGCTCGTCATGATGGTGTTTAGTGAGAATAGATGACGGACAAGCCCAGACTCCGTGCATGCCACGAGCGCGGCCCTGCAGCCTGCAGCCCCGTGCAGCTGCGTGGCGAGTGGGGGAGGCCTGGCGTGCGGCAGCATCTGGTGTGACTTATGTGCTTTTGGACATGAGATGTGCCTGGTAGACTGCTTGCTTCCAATGTGTGTCAGTATAAAAACCATTAAAAACGTGGCTACTGAGGGAAACATATTTTTACACTTAGCTTAAATTTGTCTCCCTAGTCATGGCCCTTCATGTTTAGTCATGAAATTATGGTTTATTTTGCTGAGTCTGATAGCCTGTCACTTGACCCTCTCTGATGATCCTCATCCAGAAAATCTGGGTCAAGTTAGCGTTACCCTTGGAAGTAGGAAGCCGGTGCAGGAGCGTGTGAGCTGCATTGTAAGTGGGTCTGTAAGGAGAGCTGGACTTCAGGTTGCCCAGATCCTGGAACGGACCCTGCTTGTCAAGAGCAAGATAGGNTCGCCTTCTAGGAGAAAAGGTAGGTGCAGAGCCTGGGGCTGGGCTCCTGCTGTGCGGACGCGGTGCTCTGCCAATTACCGTGATTCCTTCCAAAGTTCAGAACACAATCGAGGTCATGCTCAGCCTGTGCCCTTTTGCTGAATGTATTAGTTACGAGAATGTCATCATAGAAAATCAGACGTAAAGAGGGCTTTGGGGGTCGTGCAGTGAATTCCTCGTTTTACTGCTCAGGGGTGCTGGGATCCAGAGGGGGCACGTCCTTTACAGCACGTTCTGGGGTGCCGTGAGAAGCTGATTATTAAGCCAGTCCTGGTCCCCTTTCCCTCTAGCACATGACTGTTTAAATCTCTGCTTATCACATTTCCAAGGATCATTTGTTTCTTTGTTTTGCCTGACGCCCCTGCAAGAACACACGCTCTCCAGGAGATCAAGAATCTTTTTGGTTTGGTTTAGCTTTGTCTCCTTGATGCTTACAGTAATTCTCGGCACATAGTAGGTGCTCCCTCAACCCTCGCTTGCTGCACCCAGGAGCGTGCCTGTCAGGAGCGATGATGTCATCTTCATCCCTTAGCCACGCGCTTTGTAGTGTTCTAGATTTGTATGAACCAGTGACGTCCTTCTCGGCCAGAAGTCACTAGGAAGTCTGCAGCCGTGGTGCGCAGTGACTGACAGGGCACCGTTTAGGATGCTGTACTCTAGCGTATTGATGGGGAAGTGCTTAATGAAAGCGTTATCATTTAATAATAATAAGAAGAAGAATAACGATGGTGATCGCTTTAATATGGTGATTGCTTAGTGCACTTCAGGCATTCACAGATGGGGAACTGAGGCTCAGCAGTTATGTAACTTGATCAAGGTCATGCAGTTGGTGAATGGCGGCGCCCCATACAGACCTGGGTGCCTGCCTCTGCAGCAGTGCTGTAGTGCCGACTTCTGCCAGTGGGGTTCTGGGGCCGGTTTGGGCACTTCTGAGTAAATTCGCACACCGTGCTTAAACGCTTTTTTCAGAGATGCTCAGAAGTCCATGGGTTGTTTCTGGAAGAACGGTGTTCTGACTGGACCCCTTTGCTCTTTTAGACAAACGGAGCAGGCATCTTGGTGCTGATGGCGTCTACCTGGATGACCTCACAGACATGGACCCCGAAGTGGCTGCCCTGTATTTTCCCAAAAAGTAAAATTTCCTTTCATTCCTCATATCATTTTCTACAATCTGAATAGTTAATCTGTGTGGGGCCGTTTTTGCCTTCCATTTGATTAGAAAGTAAGAGAAGGCAACGGGAGGCCCACCTTTTGCTGTGAAAAGCAACAAGGAAAAATGGACTTCCTCTGTAGACGTCAGCGTGTGGGCATCTCTGTGTGGCTGGCTTTGCGCGTTCTGCACAGGAACGCAGGCGCAAGGCCATCTCCCCTGATGACACCGAGGCTGGGTCGCGCTGGTCACTGGCCCACAGCCCGAACCAGAGGCAAAAAGCAGACAGCTGCTCGGTTCTCACCCTCTCCAGGAGGGGTCCCCCTCTTCGGTTCTCCTCCCGGGATTCGTAGGGAGGGCCAGCTTCTTGGGGTGAAAGTGCAGAGCTGTGGCCTCTTAGGACAGTGTGTTTTCTCTTCAGTTCATTTCACATGGGTGTGGGAGGGGCTGCAAGGAGATGTAATAGGCAAAAAATAGTTTTCTCTCCTAAGGTAATTCATGTCACTTGCCTGTTTGTCATGATGCTTTCATGAAAAGTCTGTCTTAGATGAAGTCTCCGGCTGCTCTGAGGGGTAGCAGGTTGCTGGAGTCAGGGGGTGTCTGTGTGGGACCCAGACAAGGAGAAGCCTCAGCACCCCTTTCCCTCTTCCTACTTCCAGCGGAGATCCTTCTGGGCTCCCCAAACAGGCTGACAACGGAACCCGGTCAGCCAACCAGTCCCCGCAGTCCGTGGGCAGCTCTGGCGTTGACAGTGGCGTGGAGAGCACCTCAGACGGCCTGCGGGACCTGCCGTCCATCGCGATCTCACTCTGCGGGGGCCTCAGTGACAACAGGGAGATAACCAAAGGTACTGGCCAGGCGTCCGAGCTGGTCTGCAAGCCGAGAGCGCCCTCTTGTGGCAGCTGGTCAGAACGTCCAGAAGCTTGGGCTTCTGTACTTAGTTCATGTCACAAGTCGCTTTCACTTGTGTGGTTAGTGACTGCACAAGTGACTCATCATTGCTCATGACCTACATGTTGCTGGCGTGCACTTGGCTGACCTCAGGGTTCTGTTGTTCACACATGTTTTCAGGCAACAACAAGGCCATCGGGGCCACTCAGCGTCAGTGTTTGCTGAGCATGGTGTGTGTCCCCTGGCCGCACGCCAGTCCTGCAGATGTGTAGGAGCCTGTGGCCTGGTGGGGACGGGCGGGTGATGAGAATACAGAGCATTGGAAGGGTGCCAGGATGCTGTGGGTCTTGAGGGAAGGAGGGATGTCTGTGAGTCCAGATATGCTTCCCAGCTGGATCTGAAGGGCACCCTGAGGGGTGGCTTAGGAGGTGAGTGACTTCATAGCACTCATCATATTTGTAAAGTGTTTCCCAGTGTCTCATGACAATCACGGGTGCGGTGGCCCAAGACCCCCAGTCAGTGCAGCCAGTCCCGGACGACTGGCAGATTCCTCGAGGAGACCTGGGCGTCCCTCTCCCATCCCTCCCACCGCCACTGTTGTTTTCACCGCTCCCGCTCCCCGGTGGTCTGAATCTCTAGCAGGGAATGGGGTAAGGTTGTGCATTTCTTACGCCTGCCACTCATCAGCGCGCCCCCCGCCCCGCCTTCCTGCCCCAAGATGCCATCCTGGGCACCTGGACTCCTGAAGTCCCTTCAAGGCTTTGTGAATTTCTTCACATGCAAAGATGGGGGCCCCTTTTCTGGCTCCTGGACCAGCTAATCCATCACCCTGATGATGAACTGGAGCAAGGCTGCCTCCT
>NW_017731487.1:1367764-1370166 GCF_001890085.2 Hipposideros armiger | reverse complement strand
GCTTAGAATTTCAATTTGATTTTAAAAACCACAAAGTTAATTACACTGTGCCCTTTGGAAGTTCATGAGTATAAATGTCAGGGGTTTCGAATCTGTCTCTCTTGGGTCACTTGCACCTTGAACATCCGCCCCCCCTCCTGCTCATCAAGGCAAAACCTCCCAGTCCTGGCTGTGCCGGACCAAGTCCTGCCTCTTCTGGGTACCTGCCGTGCTAGGGACACGAGTGGGGGCAGAGCAGATGATGCCCGGATGTCAGAGCCCAGGGATGACGAAGGGAGGGGGCAGGCACGCAGCACACCAGACGCCCGTGCCAGCAAGTGTCGGGTGTGGCTTAGCCAGGAAGCGCGCCCCGTGAGTGCAGGGCCTGGGCAGCTCCTGACTGCATGTGAGAGCAGGTGGGTGGCTGTGAGGAGGGGGCAGGGTGACAGGGTGATGCTCCCGGGCAGCCACTGCTCTCATCCTTCCTGCACGAGTCTCTGGACACTCGGCCTGGAGTTGCTCATCTTTTCCGTGCTGTGTCTTCCTACACATTCTTTTCGCTGCAGAGGCCATGTCTTACACGCGCAGCCTTTGTACACTTAGCAAGTGCTCTGTGCTGCTTTGGATGTTGTGGTCTCAGATAACCCTGATGCCTGAGGTTCTGGAAGGTCTGATGCGACTTGGTTGAGTGTATGCTCGCTCCTTCCTGGGTGTGTGTGTGTGTTGGGATTTGGGGATTGTGACCTCATCTTTGGGGTACTTTATCTGTGAGTATTCTCTGTGCACTGGGCGGAGGGCATGCTTTTCTGCATGGGCTTTGTTTTGTCCCTGCCAGCCTCCTCCTGGTATCCATGGCCTGGGACAAATTTTTACGTTTCATGTTTCAACTCTTACAAACCAAGAGAAAAGGCCAGTGCAATGGAAATACTGTGAAAGGATGTAGTTCACAGAAAAGGGAATACACGCAGCTCCTAAATGTAAAGAAATGAGTCTTTGTGACATGCATCCTAATCTTTTCGCAAGTTGCCAATAATTTGTTGACTTTGTTTATGGTGTTGATCTAATATGTAATTATTTTTGTGTGTCGAGCTTTTCAGTCTTTTACTACTGTTGGGTTTTGTGTCACCCTTGGAATGACCCTGCTTGCCATTTCTAAACCTTGTGTAAATGTGCCCTGTCTCATCTTCTGGTGCTTTCTTAAATCTTTGGTCCATCCAGATTTTATTTTGAGAGTAATGAGGAGGTATTGGGAACCAAATCAGTGTTTTTCTCAGCTGGTTATTGAATCAGGGTGCTTTGGTTGCAGGAAACATAGTGACTACAAGTGGCTTAAATAACAGGGGTTTATTATGCTACGTAATACAAATCTTAGAGGTTGGTAGTTCCAGGCGTGATGAACTTGGGTTCGCTTCTCTGTGCTTTTTTGACTTTCCCTCCGTGCTCACAAGATGACTGTTGTACATCAGCTCCTCATGCAGCCACATCCAAAACAGGAAGGCTAGCGACAGACTTCTCACATTTCATTGGTCACGACTGGGTCACATGATCACCCCCAAACCAGTTGCTGGCGAAACAGTGGGGTGACTGTGAATGGTGTAGACCAATCGAGGTTCATCTTCTGGAGTTAGAGGGAGGGAGGGAAGAAGGAAGGAAGAGAGGGAGGGAGGGAGAGAGGGGATAATGCGTCCATAGAGGCAGCTGGCGGATTGGCCTAGCTCCCTAATTGTCCCAATACCTTTCAATAGATAACTCTTGTCCCCACTGACAGGCATTTACAGCTTCATCATCTGTTACATTTCTCTATGAATTTAGCGTTATTTTTGGACTTGGTCTTCTGTTCCATTAATATGTTTACTCATGTACAAACTCTACATTCTTTTAATTGCTATAGTTTTAAATATATCTTAGTATTTAGTAAGGCTTGCGCCTTCTTATTACTCTTCTATCTGAGAATTTTCTTGGCGATTTTTGTTTGTTTTTCCAATGAACTTTAGATTCAGTTTGTCTAGGTGTTTTTTTTGTTTTTTAAGTTGGAGTTTTGTTACATTGATGGATGGATTAGGAGGAACACGGTAACTGGCGTCTTTATGGGATGTCCTATTTGTGGGTAGGGTGTGTGTGGTTTGTATTTTAGTGTATGCAGGTTTTTTTTGTGCCAGGTAGGGATGTTTTAAATGATAAAATGAAGCACACTTCAGGCTCAATATGTGAATTATTTATCTCTCCACTTACCTGTAACCTATTTGGTTGAAAGACTAAATCTTTCTTTTATTACCAGCTGATGTGTCAGCTACCTGATAGTTCTGTAAACCAGGGAGAAAAAATTAGATAACATTTACCATGAGACTGGAATTAGCCTCAAGATAGATACTTTGTTTTTTGGAAATACTTAGAAAACTATTAGTTAATATTTAATTTTCCCC
>NW_017731487.1:1364014-1365659 GCF_001890085.2 Hipposideros armiger | reverse complement strand
TTTCTCTGCAGATGAGCGTGGTCTGCTGTTCTCTGCTTTCATAGCCCTGCCCGTGAATTTTTCCTCCATGACCTTTGCCTGAGTTTGTAATTATATACGTATTAGTTTGACTATGTGATTAATATCTCTTTCCCCTCCAGAGCCACGAAAGCCGAGACCATGTGTGGCTTTGATCCCTGGGTCTCCCTGGTGTCCATATTGGACCCAGAGCAGGGGTTTGGCAAATATTTGTTGAGGGAATGCTGGTTACTTTTGGAATGTAGTAGGAAGAAACCCCAAGGACAACAGTCAAGTTGGTTATTATAATAGTGAAAGAAACCCCAGTGAGCTCAATTTATTTGTTTGTTCCATTGGTTCAAAGGGAAAACGTCTGTTGGAAGGTTTTTATCAAGATAGAATTTTTCTTACACATTTTCTGTTAGCCTACCTGAATTTTTCACATTGCATACTAGGGAGCAGAATGTTCTAGAATTTAGGCAGAAGGGTAGTTCAAAGAGCTGTTTATTTGTAGAATGTTTAGATTCTTAGCAGTTTGAATTGAGGGGAATGCCAGCTTGAAATAAGGAACGGTTATGAAATTAAATATTTCATAAAAACACTGAAATAACGTTTATTTCAGATAGATATATATCTTTTTTGAACTAGTCTAATAGAGATTTGTTAATAGTGGTGGCTAAGTTACCTGCCTCAATAAATAGCTTAAAAATTACAGCGCATGTTATCACACCCATTACTTGTGTGCTTATGAAAAACTAAAGAATATTTGAAAATAGTTGTACTCATCCTCTGTTAACATGGTCACCCTATTATATTGTTTATATTGCTTATTTTATTAATATTAAAAACATCCTGACCTACCTCCTGACCAAATGACCAAAGATAATGAGGGTAATTGTATATCCTTCGTCCACTGACACTTGTGTCTGGCCTCTGATGGCTTCCTGTGGCTCCTGGAGCTAGCGGTGTCTTCCTTCTCCCTTGTCTGCTGTGGGCCGGGTTCTGTGCTTATGTGCAGCGTCTCTGTAGCCCTCACCGCAGCGTTAGGAGATGGATCTTATCACCCCCGTTTTACAGGTGGGGAAATAAGGCTCTGGAAGATTCCATGACATGCCCAAGGATCCTAAGCATGAGAAGCAGGACTGAGCCCAGATCGCTTAGAATTCCAAAGCTCTTTCTAGTACATAGAGGAGCATTTTCTATTAAAAGTATGCGGTATTGAGAAAGAGAGAATGTGTCCATATTTTCCCAAGCAAAATATGGTGTGAAAATATTTTCAGGCATTTCTATCAGCAGTTATAAGAAAATATTTTGAAAGCCCTTGGGTATCCAAGCAGCCCTTGATAAAAGCATTTGCATAAGCTACAGTGATTATGAAGTTTGGTTTGGTGCCACAAACACTTAAGGAAAACAGACTCATTTCTGTCCAAAATATTTCTCAGCTTAATTATATATTTCTAAGTCACAGGCCCTGCCTTCCCTGGGGGTTGTGCGATTGGGGAAGGCAGTTGGGGCCCTGGCCTGGGCTTCGGGGAGCCCATCGTGGAACCCCAGCTGTTGTGCAGGTGCGTCTCTGTGGCGTGCCCCTGACTCTGTCTCATCTTCTTCTCTAGGAAAATAAGCCGGAGCAGTGCTTGGCTGGAAAGAG
>NW_017731487.1:1351737-1354504 GCF_001890085.2 Hipposideros armiger | reverse complement strand
TGTCAGGCCTCCCTCTTCTTGACTGCCGCACACACTCTGTGATCCGGATAAAGCTTACTGTATGTAACCAGTCCTCTGCCAATGACCATGGCAGGCAGTTTACAGTTTTGTCCACAATTTCCAACAGTGATGTACTAAGTGTTTACATACACTGTTTATTATGCATAGTGAACATATAAATAAACAGACAAGGTGCGTACACTTAGGAGGAGCGGCTATGAAGTAGGATTGCTGGGCAAAGGATGAGTACATCCTAAGATAAGATTTGATCGGTGTGGCCGAACTGCCATCCGCACAGTCCCCCAGTCTGCACTCTTGCACACATATGTGTGCCGACCCTTCTCCCCACAGCCTTGCCACAGACTGATGTTTGTTTAGAAGGGTTAATCCACTTGATTTTTCAGTGACTTGCATGATGCTGAAAATTGCATCTATTTTTGGTTGAAAGAAACCCTCCTGGGTCAGGCTGCTGAGTAGTTCACAGCTTGATTCATTTTGGCTTTAGGAACATAAATCTATTCCTGTCTTTACTGTAACGTTTTCTTAAAAAGGCCCAGTTACTTTTTTGAGGGGAGGTGGGTGGGGGGTGGGGGTTTCTTGATTTGTCTCTCCTTTGGATTTTCCCAGAAAAGATACCTTCTTGAAAACTAAAGCTGTGTAGCCTGCCAGAGAACACGTGACCCTTCGTTTCTTTGGTTGGTTGGTTTAGAATGAGGGAGATGTGTTGGTGTGGACCTGAGAATGGTCCAGAGGACTTTTTTTTTTTTTTAAAGATTTTACTGGGGAATTGGGAAAGGGGAACAGTGTTGGGGAATTGGGGAAGGGGAACAGCCAAGTTGTTGTTCTGCAGCCTTAGTTGTGGAGGGTGCAGCTAGCTCAGCTCCAAGTCTAGTCGCTATCCGGCCACCTGTCGGCAGCTCAGCTCAAGGTGCCGTGTTCAATCTTAGTTGCAGGTTGGCACAGCCCACCATCCCATGTGGGAGTCCAGCCGGCAACCTTGCTGTTAGGAGCACGTGCTCTCACCAGCTGAGCCATCCTGCCGCCTGTTGGCAGCTCAGTGGCAGCTCAGCTCGGGCGCAGTGTCACTGGCCCATGTGGGAATCGAACCAGTGACCCTGTTGCTCAGAGCTCACGCTCTTAACCAACTGAGCCACTCGGCTGGCCTTCAGAAGACTTCTTATATTTTCGTCTTGGTGGAGAGGTAGGAGCTTGATGCTTATGTGATCACCGAGTTCGATGTGTGTCCTCAGTGACAGCCAGCCAGTTGGACGAGTGATGCTCAGGGCTCCCGGAGCAGTGGCTCCAACATGGCATGGCTGTGACCTTCCGAGGCTCCTCTCGGAGCACTTCTAGCAGGAGGTGCAAGCTCCGTGGTGTGGCTTCGGAAACCTAGCGGTTTCAGGTCCCCACCCTCTCCTAGGTCCTCATTGTCTTCTGCTGCTTCCCACACCTTCCTGCTCTGACCCAGGCCAGTGTGCTCCCCACTCCATGCTTCATATTCCCACGGTCCCACCTTTGCTCAGATGATGGCCTCTGCTTGGCGTGCCTTTACCTCTGATTTTTGCCTCTCAGTATTTTTGTCAGCTTGTAATGTCCAGCTCAGACGCTACAGTCCTCACGGAGGCTCTGCAGTCCAGAATCAGTGACCCCAGGCAGCTCTCGTCTCCTCCCCTGGGCTCACTGAACCCTTTATTGACACCCAGGGGTTCGGCCTGGCTTTGCGGCCTTGGTCCCATCACGGAGCCCTAGCCCAGGCTGGACGTGGTGAAAGGCCCTTGCAGCTGATTGCTGGTTGGAGTGACTACCATCCTGGCAGTGTGTCACATGCCGTGTCCTCCAAGGTCTTAGGTGGAGGCCACAGCTGGGAGAATTGCAGGGCAAAGAACTGGTGGAGGTTGTCACTCACTTCTAAGTGCGTCCAGGTCATTTCTTTCGAAGTCAAATTTGTGATTATCCAGAGGCGTATTTAGAAAAAAGTTTAGCCTGCCAGAGTACCAGGAAGAAGATGCCCTTTAATTTAGGATTTGGAGACTGAGTAATCTCTGCTGATACTGCGTTCCTCTTGAATTTTATGCGCTGCAGGATTTGTGTGATGGAAAAAGCAGGCTTGCAGTTAGCCACTTGCCTGGAAATTACAGTAAATGAGGGCAATTTTATTTATTTATTTTGCCGAATGTAATTACTTGTTTGAATATGGTCAGCCTATGAGAAATTATCTGTCAGGCTGATTATTACCTTGTTCGCAGAGAGGGTGTAAAGCTTGCTTGGTTATTGATTTTAAAAAGCTTGCTTGGTTATTGATTAGAAAGAACGATAGCAGATACAAATGGAAGATATATGGAACTACCTCATGCTCAGATACATTCAGTGAGTAGAAGGAAAGGATAGAAGCCTGTTTCCTAAAACACCGACATGGAGCCTGTGGGTCTTTTGGGGGCTAAATTTGGACAATAGTGGCTCTGATTTTCCACCTTACATGATATACGTGTATATGAGGTGTGATCACAAAACACTGTGAATTTTTAAATAAAAGAATGTATTACAGTAAAAGACACATTGCCATTAATCCCCCTCAAAATACCCCCCCTCGCTTCGAACATACTTATCCCGCCGTGCTTGCACTTTCTGAAGCAGCTCTGGAAGTCCTCTTTCGTGTCTTTACTTCATCCTCCATCATGACAACACTCCGTATCACAGATCGCTTCTGGTATACGGCAATTTTTGTCAAATAGAAACATTATGGTGTGTCCTCATCCACCTTATTCAC
>NW_017731487.1:1345633-1351057 GCF_001890085.2 Hipposideros armiger | reverse complement strand
ATTTTTTTTTTTTTTTTAGCTGAGCCATCCTGCCACGTGTTGGCAGCTCAGCGGCAGCTCAGCTCGGGTGGAGAATCGAACTGCTGTTGCTCAGAGCTCACACTCTTGAGCGAGCTCTTAACCAACTGAGCCACTCTGCTGGCCCGGGAGAGGGAGTATTTTGAGAGGGATTAATGGCAATATGTGTTTTACTGTAATAATTTTTTTATTTAAACATTCACTGTATTTTGTGATCACACCTCATATTTTTGTATTCGTGTAACCAGAAATCGACGTCTCCGAGGCTTAGCGAGAATGAACGTGGCCCGTGTTTCCATAGGCGGACGAGCTCATCTTGGCGTAAGCAGTGTGCCCTCTGAAGCCCGGACGCTGAAAACGGGAAACGATCATTAGCAGACGCATTAGGACCTTTCCTCTTTTCCCGTCCACAGCAGCTATTCCTTCCTTTCCCCTCAGGTCCTCGGAGGCTATTGCATCATCACTCTGTTAGTGATGGAGTCGTGTGGTCTGCAGAAGACAGTCAGGGCTCCTGGACTGTAGGGGTGACAGCCGCTAGCTCAGCACAGACACTGGGACCGCATTCCCCAGTCCGAGCTTTGGTTTCCTCTTCTCTAAAGTGAGGACAACAGGCTGGCTGATCCCCTCAGACTCACCCCAAATGCCGTGCTACCGGGTTGTGCAGCTGAAGTCACAGTGTGTGTGAAGTCACAGCTGGGCGTTGCTTTTCCCAGCTGAGCCCTGGTCAGAACCCCAGGCGTTTGCTGCCTGTGGTCGCACACCCGCTGCGCTGCAGGGCTGTCTGTGCTGAGTGCCTCTCCCTCCAGGGAGCTTGTGGCGCATAGTAGGGCAGTCATGTCCCCAAAACAAGGTGGTGGGGGAAGTGTAATGAGAAACGCAGATTTCATAGCCGTGCGTGGAGGAGAGATGAATTCTGGTTGGAGGGGCGAGGAATCCAGGAACTTTCCGTGAGGCAGTGCTCTGAGCTGAGCCTTATCTAATGAGAATAGCTTTGAGAGGCAAGGTCACTGCGAGTGGAAGCAGGAGTGACAGGAGGAGGCGGGGACATGAGCAAGTGTGCAATGGGGTCACAGAAAGGGAGGCTTAGGTGCAGAGGACGGGGCGGGTGGACGTGAACCGGGAGGGTCGGCTGGCACCAGATGGCAGAGGTCTTGAGGCCGGCTGAGAGCAAGCCCGAGCCTGCACAGAGCTTTCCTTCCTGGAGGCAGCGGGTGAGCCCCCTTCTTAGGACTGCAGCTGGGGCTACAGGAGTCCCGCTTCTCTCCAACAGTGGGGCTCAGCTCAGGGCGAGCCCCCCCCCCATGGGACACATGGCAATGTCTGGAGGTATTTTTGATTGTCACGACTGGGGTGTGCTGCTGGCACCTAGTGTGTGGAAGCCATGGATGCTGCTAAGTATCCTACATGCAGTGTTATAGAGAACACACCCGCCCCCGCAAAAAAAAAGCAAACAATTATATATCCGGTTGTCCAACATAACAGTGGTTGAGAAACCCCAATCTAGATGCTTATCTTGGAAAATACTTCTCAAGGGAATCTTTTCAAGCTATTTTAATCTCTCTCTGGGCCAAATGTTTGGAGAGGGACATAGAGGCTGGGACAGCAGGAGAAGCCACCTGGCCCAGGCCTGGACGAGAAAGGCTCTTCCTTTTTTGGTGTTTCCCAGAGCCCAGCGTCAGCCGCGGACCTATCAGAGGGCTCAGCGCCATCCATGTGTGGTTGCACCTCTGTTATCTGGTGTCTCAGGCAGGGTGCACCCCTCCCACCCCGGGATTCCTCGTGACCACCTTAGCTGCATCACGTGTCATCGCTGGTTTCCCCTCTGCGCTCTCTGTCCCCACAGGGCAGTCTGTGCTGGTCCCGGGGCACCCCCAGCCCAGCCCAGGGCCTGGTGGCGGAGCGCGTGGCAGCTGTGCCTTGGTGGAAGGAGCGTGTCCTGCTGGGGGCCGCCCTTCTGAGCGAGGGCTCTTACCCACTAGGGACACAACTGAGGGTCAGCTTTGGTGACTTGGTGCTACCTGAGCATTTAATGGGAGCACTTGGTATTTCTGACAGCTTTCATGGGGGCAAAGGCTCTGGAAAGGGAACCCCTGCTGCCACCAACAAATGTGTCCCCCCTCAGAGGATATCCTCCTCAAGCGGATTTTCCAGCTGCGTTTAGTGATGGCCTTAGAAGCAGAATGCTTGTGTGGTGAGAACAACACGGTGGCACGATCAAACCGTGAAATGTATTTGAAAAGCAAGTTTTGAATAAAAATTAGCATCGCAGACCCCTGCAGGTCGCAGCTTTTAGGCTTTGATGTGAAGAGCTATACACAGAAATAGTGATTTTTTTTTGTTGTTGTTGTAAAAGATTGCATTAATTAGACAGCTAAGATACA
This sequence comes from Hipposideros armiger, assembly GCF_001890085.2. NCBI lineage: Eukaryota > Metazoa > Chordata > Mammalia > Chiroptera > Hipposideridae > Hipposideros > Hipposideros armiger. The sequence goes on along the minus strand of NW_017731487.1, from coordinate 1,348,658 downwards.
TAGATGTTTAATTAAAAAGATTGCTTGATTTTCAGATGCATCCCTATATTCCAAATAAACCAGGAGATTGTGGGGTCTTGGAAGCTGAGGAAAGGGGTTCTAGAGGGAGGAATATTGATGACCTGTGTCAGGTGCTACCGGGAAATCTGTTCATATGAGAATTGAGAAGCAATGCCCGGATTTACCAAGGTGGCATCACAGGTGACCCTGACAGGGGCAGTGAGGCAGGGCAACGAGAGAGAGAAAGCAGAGTGAGGAGGGAGTCAGCGCAGACTCACAGCTACAAAGGGGAGCAGAAATGGGGTCCCACATGGAGAGGAACAACCTAAGCAGGGTTTTTGGTGGTGGTTTTTGGCCTGGGTTGTTTTTAGCGGAGATAAGAGAGGTCAGAGTATATTTGTGTGCCAACAGGAACGACCCAGTGGAAAGGGGGATTTGATGGTGAGTAGGGGGGATGGGCTCAGAGCTGGCGCGAGGTCAGTAAATTGGCAGGTGGCAGCGGGCCCGTGCACAGGCAGCCGGGGGCCCTTAGTCAGGAGCAGGGACCAGGGAGTCGGACCGGCGCAGGCGCAGGCAGGCTGGCCAGTTTGATGCATCGAAGCTCAGCTCCCCTCGTGGTAAAGCGGGGAACATACCTTCCGAAGGTGTTCCGAGGAGGGAGCACAGCAAGTAAATGACAGCAGCGTGCATTCACAGTCACACTTTCTAGAATGCGGCCTTTCTCGTGTGAGGGAACTTGACCCAGTTCCGTTCTTCATGAAGCTCAGGGTTTGTGACTGCAAACAGGTTCCCTTGTGTGAGGCCATTAAATGTGAACGTTTTGTCTCTTTCAGAAACGGATATAAGTTTCTCTACTGTTCTGCGCGTGCCATCGGGATGGCAGACATGACGAGGGGCTACCTGCACTGGGTCAACGAGAGGGGGACAGTGCTGCCACAGGGGCCCCTGCTGCTGAGCCCCAGCAGCCTCTTCTCCGCCTTGCACAGGTAGGGCGCTCGGCTTGTCCACGCTCGCCCCAGAACTGTGGCCTGTCAGGCCCTCTTCTAACCTGGAGGTTTGGCAAGAATAGCCTTTTAATTGGCCTTCCCAACCGGTGTCCCCGCTCCATAGTGGGCACTGGAAAAATGGTCGTAAAATGCGGGTCTAGTCCTAGCCACCCATCACAGCCGCCCAGCGTGGCTCTCCAGACAGCGTCCTCATTGGTCCGCTGGGCATCACGTGACTTCAGGACCTGCCCCGCCCTCCCGCCCAGTCTCGTTTCTCCCCAGTTGCTGGAACTCGGTCGTGCTGAACTGGCTTCCTTTCCCAGCGTGACGGTCTCCCCTTTGAGGCTTCGCACGTGCTGCTGCCCTTTTGTGGGTAGCTGCCTTGCCTTCTCCCTGCGTTGTTGCCCCGCTGGGTCTTGAAGAATCAACTTGCATTCCATCTAATGGGAACCTAGGCTGGGTTAGTAGCCCTTCTAACCAGCCGCCACCGCCCACCTGGCCTCGGACCCCCATAATACTCGTGCATTCTGGGAGTTCTGGTCACACTGTTTATTGTAACGGACCTCTGGCAGACCACTAGCCAGTGTCCGATTACAGGTCCCCCTTCATCCTCCTGGCTGCATTGAAGGCAACCCAGCCAGACTCCGGCTTCTTGGAGTGGGGGGAGGGGAGCGCTGGGCTTCCCTGCAGCTGGGGGGCGGNAAGGTGCCTGTTTGTGTATTAACACATCCCTCCGTGAGCCCTCTCCTTTGATTACTTTAATTTTGGGCTTTCTGTTCAGAAAGTAAGTCGTGGGTCTTGTTGGCATTTTTTAATGAAGCATTTATGATGCGTGAATTGGAATGGACTGAACCCCCTCCTTTTGTGATACCCCCTTTATGTTGTTCTTCCCGCTTCTATCCTTATTTAGATCAGATACTCTTGGCCACATTTTGCCGACCCTCGGGAAGGATTGGACCCACCAAGGCATTGCTAAGCTGTACCACAAAGTGAGCCAGTAAGTATGGGGCGCTCTGCTGGTGCCCGCGGCACTCTGCACCCGGAATCTTGACTGCCAGGGTGACCTACCGAGAGGGGTGCAGGGGTGGCAGTGGGGAGTCTGAGCACATGGTGAATCCCACCAACTGCAAATCTGAATTCAATACCAAGAGACAAGAAAGGAAGCGATAAATGAATCAAAAATTGATGGCGAGAGAAGGAGGCGGCAGCATTAGGCGAGGGACTGAGGTTCATCTCATACGGAGGAAAGGCAAGCATAAGCAGGTGAAGAAACTGCAGTCTGACATACACCAAGAGATTTATTTTAGGCAAGAAAAGTGCAAATTCCAGGCCGATTTTAGCTGTGGTGCTGGCCCTGTGGTCCGGGGAGCTCTCCGCTGAGCAGCCAAGATGCAGTACAGCATCTGCTGGGGGCCACTCCAGACATCAGGCTGGGAGAGTAGATCTTAAGCTGTGACCTTGTGTCAGGCATGGTCTGCCCCTTCACGTAAATCTTATAGTAATTCTGAAAAGCAGGTAATAAGTAATAGCATTAGATGAGTGAAATCAACTCAGGGAGTTAAAGCGATTTGTCCAAATTCCCATAACTGCTAACAGGCAGAACTCATTAAAAGCCAACTGCAAGTCCATTGCTTCTGCTCTAGTCTGTCTCCAGGGTTCAGAGCCCACTGGGGCTCCCCTCCCCGCCCATCACTGGCTTGGACTTATTCACATTTCCTCCAACTTACCGTGGACTAGAGTGAAACCTCTCCCTCCAGTGCATCCTGGAGCTGGGAGGTGCCCGAGGCTCACTCAGGACAGCCCTTCTTTGCATGGGGAGGAAGGTGAGAAAGTTACATAGTTGGGGAGTGACAGGACGGACACCCAAGCCCGTGATATGCAGCCTGATGTGCTCACCTCTGGCCCATGTCAGTGGTGGTGGCAGGGAGTGCCTGTTGAGTGCCTGGCTTTGTGACAGGTGCAGGGATGACAGTGAAGTAGATGCTGTCTCTGGCTGCCTGGACCTTATGCTCCAGTGGGAGACAGGTGGCTGGGAGGAA
>NW_017731487.1:1233294-1336558 GCF_001890085.2 Hipposideros armiger | reverse complement strand
GGTGTGGGGCGCCAAGGGCAGTCCTGGACGCTCTCAGAGCACCGTGTACTGTGGTCACAGCAGGACGGTGGTGCTGCCAGAGGCTGGTAAGTTTCCTAAGTTGTGCCTTGGACATCAGTGAGAAGCTTTGTCACGATGCTGCCTCAGCGGGGGAGCAGACTAGCTGCTTGTTGCTGCTAACCATGCAGGCGGTGGAAACATCCAGATAGACCCAAAACGCCATGCTGATTGCGCTTTAGTATATTTCTTCAGCTCTAGAGCTACGCTTTCCATCACAGCTTTGTTTTGTGTGAGTAGTGGGTTTTTTTTCCTGTAGAAAAAGATCTCACATTGAAACGTACACATCCGGGGGAGAAAATTCAGGTAAAAACTATGGGTGCCATAGCGTATTTCAAGTCCTAAGAGCTGTCATGACTGTAGATCTCAGTAGAAACCCTAATATTGTAATGAGATGTCCGAGTGGTGTCTACAGTTTGCAACAAGTAGCATATATTACATACTAGGGCTCTGCTAGGCAAAGTAAAAAGCTGACATTTTTACTGTCCTACCACGAAATATAATTGAAAGTGACCCTTTTCAGTTTTTCCTTATTTAAATATCTTTGTCCAAGAGAGATTACTTTTTCCTCGTGAGGAATTATTTATAAAAGAAAGCTACACCTCACAGCTTACATTCCCCCTCAGGAGCTGGTGGTGCTTCTATGGCCGTAGCACAGCCTGGTCCTTCCTCACACTGCATTCTAGCCAGCACTCTGTGTGCGGGCTGTCCTGAAGAGTTTTCTAGAATTGTTGGGTAAGTCTGCCGTGAGCACGGATGACCTTCCCTAGCAAGACGCTTGAACTGGGTACAGTTCCAACTATACTGCCTGGGTTTAAATTGAAACGAAGGAGAAGGGTAGTAGCGGGTGGGTGTGCACGTAGCGCACTTGGCAGAAATAAGCTCTCAGCATGGGGCACAGAGAGGGCTCTGAAGTGGAGACCCAGAGCCCCGCGCTCTGATGCTGCTTGGCGACTAATTAATTGTGTGATAAGCAGGTGCTGTCCCTTCCCAGGTCTGTTCCCTCAACTGCCGGATGACAGGGTTGGATTAGAGGATCTCCAGGCTTCTTTTCAGGTCTAAAGAACTGATTCTAGGCAATATGTCTGAAAGAAGTTGAGAGAATCTATTTCACACACCTAATCTTTTGGTTCACGAGCTTCTGTTGAGGTAGAAATTGGCTTTGAATCGTGTGATTCTTTTTAGTAAACTGCCCTGTTTGGCTGTGGTGGCAGAGCTATTCAGATCATTTTCATAAACCCTCTTAGTACAATGCATATTCCTAATAAGTGTGGCTCCGGTCTCATGGGAAGAGGCTGTCACTGATAAGATAGATAGATAGGGATACACAGATTAGCCTTTGTCAATTCCATGGCTCCGGGTTACTGGACGGATTTGAACTTCTAGAGTTAGTTAGGCAACAACAGTGTGTGTGTGTGTGTGTGTGTGTGTGTGTGTGTGTGTGTGTGTGTATGTGTGTATGGAGAGAGAGAGATTGAAGCAGGAAGTTGGTTTTGTATGATTTCCCCCCAGTGGACTGAACTTTGAGACTTAAAAATCATACGACTGTTGCTAAGAGAGTAGATCTTAAAAGTTCTCATCACAAGAAAAACAAATTTTAGCTATGTGTGGTGATGGATGTTAACTAGACTTATTGTAATCATTTTGCAATATAGACGTTTAGCAAGTCGTTATGGTGTACACCTGAAACTAAATACAATGTTAGATGTCAAGTATGTCTTAATTTAAAAAATCATACAGTCACTCATATATTTATGAGTCCTGAGGTTCAAATGTAAGGCCCTTAGTCTTGAAGAGGGTTCTGGAGTCCACAGAAGTCAGTGCAGAGCCTGGACCAGCCCTTTGGGTCTTTGGACGCTCAGTTTGGTGCATCATCATCATCGTCACCATCTAAATTGCATTCTGAATGGGTACAGAGAATATTTCTAAAATATATGCAAGGTACAAAGGATTACCAACAGTGAGCACCAGCGTACCCATAACCCAGTTAAAACTAAAGGACATGTCATTATACCTGAAGTCCCAGTTGCTCTCATCCCTGCCCCCTCCGTAGTCATGGTAACCATGATCCCCAAATCTTATGCCAATCATTCCTTGCTTTTCTTAATAGTTTGATCACATATATTTGTAATATGTTTGATTGTGCACACCCGTGGAGTTTATGTAGACGATGCATACGTTCTCCCGGGGCTTGCCCCTTTCACTCAATATGTTCCCAAGGTTGCCGAGTGTCACTGTAACGCATTCATTTTGACTTCTGTGTACTTTCCTGACGTACGAATCCACCATGGTTCATTCATCCCTTGTACTGTCGATGGGGACTCGAGCTATTTCCAGTTTTTTGCTATGAAAAGCAGTGCTTCCTGTGTGTGTCTTCTGGGAACACGTGTGATAGTTGCTCCAAGGTGCGTGCTTAGGAATGAAATTTCTAGGCCAAGGAGCATACACGTGTTCAGCTTTATTAGGTCATTTCAAGCCGTTTTCCAGAGAAGCTGAACCACTCTGTGCGCTGACAGCGTGTTCCACTTGCTCCGCTTTCTTGCCAATAGGTTGTCAGCCGCTTACGTTTTTGCTAGTCTGGTGGGTATGAAATGTCTCTTCACATGTTTATTGGCCGTTTGGGCTTTATCTTCGGTGAAGTGCCTGTTCAGGGCTTTCCTCCATTTTCTTTTTGATTTGTAAGAGTGTGTTATCAATTCCATACATGGAGCTTTTTTAGGAGTGCCGCAAATGCCTTTCCCCAGTTTATGGCTTTTGATAAACATAAATTCTTGGTTTCGTGTAATTGAACGTATCATCTCCACTGTAGTTTGCGCTTTTTCTGTGTGTATTTAAAAAGCCTTCCCTGACCTGTGGGCATAAAGATGTCTCCTGTATTTTCTCTAACAGTGAGGCCTATAGTCTACCTGGAATTGATTTTTGTATAGAAAGTGCAGTAGGGGTCCATTTTCTGTTTGTTTTCCTTCCTCTAGGGATATTCAGTTGTCCCAACACCACTTGCTGAGAAGACTGCCCTTTCCCCCTGCTCTGAATGGTCACTGTGGCCACACATCAAGAGTCCGTAAATGTGTGTTTCTGCTCCTCGCCTTTGCTTTTCTGTGTAGCCATTAGAATCAAGTTCCATGAAAACATACAGACAAAAACCTGTTGAGTTTGATTGAAATTACAATAGATCAATATAGGGAGCATTAATATCTCCTTATAATATCGAATCTTCCAGTTCAGTTACATGGTAAGCTTCTTCATTTATTTAGGACTTCTCTACTATATTTTAATGAAGTTTTTTATTTAGAATTCTTGCACTGACATTCACGAACAAGATTTTGCTCATATTTTTCTCTGCGTTTTGATTTGGAGGTTATGCTAGACTCATAAAACAAGTTGGGAGCTGTTCTGCCTTTTTCTGTGCCCCTGGAGTTCTTTCTTCGTTGGATGGCTGGTGCACGTCTTCGGTGAAATCGCTTGAGCTTAGCATTTTCTGTGTGCGAAGATTTGAAAGTACAATTCCCTTTCCGTTTTGAGCTCTTTGGGGACAGCTGAGCTCTTACACGCATTTAACCTCTGAAGAGAGGAGTGTTCTTAGCGTCATGGCATCTTGGACGGTTAAAAATAGTTGGATGCTAATGAAGCTTATCCCGTCATGCTGATGCATTATTTACTTGTTTTAACAGAGAAGTGATTGAAAAGAAGCCAGAAAAGTTTAAAGTGCAGTGTTTGACAGACATCAAGAACCTGTTTTTTCCCAATACGGAACCTTTTTATGCTGCTTTTGGAAACCGACCGGCTGTAAGTAGTAGACCGGGTGTTTGAGAGCTCTGGGAAGTCCTGTCTGTTTGGACAGCAGTCCTCTGAAAGTCTGGCCTGGACTATACGTGCAGCAGCCAGACTCGCATCCTACTAGAAAGAGCTGGTAAAGAGCCATTTGCCTGCATCTAAAGGCAAGGAGATCGTAAATGATTTCACGGCCTCTCACTTTCTTGGAAGGTTGGCTAGTGAGTTTCAGTTTGAAGCATGAAATGTGGGCCTAGAAACATCAAATTCTGAATTACTTGCTGAATAAGATTATACCCTTCCTACCAGAAGGGATGCACAAAGCCAATCCTTAGCGCAGTGGTGAGTTCAGTGTTGCAAGTTTTAAGAGGACAGTTGTACCCCCTTAGCCACAGTTTCGCTTTCTGCGGTTTCAGTTACCTATGGCCTACCACAGTCTGAGAATATTAACTGGAAAATGCCAGAAATAAACAATTCGTACATGTCAACCTGTGCGTGGTTCTGAGTAGTGTGATGAGACCTCACGAGGGCCCACTCTGCCCCACCCAGGACCAACGTACCCACGCTGTAGACACTCCCCGCTTGTTAGCTTAGTCACTCAGTGGCCCTCTCTCTGGGTTATCAGATGACTGTCGAGGTGTCACAGGGCTTACGTTCAAGTCACCTTATTTCACTTAATAACGCCACATTCACGTAGCTTTTATTTCAGTATATTGTTATAATTGTCTTATTTTATTATTGGTTATTGTTATTACTCTCTTACTGTGCCTAATTTATACATTAAACGTTATCATAGGTGTGTACATATAGGAAGAAAAATTGCATGTATAGGGTTTGGTACTATCTGCAATTTCAGGCACCCATGGGGGATCTTGGAACATATCCCCGGCAGATAAGGGGGGACCACTTTATTGTTTCATATGGTAAAAGAAATGCCCGGAGATTTTGTGTGTACAGCCTCAATTTGCTGGAAAGTTCAGTGTGCTGGAGAATAGAGTTGGGTGCTAACTTCCCAGTAAGAAAATTCTCCTAATTCTCCCCAGTAAGAAAACATTAGGACTGCAGAGGGTGTGGTGGGTGGTCCACTCTTTAACTGAGTTCCTGACTAGATAAACAAACTGAGGCCCAGAGGGGAAAACTAATTTAATAGCTTCACATCCAGAGATATTCTTTCTCTACACCCGTTGGTTGATGAAAATCAGTTCTGGTTAGTGAGAATTTTATAATATTGCATCAAACCCAAAATATCATGGATTCATATTTATAACAAACTCTTTTTTTTCCCCCTAACACTTGACCAAACACAGGATGTGTATTCGTACAAGCAAGTAGGAGTGTCTTTGAACAGAATATTCACTGTCAATCCCAAAGGAGAGCTCGTGCAGGAGCACGCAAAGACCAACATCTCCTCGTGAGTATCCCCGCGTGCCCTGTGATCAGTGCGGCGTCACCATCGTGTCACCACCGGCTTAGTCTCGGAATGGTCTTCTACTGTTTACAGTATAACTTTTGGTCCCTTGTTGCCTATATTTTAATCTTCAATGCTTATGAGGGAACTATATTTTAACTCCTCCCACTTTGTCCAAAACTTAATTTTTGGGCAATCTGGATCAAATCAGAATCCCCCCTGGGTCAAAAATTTGAACTAGTGGTTACATTCTGCTACAGAATTGGAATTGAATGAATTTGAAAACTAGTAGTTTCGATTTGCCAAGTTAGGTTTGAAAGCCTAGAATGCGAATTAAAAATGTATCTAAATTGAAATATTATGCGAAGCTGTATTTAAAGATGAGGAACTGTATATCCCTTCACATCCTGGCCTGTAATAACATTTTCACCAAAAGCATTGCTGTGTAATTGGAAGAATTCCTCCCATAGTTTTGGTCGCGGCCTAGTTTCCCGGAGGCAGTGGACTGAAATGGATGTCTGCTTGTAAGGAGGCACCCTGGTTGGCTGTAGAATCTCTTTTGACCTTGACATGTCTCACTTTGGGTTCCTAACTTCTTAGAAGGGAGAGTGTTTCCTCATCCTATGTGTTGGGAGCTTTGCCCACTGGGTGACCTCAGGAAGACAAGTATCACCCTGCCTTGTCTGTTTCAGAGGCTGCCTCTCTTTTGGCCTGATCTGTGCAAACTCGGATAGCACCGTCTGGCCCCAGTGAGCTCCAGTGGGCCTGCTGGAGCCTTCCTCAGGTGGAGGAGTTGGAGTGGGCGAGCCTGGGTCTTCTCCAGGTGCCTTCTGTGGTTTCAGGTAGATGAGAGATCGAGGTTCCTCAGAGCAGACTTGCACTTTTAAGGTGCTCCAGCCTGGGACAAGCTGGCGTCTAACCCAGCTTAAACAGGGCGGCTCCAGGAGAGCGGCGGAGGAGACCGGTCCCTTTCCCAGCCCTTTCCTCGTAGCTTCCTCCGCCCAAGCGCTCAGTGGCCACCCCTGACAGTGTCACAGTTCCCTGTTCCCCCTCAGTCCCCAGCCGAGCACATTCCCACGTGACAGGCTTTCCTCCGTCGGGAGAGAAATTAGTGGGTTTTTATTTAGGGTCCAAAAGAACTCTCAACCACTGAGACAGTGCCCAGAAATGACAAAGGTTTCTGCCAGGCAGCAGCCGAGGGGCAGGTCTTGTCATAGGAGGCCTGGAAAGAGGGACTCCAGCATCTGCGCGGGTTTGCCCAGGAGGCCTCTGAGGCTCTCCAGTTCACTGAGACGCTGCAGTTAAAATGCGGCTGTCTGGGCCTTGGCCCAGGGTGGATCTCGGCATGGGAGGAAACCTTATGTATTGTCTGACGCCTGGACTGGAAGGTGTCGCTTTTCCTGTGAGAGAGTGACTCTCCTTCCCTAGGAAAGCACATGCTTTTGCCTGGCACTGAACCTGGTACAGCCATTTCCAAGGCAAGTGGGTGCCTGCCCCTCGGAACCTGGGACTCCGTCTCTGAGAAGTCATCTGAAATGTCTCAAGAGGGTAGGCGTCCTGGCTGGGAAGTGGGGTGTCCCTGCTTTTCTTCTTTGCATTTGTGCCCCCAAAGGAGCCCTGTGCGAGGAGGGTGGCCCCAAGAGAGGCACACGATGGCGCTCCCAGCGGGACTGGGTCTCGTGCCACCTCACCCTGGTGACGAGTGCTGAACTGCACCCTGTTGGGACAGCCACCTCCCATAGCCACAAAACTCAAACAAGTAGGTGTGAAAGCCAGGAGGTACTTTAAACATTTGGTTTAATCCCCAGGAAAGACATAATTCTTGCTTGTTACGAGAGATTTTTTTTTTCCGTTTTGTGCAAGCATGATGCTTCTCAGGAGCTCTTTTAAAGATTTTTATTGGGGAATTAGGGGATGGGAACAGCGTTGGGGAATTGGGGGAAGGGGAACAGACAAGTTGCTGTCATTTTGTTCTTCAGTCTAGTTGTGGAGGATGTTGCTTCACTGGCCCAAGTTGGCACCATCATTGCGCTCTTCCCGGGCGAGGCAGATCAGTTCCCGGCTTCTGGACGGCCGTTCACTGCAGCTGCTGGCCTCTCACGCTGGCTGCTGGCTACATACGATAGCCCATGGCAACCCACTGCCACAGGGGCTGCAGCCTATGCCGTCACCGGCGACTCAACTGCAGGCCAGCTCCAGGTTGAGCTGTTGTTCAGCATCTTAGCTGTGGAGGGCAGTGTCACTGGCCCTCATATGTGGGATCCGAACCGGGGCCCTCTGGCATCCCAAGCCAGCTCTTAACCAACACGCCACTCGGCCGGCCCTGGAAGTCATTTATTAAATATACACATTCATCCCTATTTACGAGTTATTTTATGCCTCAGAACATCCTAATTCCTGGAGTTTGTGTATGTAGAGAGCCCCTTTTGGTTCTTGGCAAATTAGAATTGGAGAGGGACCCAGTGACTGAGCAGGACTCTGGGGATTATGCGGAGAGGCCTGGGCTTGTCACAGTTCCTGGTGGAGGCACCTACAGGTTTGAAAACGGGTATTCGGTTCAGCAGCTTACTTTTTGTAGAATAGGCCACAGAAGCTAATATGCAACAACTTCTTGGGCACACACAGAAAACAAGAGTGAGCACGTTGCAGGGAGCATTGAGAAACACAAATGTGGTTCAAGTCCACACTCTAGAACAGCGGTTCTCAACCTTCCTAATGCCTCAACCCCTTAATACAGTTCCTCATGTTGTGGTGACCCCAACCATAAAATTATTTTCGTTGCTACTCTATAACTGTAATTTTGCTACTGTTATGAATCGTAATGTAAGTATCTTTTTGTTTTCCGATGGTCTTAGGCGACCCCTGTGAAAGGGTCGTTTGACCCCCAAAGGGGTCGCGACCCACAGGTTGAGAACCGCTGCTCTAGAAAGACGAAGGGCCTGAGGCCCAGAGAGGGCAAGACACTTGCCCCAGGTTCCACAGCACCAAGGGGGGAGTGGATCCCAGGTCTCTTGACCCTCATGCCAATGAGGGCTTCACTTCTTAAGGCTAATAATTAGCCAGAGCTAATTATTTCCTAACGTTGACAATTTACTGTTGAATAAATTTATTGAACGTCCAGTATGCATTATTTCACTGTTGCGTACATTATTCAACTTGACTCTCATAGGTACACTTTGGCACAGTGTTCACTTCCTTCCCTTTACAGTTGAGGACATTGTGGCTTAGACAGATGAAGCCATTTGCTCAAGGTCACATGGTTAGTAAATGGCAGAGCGGAAGGTCACATCCCTGTCTGCTTAACCCCAGGGCCCAGTGCCTTTTCATTGCTCAGCGGAGCAGGCGCAGTCGGATGCCCCACAGATCTGCGATCTTCCCCTGATGCCCATGTGTGAGCTGTGCAGCAGGTGGCTGTCCCTCTGCCATGCTGACTTCTTCCTGTCCTCCTTTGCTTCTGCTCTGCCCTTCTTCTCAGTCTTTCGTGCGGGTGAGGTCCCACCTGCCTCGCCTGTGGAGCCTTCTCTGATTCCCGCTTGGTACGCCCTTTGATTTCCTACTAATTGGTAAGGAATTATTCTCGAACACCCTCTGTTGTGTTAACCCCTGAGGTCCGTTCCTCAGGGTCCTGGATTTCTCCTGACTTCCAGGCACAGCGCAGGGAGCGTGGCACGTGTTCCTCTTGGCTAGGTGTCCGCCGGAGGCAATGACGTTGTCCATTTTCTTCCAGGTACGTGAGACTCTGCGAAGTGGTTGACCACGTTTTCCCCTTGCTGAAAAGAAGCCATTCTTCGGACTTCCCCTGCTCAGACACTTTCAGCAATTTCACCTTTTGGAGAGAGCCACTGCCGCCTTTTGAAAACCAGGACGTTCATTCTGCCTCAGCATGAAGTGTTCCCAGCAACCTCCTGATATCATACGAAGACCGGGCCCCCCCATTAAAGGATAGGTTTCCGGGGGCCGAGGAGCAGAGCTCAGGAGCCTGGTGTGCAGTCATTTGCTTAGGAGCCGCGAGAGCTGAGATGCTTTCTGTGCCTCCCCGCTGCCCCGGGGGCTGACATGTCTGAGTGACATCTGAACGGTGTACTCTACAGGCCAGGAGTCACAGGCGTTAATGGTGTGGGGGGAATTCCTCGGTTGTGGCTCAAAGCCAGTGGCAACGCTGCCTTTTCGGCCTGCTCCAGTGTGTTACCGGCTAATGGGCGCTGTGACCCTGTGGAAGTTGAGCAGAGGTGGCTGCCACGGGTTCCCGCTGATGACAGTATCAACTGAGGAACGCCTGATGTGCATGACTTTCAGTAGAGTAGGGCCACGGTTCCATTATGGTGGTTCGTACCACCAGTTCTGCACACGGCGGGGGGGTGTCCGTGTGGGGTCACATGACCCGAGTCTGAGGACTCGGAAGGGACTCCAAACAGGGCTTTGGCCTTGTGGAGGAGGTTCCCTTGCAGTATTTGCCGACCAATCTAATTCTTTAGGTGATAAGTTTTTCTTTAATTCCTTTGGCTAAACATAACCGATGTGAACAGCATATCCCTCCCCCAACCCCCACCCCCTTTTTCCTTTTTTGTGGCTCAAGGCTGGAGTTTTTATGCCTTAATGCACCTGTGGCAGACATTTTATTTCGAATGTGCTTTGCCTAGCTCTTTGTAACTTTGCAATGCCTTAAGCTCGGACTGTAGGAAATATTACTAAGACAGTGTTTGGGGTCCGTTCAACACTGTGCCAGCAGCCTTTTATCCAGCAAGGTGGTGCTGAAAATGTGAACTTGAACAGAGCTGATGCCAAATGGTAATTGGAGCTCTCAAAAGAAACTGGTTGGTTTTAAGACAATAGTTTTAAGAAGTTAAATTATATTCTCTGTAGATATTATTATTTATTACTTTACTCTGAGTTATTGTTATAAGCGTTTTAGCCATATTCTATTATAACTGTCACTGACACATTAAAAAGATATACGTTAGACTACCCAAAGAGCCTTATTCTATATATCTTACAACACTGACCTTCTTTTGAGATTTATGAGTGGCATGTTTTATTTTCCTTAGCTCTTCCACCCAAGGGCGAGAGCATGTAATAATTTGAATGACGTTCTTTAAGCCGGTAGAAGATGATTCTCTTACTTGTTGATTAAATTGGCTTGTGAAGAGAACAACTCGAAAAGTGAAAGAATTATTTTGGTAAAAAAATTTGCTTTACTTTTTGAAATGTTATTTTTCTAAAGTGCATTTTACTCCACTGATTGAAATGATTTCCTATTTAAATTGCCTTGCTAGAGTCACAGGAGGCAAAAAAAAAAAATGGAACAGTTGAATAAAATTTTACTCTTTCTGTGAAAGAAGACGCAGAGGTGTTGCCTGCGCGCAGTTGGTGGGCTGTTAGCAGTTGGGTGCCTTTTATGAACGGTCCGTGTGCCACACAGAGAAAGGCAAACATACGTGTGCAGTCGATCGCGCATTTGCACAGAAACAGACACGCATGCGCAGATTCCCTTTTTTGCGGCATTACGAATAGTTAAAAATAGCCCTACCTTCACTCCTCTGGGCTTATTCATTAGTAACCCTTAGAGGCTACATGAATTCTTTCTGTCACAGGGTGTTCTGGGGGTGAATTTTAACTGTTGCAAAGTAAGTGTAGGTTTGCGGAGGCTGACGGTGGCTTCTTGCGCTGGGAGGAGTCTGGCTGTGAGTGGGTCGCGTACCCCTCCTGCCATGGCCGTCGCCAGGCCGAGCGGCTGTCGTCCACGCTCCACGCAGGTGTGACAGCAGCCCCCTTACGCTTCACAGCGCCGCACGCTGAACCAGAGCACGCCTGCCTTCCAGAAACGTCAGGCTCAGATCTGTGCCAAGTGCAGAGTGTGACCCCCAGAGAGGCTGTAACATTCACACCTGCCTTGTGGCTTTGGAAAAGGAGATGTGTACGTGGGCAGCACTCACACATATGCGGGTTGGCTTATCGGTGGTGACACAACTATAACCAACAACCCCACCGTCACGTGCTGGAGCGCTGCCCTCGGAACACACATTTCCAGGTTGCCCTACGGCAGCGAGTCACTCCCTAGTGACGACAAGTCCTCAGGTGTTCACCACATGTGATGGGGAAAAACATACATACTTGGCACATTGCAGAAATGATCGCACCTCCAAAGAGAATTCCATTCTCAAGTCTAGGTTTGGCGCACTACTTTAAGTGTATTTTTATTTACAGCACTTGGTCTGTATGTGTATATGCTGGTGCGATGATAAACTCCCTGTAATACTTCATTGTGTTGTGCTGGATGCAAAGCTAGAAAATATTGTAATAAACGAGATCGATGAAAGACTTGTCTGAAAATGAGGCGTGTGAATTTTAAGTGGTTTTTGGTAAGCGATTAAGTTGCTGATTTTCTAGTGTGTGATATCAAGCAGATTATTTTATTCTCCAAAAAAAAGGCTCTGAACTGTTTCGAATATGTGGAATAAAAGTCAGTCTTTTCTGATGCCTTTGGTATAACACCCCCCTGCACGTGCACTTGGGAGGGAAGTAGGGTACAGAGGAAGCGGAGAAGGCGGCACCCCGGGTGCGCCCCTCCTGAGGGGATTGGCTCGGGGGCGGGGTGGTTTCACTTACACGTTGTGCGTGGAGTGCCTCCAGGGCCCGGCCCGAAGTCTGTGTTTCCCATCTGTCTGTTCCGTGTGCTTTTGTGAGATGGTCAGTCAGGTGCGGCCACAGGAGAAGACGCAGGAGGGGCTCAGGCATACCACGTTTATTATACTCACCCGTCCGAGGAACTGGAGGCGCGCCGTGCCACGCCGCGCAGGGCCACGTGGGGAAGCACCAGGGTGGTCAGGAGGCAGAAGACAGGAGCGAGGGGAGCGCCTAGGCTTTATCGGGGTTCGCAGGAAAGGCAGGGCCGGCAGGGCGAACAGCTGGGACTGGCTAGGCTGCCTGACAAGGCCTCTAAGCTATAGGGGCTGGTCTCTGGCAGCCTGGCGCCTGGCCCTGGGACGATTAAGGCAGAGGAATATTGCCTCCTGGGGTGCACGGGCCAGATTGAGGGGGTCTTGCATATCACAGGCATGCTCCTGTTGGGCCCTTTGCTGCCTCTTAAGAAATGGTTAGCTGCTCTCTTATCAGCAAGAAAGCCTTTTTAAAGATGCAAGACACTATAATAATATATAGAAAATAAAAGGACAAAC
The DNA here is from genome assembly GCF_001890085.2 of Hipposideros armiger. NCBI lineage: Eukaryota > Metazoa > Chordata > Mammalia > Chiroptera > Hipposideridae > Hipposideros > Hipposideros armiger. Next base: position 1,324,147 of record NW_017731487.1, on the reverse strand, counting down.
AGTGCAGGTTCCCTTGCCTCAGTTTTTGGACTCTTTCTTCTCTGTGGTATATTGATTCATTTTTTTTCATTTTGAACAAACCCATCAAAGCCCTTGCCTACTTCACCCAGATTGCTTAAAAACTGTCATAATTCCTATTGATTTTGTGCATTATCGACATGCCTGAGACGTCCTATTGATCTACCTGCATCGGCCTAAGTGATTTTGAAATAAATGTAAGAGCATTGGCCCCTCAATGCTTAAAAGATGGCCACAAGGATACCAGGCTGAGCTCCCCAGGAAGCCCAGATCCAAACCATTCACCTCTGGGCCTCTGTCAAATTAATGCTTGTGTATCTTGAAAACACAACAAACCCTCTCATTTGGTTGAACATCACAGATTTATTCCAACTCAATTTCAGATTATAAACTCTTACTTGTAAAACAAAAAGTAGCCTAAGCTGTAGTCTTGGGCCTGGTGATCCCCAAATTCTCCCGCTCCCCCACTTTCTCCGAGGGGTTCCACTAAGCTATGCTGTACTATCCCATTGGGTAGGGCTGGGGGTGGTGGGAGGCCTCCCGTCTCTGCCCTAAATGAAGAGAAGGTGGTTAAAATGCCATTAGGGTCTCCTTCCTGCCTCTGACCCCTTGCCAGCTGCTGCTGCCATCGAAGGTGGTCAAGTGTCACTACTATTGCAAGAAGGCTTGGTGCCTGAAGGAAACTAGAGTAAGACCAGACAGAAGTTCTGAAAGTCAGTGGGCCCCAAATGGCCACCTGGGGGCACAATCCTGTTTGGTTTGGAGGCACAGCCTTTAAAATCATTGTCTGGGCTTGACAAAGGCCCCTCCCCATAGCGCTTACCTTGGAGATCAGCCAGGTGTGTTGCGGGCTTGTGGGGAGGGGGAGGAGTTCCTTAAGGGATTGTCTGGGCACCAAAGTGCCTCCAACGGGCACAGCTCAAGGTCAAACTGACTGGCTTGGAGGAGAAGCAGTTTGTGGCTGCTGTTCAGGTCTAAGAACCATTTAGGTTTGTGGTCTTCAGAGTGTAGTCTCGGGGCCGGCAGCTCCAGCACGCGGTAGCTTGTTAGAAATGCACGTTCTTGGGCCCCACCCTCGACCTTCTGACTCAAACTGGATGTGCGGCCCCACCTGTGTTACTAAATCCTCCCCAGATTCCAGTGCACACTCAAGTGGTACACCTGAGGTCCAGATCCTGGTCCCAAGGAGCTGCCTCTGTGTTGCGGCAGCTGACATCTAACTTGAATCTTGCCTGGCCAGAGCCACAGAAAGTTTCTGCTGAAGGAGGGAGGCGCCTGGAAACCCAATTCAGGGGCTTGATTGAGTCACCAGGTGTCCTGAGCCTTTGGTGCACAGCTGCGGGCTCTAGCCACCTTCCTGGGCACCTCAGTGTGAGCTGGTCCGGCTGGGAGGGCAGTCTGCTTGCAGCTCAGTGCATGTGGACCAGCGGGCCTCGGCTGTGCCCGGATTTCTGAGGACTCCCTTTCTCCCCCAAATTGTCAGAGCCTGGAGGTGCTGTCCTGATGCCAGGGATCTTTTCACTGGTGCAGGAAGTCCATTCAGCCCTGCATTGCTTTTAATGAGTTTTGCAAGCAAGTGGCCTCTTCCGGTGACTCATTCTGCCTTTTGTGCACCGGAGATTGTGGTTTTAAGTTTCACTTTGGAAAGTAACCACTACTTCTGCTGCTTTCTCCACTGCTGGAATCCAAACAAGTTACATTCATTTTGCAACAAAGAAATGTAAATGCAGGCAGCCAGTCATATTTCTGTTCTGATTGTAAAAACATCCTTTTCCGAGATGGATGACAGAGCCAAGCGAAAGAAGAAATGGTTTCTATTTTCAAGCAGCACGTTTATTTGGGAACTCCATATTTTTCCTTCCAGAGTGGCTGGATAGTTTTGCTTTTGTTCTTTGTCTTTTGGATTCATATTTCAGGGCTATCCTAAAAATAAGTAGCACTTTCTAGTTGAGTGAGGCAGTTCACCTCTGATGTATTAAGACTTGGATCTGGACAAAAGTTTGTGTACTTCCGTGCAGCACACAAAAGATATGTATATACAGTAAAATAGTTTTCATCTGGACTTTCCACAGAAATCAGGGTGTGGTACCTGAAAGGTGAATTTCTCAGGATGAGACAGCCTGTGTTAAGTGGACAAACTGCAGCCTTTTTTCTCCAATTCGAGTGATATAGTCATCTTCAAAATGTTAGTGTTGAACTCAACTATTCTTCTATAATTTTACTTAAATATGTACAGACATAAAACAATAGCCCTTATACATGAAATAAAACCAAGTGCATTTAAAAGTCAGTGCAGATAAAACGAGAGCGCGGATAAAATGCAAAGTAACATGAATGTTACATGGTGGAAAATGTTGGTGTGTTGAAGCTAGTGAAATGCTGTGGGGTTTGGGTTTATAATAGAGGTACTCATGTTTTGTAATATGATTCATTGGTTAACTCCATTCTTCAGATTTTTCAGCACGATGGACCACCATTTCCATCATCTACAAAACACGTGATGAAATTGTCCTCATTACACGCTTCCATCTACCCTGTGTGCTAATGAACTATTGCAGATTCTGACAATAGGATGGGGTCCCTTCAATAAATTGTCTGCTGGTTGCACATGGTTGTCACAAAGCAAACAATGGCATGAAGGAATGGGTGCGCTGCCTGTGCTTTGGAAACAGTGAGATATGGCACAGTCCTGAGTTTTATAGTCACTGCTGTTTCAGATCACCGTTTAGGGTCATCCACTCTGTCTCATTGAGGAGAAAATTGATGCTGAGAGAGATTGTGATTTGATGAAGGTCCCCTGGCAAGTAAAAGGCAGAGCTGAACTCAGGTCTCCAAATTCATTCTACTTTCAAGTCTTCAGCCTCTGTCCCACTGAACCCACCCAGAGTGGCAGCGTATGGGTGGCTCCTGGGACAACATAGGGGAAGTGGGCAAGGAGCAGTGCAGTTGCCACACTGTGTGCGCACTGCATGAGCCAGCCTCCAGAACTCTGCATATCAGACAGCTGATGGTGATGAGGGGACACAGAGCAGGGAACAGGCCCTGAGAAAGACAAAACAGCTTCCACGTCTTCGTCTTCTCCAGGACCAAATCGTGCTGTGTGCCACAGTGCCTTTGCTGTTTTCAAAAGCTAAGTCATTTTGAAAAATGGGATATGCACTTCCTGCTTTGACCAGGAACCAATGCCAACAGGACCAGGTTGGTTCCTCTGCCCAGGCAGAGCTTGACCTTTCAATTCAGAAATATCTGCACAGACCCAGTTGTGCTCGGGAGGGGGAATGGAGCATGTGCAACTGCAGCTGCTGTCAAATCCAGCCTCTCCCGGCTGTACTGAAAGATTCACCAAAGTGCTGTGGGGCCCCCGTCTCCCTCCCCCGCCCCCAACTGGACACAGCAAAGTATGAGCCAATGAAGCAGCACATGGGGCACAGGATTAAGTGAATGGCTTCCCTCTCCTGCCTCCTGTTCTTTGCTTTCCATGTTTTTCCTGCACTATCACAAGAGCATAACAATACAATGGAGGCACTCACGTCCAGGCACTAAACTCCTGATGGAGAATATCCTGGTGGAAATGTGAATAGGTTTGGGGCTTCCTGTGAAGATAGGGCAGGGACAGGGAGTCTGGGGACCCTGAGCCTGAGCACATGTGGCTCAGGTGGCTAGCTATCCTGTAAAGAGTCCTGCTTTCCTATTACAGCTGAAGCTGACGCTGGGAGAGGAGCAGGGAACCTTCTAGGTCTCACGAACGGGGATTCTCAACCTTGGTCGTGTGTTAGAATTAATGGAGGGGATTTTATTATTTATTTATTTATTTATTTACTTACTTGTTTATTAATATTTTCCCTATGCTTCATTTCTTTCTCTTTTTTTAAAATTAGTTTCAGGTGTACAAAACAATGCACTAGTTATCCTTTTCACCCCTCACCAAGTGACAACCCCCCCCCCTCCCAAGCCACTGCACCCTCACCCAGTGGAGGAGATTTAAAAAATCACTGATGTCTAAGTCCCACTCCAGCAGGCTCAGCGTGACTCGGAAGTGCTTGCATCATAGACTCTGATTGTAGTAGGACTGAGATGCCCACACTGTGGGTTCAACCACAGCAGAAAGATGGTGGCTTTTATCAATAAAAAGATAAAGACCCTTTGAGCCTGGGGAAGGAGTTGTTTTACGAGGGGTATTCATTCGTTCTCTTGAGTAACTCAGAGAGAAGAACCAAAATGGAATTATCAAGAAACAAACAGCTAACAACAGCTGTGGTGCGCTGGCTGATGGGAGGGCATGGAGACGGATCTGGTAGGTGGTGCAGCACTGGGGTGTTAGGAACATCTGGGGAATCAGGAATCAAGAGACTTTAAGAGGCAAAAGGGAGCCTCCCATAAGATACAGAGACTTCAGATTTCTCAAGTTTGCAGGAGGACAGCAGGGTCTCAAATGTGATTTGTCTGGAGAGCCAATGACTGGCCAGACTCACCGGTATTCTGGTGAGGCGGAAACCAAGAGTGTTTCACTTGCTCATATATTTTCCATTTATTCTCCGAAGCCTCTGTAACGGGGTTTGACTGAGATCCAAGCTGCAGTGTGACCTGGTCTTGCCACCAGAGTTTTCTAAGGGGCTGGCATTTGCTTGGGTTTTCTAACTTTTGTGGGTGTGGGGGTGGCATCGAGATAATCTTGTGGTTCTTAATGGCTCTTTGGGAAAACGGGACGTGCAGGTGACGTGGCACTGGGTTTCTGCGGCTTTGCAGGTGCTAATAGAATTACATCCTTTCATTGGCAGGCGCCTGGGAAGCAGCGGCTTCAGAAGATATCCGCCCTAAATCCACTTCCATTAGGAACCCCTGTTGCTTACACTGAGCAGAAGGAGAAATTTGACAGGAGAATTATTTTAGACTTCAATTTTTGAGGCCTTTAATTCCTATGTGGAAATTTAAAAAAGGGAAAGAATTTACGCATTGTTCGATGTATATTTGGGGGTCGCTGTATAATTCCTCCAGGGCTACATTAGACAACATGGCTGAACTTGTTGATAAGGTGATATAGAATGGGGTGAACTTCCAGGATAGGGGAAAATGTGGCTGTGGAGGTAACATAACCCTGTTCTTTCCCATTGCAGAGCCTGTGGTGTTACACACGGAATAGCAGTAGGAGTTGCAGGAAGGGTGTCACAGCTGGGGAGTAATGTCCCCCTTGGACAGCTGCAGTCATAGACACACTGCATAATTGAATCAAGTCCAGTGAATGCATCCCAGGGTCTGGTGACAGCATTTGATCAGATGGAACAGCCTGAGGATTTATGGAGGCCCTGAAATATCCAGATGTTATTCCAACAACTGACCCACTAATTTACCTTTCTGGGGTTGGTAAGTAGCTCTCCAAAGCTGTCAAATTTTGGTGCTCGCTTCAGTGGCACATATACTAAAAGCTATCAAATTCCAGTAAACCATCTTTGATTTTTTTTTTAGTTGTACAACATTTCAGATGGATTATGGCTTTGACAGCCCCCCCACTCCAGGTAAATGTCCCCTCTATGGTGGGATTATATCTTCTATTTATTCAGTCAAAGATGCTGACACCTATTGGAAGTGAGGGGGCCACACAGAGCAGAAGGCAAGAGATACACTGTGATGCGTTTTAGTTTCCTTTGGTTCTTCATTTCTCTGCAGGACACTAGCCAGGTAAGGCAGGCTGTCTCTGTGTCTATAAAAGTAAATTTCTTATTGTTTTACAACACCCCAGGAAGCCCCATTCTGCACAGTTCATCCCTGGACTGTCACTTAATATTCTTTTACCTGGGGAGAGACAGTCAAAGAAAGAGAGAGAAAGAGAGAGAAAGGAATTTGTTCATACCATGTTGGGGCTGCAAGTCTGAAATGTGCAGGGCAAGCTGGCAGTCTAGGACCCAGGGAAGAGTTGAAGTTTCAGCTCAAGTCCAGTGGAGCATTTGAAGGCAGTCCGGAGGCAGAAGTCATCTTTCTCAGGGGACCTCAGTTATTTTCTTTTAAGGTCTTCAACTGATTGGATGAGACCCACCCACATTTATGGAGGGTCATCTGCTTTACTCAAAGTCTACTCTTTTAAATATTAATCACACTTAAATATCTTCACAGCAACATATGGATTGGTGTTTGACCAAATATCTGGGCACCATAGTTTAGCCAAGTTGATGCATACAATTATCATATAATATTATAGGCTGAAATTCTGAGAAGTATTGTATGGTATGGTATAGCCGGGACTTGAGTTGAGAGCTGTCTGACTCCAGAATTTGTTCCATTAAGACACACTATATCAGTTAGTGTGTGTGTGTGTGTGTGTGTGTGTGTGTGTGTGTGTGTAGAGAAAAAACCTGGTATTTCCCCAGATTTCTCAGTATTGTATCTTTGTATGACCATTTTATGGAACCTGGCATTCTGGGAAGACAAGGATTTCTTTTTCTTTTTTAGAAAGATAGTTATTAATCCGAAAAAATATATGCACCCCTATGTTCATTGCGGCGCTATTCACAATAGCTAAGACTTGGAAACAACCAAAATGCCCATCGGTAGATGACTGGATTAAGAAACTGTGGTACATTTACACAATGGAGTATTACTCAGCTATAAAGAAGAAGGAAATAGTACCATTTGCAACAATATGGATGGAACTAGAGAACATTATGCTAAGTGAAATAAGTCAGTCAAAGAAAAACAGATACCATACGACCTCATTTATATGTGGAATCTAAAAAACTGAATAAATGAGAAATGTAAACAGAAATAGTCTCAGAGACACAGAGGAAAAGCTGAGTGTTGCTAGTTGGGAGGAGGTGGGGATGAAGGAGAAGGGGAAGGGATGAGACAATACAAATTGGTAACTACAATATGGCCTCAGGGATAGACAAGACAGTCTGGGGAATATAATCAATAATGTTGTAAATATTTTTTAGGGGGCCAGATGGACTCATGTCTTGTTAGGGAGACCACTTCATAGTCAGTGTGGAGGCCTGACCACTGCACTGTATTTCTGAAGCTGATGTTGAATAATAATGTATGTCAACTATAATTATATATACATATAGCACGGGACATGGAGTAGAGAGTGGGAATGGAGTCAATGGAATTGTAATAGATAAGCATGATATGGGGGGTGGGAGGGCAGTAGATGGGGGAGGAGGGTTGTTTCTGTGTGAAGGGTGAAAAGGATAACTATTGCATTGTTCTGTACACCTGAAACTAACAATAAAAAAAATAGTTAACATACAATATTATGTTAGTTTCAGGGGTACACCACAGTTATTCAACATTTATATACTTAAAGAAGTGACCAACATTATAAGCCCAGCAATGATTTTTTTTTTTTTAAGATTTTATTGGGGAATTGGGGGAGGGAAACAGTGTTGAGGAATTGAGGAAGGGGAACAGACAAGTTGTTGTTCTTCAATCTTAGTTGTGGAGAGCGCCAGTCACCATCTGGCTGCCCCATTGGCAGCTCATGGCCTCTAAGCTCAAGGTGCTGTGTTCAATCTTAGTTGTGGGTGGGCATAGCCACCATCCTATGCTGGAGTCAAACCCAGAAGCCTTGTTGTTAGGAGTGCACACTCTATCCACTGAGCCATCCAGGCGGCACCTAAGCTCAAGGTGCCGAGTTCAGTCTTAGTTGCAGGTGGGCGTAGCCCACCATCGAACAAGCAATCTTGTTGTTACACCAGCTGAGCCATCCTGCCACCTGTTGGCAGCTCAGTGACAGCTCAGCTCGGGCGCAGCATCACTGGCCCATGTGGGAATCGAACCGGCAGACCTGTTGCTCAGAGCTTGCGCTCTTAAACCAACTCTTAACCAACTGAGCCACTTGGCTGGCCCTCCAGCAATGATTTGACATCATACCATGCTATCACAATATTATTGATCATATTCTCTATGCTGTATATTACATTCTTATGACTTATTTTATACCTGGAAATTTGGACCTCTTATTTCAAACCTTCACCTTCCCCCTGACTTTAAAATTTTTTCAGTTATATTATAGTTGACATTCAATATTATTTTATATTAATTTCAGGTGTACAGCATATGGTTAGACATTTATATAATTTAAGAGGTGATCTCCCTGACTAGTTTAGTACCCACACCTGGCACTATACATAGTTATTATTATATTATTGACTTATTATTGACTATATTCCCCATGCGGTACTTTATATCCTCACGACTATTTTGTAACTATCAATTTGTACTTCTTCATCCCTTCCCCTTTTTCACCCTGCCCCCAATCCCCTCACATCTATCACCCCAACAAATCTAGTCCCCATCTGACACCATACGTAGTTATTACAATATTATTGCTTGTATTCCTTATGTTATATCCTACATCCCCATAACTACTTTGTAACAAGCAATTTGTACTTCTTAATCCCTTCCTCTTTTTTCACCCAACTCCCCAACCCCCCTCCCATCTGGCAATCATCAAAATGTTCTCTGTATCTATGAATTTGTTTCTGTTTTGTTTATTTTGTTCTTTAGATTCCACATATAAATGAAATCACATTGCATCTGTCTTTGTCTGACACTCCACTCAGCACAACACCCTCCAGGTCCATCCATTGCTGCTGCAGATGGCAAGAACCCATTCCCTTCCCTGGATGAGCAATATTCCACTGTATATATGTAGCACCTCCTCTTTCTCCATCCTTCCATCAATGGACACCCAGGCTGCCTCCACATCTTGGCCATTGTAAACAATGCTGTAATGAACATATGGATACATTCATCCTCTTGAAGTAGTGTTTTGGGTTTTTTCGGATAAATACCCAGAAGTGGGATTACTAAGTCCTTCTTTGGCTCTGTTATAGCCTTTGTTTTAAAGTCTATTTTGTCTGGCATAAGTATTGCTACTCCAGGTTTTATTGTTGTTGTTTCCATTTTCATGTTGTTTCCATCCCTTTATTTTCAGTCTGTGTGTGTCTTTCAATCTGAAGTGATTCTCTTATGGGCAGCATATGTAAGAGTTTTTTTCTTATCTATTCAGCCCTCCTATGTCTTTTGACTGGAGCCTTTAATCCATTTACATTGAAAATAATTGCTTACTTGAAACCTACATAATTTTACTAACCATTGTCATCCTAATAAATTTAATAAAATAAATTTAAAAAATAATTGTTGATTGATTTGTAGCTATTGCCATTTTATTATTCATAATTTTGATTCCCCCCCCCCCCCATCTTAAAGAAGTCCCTTCCAGATTCCTGTAATACTGGTTTGGTGGTGATAAACTCTTTTAGCTTTTTCTTGTCTGGGAAGGTCTTTATCTGTCCTTTGATTTTAAATGATAGCCTTGCTGGGTAGAGTACCCATGGTTGTAGGTCCTTGCTTTACATCACATTGAATATTTTCTGCCAATCCCTTCTGGCCTGCAAAGTTTCCGTTGAGAAATCAGCTGATTGTCTCATGGGAGCTCCCTTATAAGTTTTTCACCTTTGGCATTTTAATTATAATGTGTCTTGGTGTGGGCCTCTTTGGGTTCATCTTGTTTTGGACTCTCTGTACTTCCTGGGCTTGCATGTCTATTTCCTTCACCAGTTTAGGGAAGTTTTCCATCATTATTTTTTCAAATAGGTTCTCAATTCCTTGCTTTTTCTTTTCTCCTTCTTGGCACCCTTATGATGTGAATGTTGTTACACTTGATGTTGTTCCAGAAGTCTCTTAAACTATTTTCATTTATTTGGATTCTTTTTTCCTTTTGCTGTTCTGGTTGGATATTATCTTCTGCCTTGTCTTCTAAATCACTGATTTGATCCTCTGCTTCATCCAGTCTGCTAGTGATTCCTTCTAGTGCATTCTTCATTTTAGTTATTATATCCTTCACTTCTGACTGGTTCTTTTTTATGCTTGCTATTTCTTTGGTTTCTATGTCCTTTTTAATGCTTGCTATCTCTCTGTTGAAGTTCTCACTAAGTTCCTTGAGCATCCTTATAACCATTGTTTTGAACTCTGTATCTGGTAGGTTGCTTGCCTCCCTTTTGTTTAGTTCTTTTTCTGGAGTTTTCTCCTGTTCTTTCATTTGGGACCTATTTCTTTGTTTCCTCATTTTGGCTGCCTTTCTGTTTGTTTCTATATATTAGGTAGATCTTCTATGTCTCCCAGTCTTGGCTGAGTAGCCTTATATAGTAGGTGCCCTGTGGGGCCTAGTGGCACAGTCTCCCTGGTCACCTGCTCCAGGTGCTCCAGAAGTGTCCACTGTGTGGGTTGTGTGTGCCCTCCTGTTATAGTTGAGCCTTAATTGCTATTGGCATGTCAGTGGGTGGGACTGACCCTCAGGTTGATTATCTGTGGGGTTTGGCCATGTCCACAGCTTATGGGCTATTGTGTGTGGGGGCTTACCCCCCTGAATGGAATTTGCCCCAGTGGGCCCTGGGTGCCTGTTGAGACTGCCTTTTGTTTGTGCCACTTGTGGGGCTAATTGGGAAGTGCTCTGCTGTGATCTGAAGCCAACCTCCAAGTATGTTGGTTCTGGGGTCTCTTGGGAGGGGCTCCGGTGCAGGCCCAGGTCACCCACTGCCTGTGACTCTTTGGGGACTACCTGGTAGGAGCTACAAAGCAATCTTTGGTTGTTTGCTCCCTGTGCTAAAGTTGGAGGCATGTGGGAGAGGCCATGCTGCAAACTAAGATGTCTGCCACAAGCCCTGGGTTTGGGATAGCTCTGCATAAAGCCAGGACACCTTGAGGCCTGCTGCCACCTGCTGGCTCCCTTAAGGTTTAGCTGCTGATAAAGCCTGTGCAGTACACGACTTGGATGAGGCAGGGTCTCAGGGAATCACTAGAGTGGGAAGAACTGTGGTCACCAGGTTAATGTAGATTCTGGTTTGGTGCCAGTGCTGAGCCTGGAGTTAGTTATTCAGCAAAAACCTCAGAGCACACCGAAGCCAGTCACTGCCTGCCTGGAGCCTGCAGACTCTGATGGTTTTCCAAGAAAGAGTGCAATGTGGACAGCCCTGTCTGCTTGCTCTGGGGGAATTGGGTGGGGTGGGGTCCCAGTGGAGCTCACCAGGCCAATCAGATTCAGATTTGGCCATGTGGGAGAGGGCTCAACACAGGAAAGATGGCGCTCACCTGCCGGCTGCTCAGGAGACGGACCCCTAATGGGGAAAATGGAGACAGTTCTCTAGCTCTTGCTTCAAAACCACACACCTCAGTGTGGCCCTCATGTGCCTCTGATACACCCCCATCACCACCCCTTTGCTGAAGCCTAGGGTGAGTGCCTGTGAGTGAGTGAGTCTGTGCGTGGGCCATTTAGGAGAAAGTCTGGGTTTCCAACATCCTTCCATCCCACCCGGATGGTCAGAATTCTTACTGTTTTTTCACAGCCAGATGTTGTGAGAGCTCCTCTTCCTGGCATCAGTACTCTGGGCTGGGGAGCCTGGTGTGGGGATGGGGTCCCTCACTCCCCCGGAGGGGAACTTTTGTGGCCAAGATCTCCCTCCCAATTCTCCATCACCACACAGAGCTTTGGGGCTGGCCCATTTTGCACCTCTGCCCCTCATACCAGTCTTGACTTGGGTTCTTGTTTCTATCCTTAGTTATGAAACTTCTGTTTAGCTGGACTTCAGATGGTTCTCCAGGTTGATTGTTCTATAATTTAGTTGTAATTTTAATGTGTTTGTGGGAGGAAGCAGGCAGAGAGTATCTACCTGCCATGTTGGATCTTTCCTCTGGGAAGACAAAGATTTCTGGAGAGATGTAGGAGGCTGAGCTCAGGTCTAGTTCAGTTCAATTTGATTCAATGCAGCCTGCATTATTTGGCACTGAGCGTATGCCACTTCACTGTGGGCCACAGCGTAGTTTGGGAGAAACATGAAAACACATGGCTCATGCCCTGTGGATCCTGTGGAGGTGAAGGCAGGCAAGCCCAGAAGTAGAATGGACTGGGGTGCACCCTGTAATAGAAATCTAGGGTTGTGCCTGATGACCTGCCATATTACTCAGATCAAACATTAAAAATTCAGTCCTCGATAGACAATATTGAAAAAAATACAATTTTTGAAAGAACTATTTAAATTTGTGTTGCTTTTACATTTTAACCAAGCTTAGTTTGTCTTTGACAAAGAGCTTAATGATTAAGAACTTGTGATCAGCAGTGATGTGTGTGTGTGTGTGTGTGTGTGTGTGCGCGCGCGCGCGCGCATAATTAATTGAAAAGAACCAACAAACTTGGGTTTGAATCCTAATTGGTGCTAAAATTAAAATAAAGGTAAAATCATGACTCACGGAAATATTTAATGAATACATGTCAAGGATTTTATTTAACTCATTAATTAATGAGGAAACTAGTAAAATGTACAAACAGGTTCAATGGAGAATTCAAAGAACATGCAAATATATGCAGTCAGGAATGGAAAATGAATTTGCAAATAGATGCAAAACTATTCAGAGTCCACAGACCAATAATCAGTTGCACCTCCAAGGACCAAAATTCATTTGCATTTCCATGGACAATAATTATTTGCATTACTATCAATTTTCTACAATTTACAGAGTGGTAAAATAGCACAAATGTGTACAGAAGGTGTAGATACCTTGGAAGTTTGCCCTAGAAAGAACATCTAGTCATCTGCATTTCCCCATTTCTAAGACTTTCACATTTTTTTTTCTGACACTGGAGAATACTAGGATAATGGCTTCAGGCATGTTATTAAGCCTCTCTGAGTCTCAGTTTCTGCTTCTGTAAAATAAGGCTGATATTTCTTCATGGAGTTGTTCTGCAGATTAAAAGTAATTAGATTTTATATATATTATATATATGTATATCAGATAATATATATATATATATATATATATATATATACAGAGGGTGCCAAAAAATGTACATACATTTTAAGAAAAGAAAAACTGTATTAAAATTGTAATACTCAATATACACTGATAATAAAAGATGAATACAAGTCATGTATATACATTTTTTGACACCCTCAGTATATATATGCAATATATATATATATATATATAATTATCTGGCTGAGAGTAGGTATTCAATCAAAATTAGATTCTTCTTACACTGTATTTTTTCAAACTGGCATGTGGATTTGTTCCCCCCAAATCTCTTCATGCATACACTTGTCTTCAGCATTTGCTGAAGGCTTTTTATACCGGGCGGATACACTATTATCCCAGGGTGTGTAAATCATGGTTAAGAGCAATGACTCAGGAGCCAGACTGCCTGGGCTAATAATGACTGTGTCCTTGGGCAAGTTACTTAACCTCCATGTGCCTCAGCTCCATCTTTAAAATAGGGGTGAGTGTTGTAGGTTGTTTTGCAGATTAAATGAGTTATTGTTTATGAAGATTTGAAGCAGTGCCTGGTACCTGCTAAGTGTATTCTAAGTATTTGCTGTTATTAATTGATGAGTACAATATGCATAGAGTTAACCAAGAGTCACTTCTACGTAAACAAACCCAAGTTAGGGAAAGACAAAAATTGTAAAACACCATTCGCATATCCTTGTTGATAAACTGAGCTGTAAAGCTGTGGTGATTTTATGGTGCTCTCTGGGCAGCTTCGCAGCTCCCAGCTGTCTCTTCTCCAGGCTAACGCACACATAGATGTTTGAGCAGCTCGCTGGGCTTCTCTCCCCCACCTTGTCCTGGGTCTTACTTTTTTACGCAGCTCTTCCGAGATGAGAGAAATGCTTTCTGGCTCCTTCAGGGAAAAGCCGGTCTGGGAAGTCCATGCTCCTGCTATCACCTGTTCACCAGCCTCAGGCTGGAGGTGGAATGCCATCGTGCACTCAGACACATGGTTCCCTTGGTCTCGTTGTAAACTTTGAGGCCCTTACACTCTGCGGGGTCCCCACACTGCTGCAGGTTCCCTCATTCTGGCTCTGGCCGTGAGGACAGACGGACCCGGTGGCTTGTTGGCCTCGGCGTTTCATTACTGAAGGCAGTGGACATAGGGCTGAGGTTTCCAGCGGTCTTGAATGAAGAGGTCCTTGCAAACACTGACACACCCACAGGACGAGACCCGGGGATGACTGTGCCTTTCCGACTACTTGCATGGGCCTGGCCCCTGCGACCTGCAGAGCCACCTCAGAAAGCCCTTTCCTGAGTTTTCATCTGATGAGAGGAGGTGGTCTCTAATTCCCTGCTCTGCTTCTGTTTGTGGCATGTAGTAAAAATCTGCTGAGGCAGCATCTGGCCCAGGATAAGAACAGTCAGGGGAGAGACACCATCGCTGGGCCAGGTGAGGCGATGAACTATCGTGACCATGGTTTCCTGAGCACCTCTTCCATGTCGGGCACTGTGATTCGTGCTTCATGCTTCGTACAGTCTAACAGTCAAAACCAGCCCCAAGGTAAGGGGAGTGATGCTATATGTGTAACACACAGGGACTCGGAGCTCAGTGTCTCTGCATGGAGACAGTGTTGGGCCAGCTTCCGGAGGCCTGCTGTTCTCCGGTAAATGGAGGGACAGATGGACAGAAGAGGCGGTTTGGCACGATGGGTCGGGACCTGGCCAGGTGGGCTACAGGGGTGGGGCTGCCGTGGACCTCGCCTGTCCCATCTTTCGCTGCTCCCTGTCCCCACCGCCGTCACTCTGAGCCACAGGCCGTCGCCATCGCCTGGCTCTGGCCGTGCCATCACATGCTCCGTTTCCTCCACCAAAAAAACCTGGGGACCATTTTTAAAAAATCAGTTTGTTTGTTTTTTTTAGTTACAGTTGACATTCAGTATTATTTTATTTTAGTTTCAGGTGTACAGCGTAGTGGTGAGACATTTATATAATTTATACAGTGATCCCCCCGATTAGTCTAGTACCCACCTGGCACTGCACATGCTTGTTGCAACATTATTGACAATATTCTGTTTTACTTTACATCCCTGTGACTATTTTGTAAGTACCTATTTGTATTTCTTCATCCCTTCACCTTTTTCACCCCAGTACCATTTTTTGAAGATGTCCCAGATGGGTTCCAGCCAATCCCTACCTTAACTTCTGTTATTATTCCCTGGTGGTAGCACGTGGAGACACAAGCGTCACCTGGTGAGCACACAGCAAAGACAAGCTTGAAGGGCTCTGGGCTGCCGGGCTAAGAAGTGCCCTGCGTGTCAGCAGACCTGCTCCCCGCTCCTGGTGTCACCTCGGGAAAGTCTCTTTCCCTCTCTGGGCTTGCTTCTCCACCATCGAGTTAATGGGTTGGCCTGGACCCCTCTTTCTCCAAGTGCGGTCTCTGGGCTGGCAGCACCAGCCTCCACATCACCAGGGAACTCACTAGAAATGCAGATTCTCAGGCCTCACCCAGACCTGTTGAGTTAGCACCAGGGGCACGCAGGGCAGGATTCTGTTTACCAGGCCCTTGGGGGGTGGTTCTAATAGAACCTGAAGTTTGAGAACCGCCGGTTTAGGTGAATTTTAAGTTTCCTTCTGGCTTTAATAGTCTATGATTGTCTGCTCTTATATGTGAGGAGGACAGATTGCACCTATTACCGATGACTCCTGAGGACAGGACGGGCGGCATCACACAAGGAAAATGGAACTCAAATAGGCGGCTATATACGTTCTTCCCAAGGCAGCGCCTATTACTGCCCTTCTGTGAATTCCATCTGCGAATTTATTGAAGCAAAAGCTGAAAGGAGACCCTGGGAAGGTCTGATGCCCTGCAGTGAACGCATGAAGAACAGCTCTCGGTTATCCCTGAAAGGCCTCTGAAAAGGTTCCCTGTGGGCAGCACCTGGAGAGGGAGGCTGGCGGCAGCTCTGTGCATCTCAGAGCGGATACTGTTTCTCCCGCTGGGTCCTGACACAATGGCCAAGTGTGCGCTGGCCCGGCCGCCCTCCAGCTGCAGCTGTGTGCCCCACGCTCCCTGGACGAGTGCCCGCCGCCCGAGAAGGGCTGATCTGTTTCTGCGGGAGGCATCCCCAGCTCCTGCTGATGGGTTTGTCGCTCCCTCATGGAAAGTTCTGCTTTCCGGAGCTGGCCTGGGACCAAGCCAGGGAGCAGTTATCTCAGGGCCTGGCACATAGTAGGTGGGGTGAACATCACCTGTTGGGTCATTTCTTATAATTGCTTTGGGACTCTAATGCAATCCTAGAATCTATTTGGGGCAGCTCCTTGGCTCCCTGCTGCCACAGGGAGGGACAGATTATATCAGACTCCTGTTCTCCCAAGCTCCTGTCTAATAGAAGAGCGATAGCAGGAAGTCACATTTTGCCCTATGGCGTGCTCGATGGTTTCCCATCTATAACATTGCGCCATACTATCACAGGATTCTAGGTAGGAGTTGTTTCTAATTTCCAGACGAAAACTCTAGGGCCCCGAAAATAAACATCCTGACCAAAGTCACCCAAAAAGTAAGTCAAGAGTCAAAATGCTCAATTTAGTTTCACTTATTGAGTACTAACTAAGCACCCAAATAGTATACCCATTCTATGGTTATTCTATGTAACTAGGTATCGTATCTACTTATTCTCTCTATCGGGTTGTTGGAAAAGTCATGACGCATTTTTGCAATGAAAAACAGAAAAAATATGACATTTCCGACAACCCAATATTTTATCTAAGATAGCTATTTATTCTAATCCTCACAGTAATGCTTTAAATAGGTATTATTGTCAGCATTTTACAGATGAGGAAACCGAGGCTCAAGGGTGTATATTAATTCGCCCTTGATTGCAGGGCTAGAAAATGGCTAGAAGGAGCCCTTGGCCAAGTTCCTTTGCTTCCCTGAGCCTCTGTCCTCATCTGTCAGAAAAGCATGGTGGCATCTACCTGGAAGCCATGTTGTGCACATCAGGCTGCTGGTGCACGGTAGATTGTCACTACATGTTGGTGTCCTTCTCCCTGCCCTGGGCGGGGACTGGGAGCACTGCAATCTAGAACTTACGGCCTTGGGACAGGAATGAAAATCTCAGATGAGTGGATTTACCGTTGATTTTGGTCATTTTTATCCGCTGATTTTTAAACCATCCGTTTCATAAACAGCTATGGTCCTATTTTCCTGGCCCAAGAAACTTCTAGGTAAACTATTGAGAGAGATCAGAGTCTGAGCCCAAGAAATGTGTGGCCAGTGCTGGACCAGACCTGTGTGGGGGCTGTGCTGGGTGCTGAGGTTTTCTGGGTCTCAATCCTTCTGACAGGCTGATGTTTTGTGAGGTCACTTTCCTCTCTGACTACGCATAGTTACGCATCATTCCTTCAGGAGTTAGGGGGCCTGGCCACTTCCCTTCTTCCCCTCCCAGAAAGGCAGCCACACCAGTTGAGAAGCTTCAGGTCAGACCAAAGGGTTGAGAGCTGCCTGTGTCCGCATCTGGGATTCTCATGGCTGATGGCATGCAGGTTCCCTTTCAAATTGACTTCGACTCCTTTTGTCTTTCTCAGAGAGTTAATAAGAAGCTTGTGCTCATTTAATCATTTAGTCATTCAATACACACTTAGTAAGTGTCTACTTTTTATATCTAGGGCATGCACAGATGAAGACAGTGCTTTCTGTGTAGTAGTAAAATACAAACAAAACCGCTGGGTGAATGAGGTTGGGGTTGAGGTTTCACAAGGGTGATACTGGAGATGGGACGTGAAGGTTGAATAAGAGTTTGCCTGTGGAGGATTGTCATCCCAGCCAGAGAGAACAAGAGGAGTCCAAGTATTGCAAAGGTTCAGAGATGTCACAGATACCTGTGTGTTTGGGGATACGAAGGTTTACCATGCTAGCATCCATGATGGTGCAGTTTTTGCCTGTGTGTAGGAGTGTGGCTATGTAGGCATGTTTCTGTGTTTAGGGGAAGGGCGTGTGGATGATGGTTAGAAGGAAATGGATGAAAGAGTAGACAGGGTCCAGCATGAAGAGACTTGATGTGTCTGAATATCACCAGACATTTGAGTGGACGAAGGGTCCTAGTCTAGGACAGGAAACAAGGGGGTGACTGAAGGAAAACTGTCACAATAGCAAATGTTTTGGAACCCTCAGGGGTAGCCCGTCACCTGTCACCTTGGACTGGTTCCAGTGTCTTTAGAATCCGGTACCTGCCTGTGAAGCTTGAGCCCTCCCTCTTGCCTGTGTGGCCCCTGAAGGACAGCTCAGTGCTGGGAAGAGGTCAACAAGGAATAAAACCCAGCCCAGGCTTTGAAGTAGTTCGCAATCTTGGAGGACAATAGGGAGGCAGGAGATGCCCTGGGCATTTCCTGAGCACCATCTACAAACACAGCTGCCACCCTCATTTTTGCATTTACTTTTTCCTGTTTAGTTGGGCTCATACAGACAAATTGCAAAAAGACAAATTACTCAAGCCTTATTCAGTCATTCACTCAGTGAGCACGTATGCTCCAGGAACTATTTCAGCCCCTCTGAGTTCAGAAGGGAATGATTCTTCAGTGACAACGAATTTGTCAATTTTTGCTGTCGGTGAATTGTATCATGTCCCTGAACTTCAGTTCCGCATCTGCAAAACTAGCAGAGCAATTCTCACCAAACAGGAGCTAACATTCAAAGGAGAGGAAAAGCAGGTGGAAGTATCCGGCTCATCATAGGTGGAAATGCTTATTTTTCCTCTCTCCGCATACATAGCTTCTCTCAAAAACATGGCTTTACTTTGTTTGGTCAGGGAGACCGGTGTGGTTCCCCGCGCCACCAGCAGATGGTGCCCAAGAACCCCGTGCCAGGAACAAGGCCACCCCGCCCCCTCTCCCACTCTCTGCCACACTGCAGCCCCCTTCCCTGCCTTCACCCCCTTCTCAGTCATCCTAGGTCCCAGGCAGAAAGTCACACAAAACACTTTGCATCTGTCAGCAGATTCCTGGAAGGTCACGCTGAATGATGAATGCTCCTGGGTAGGATGGGAGGGTTCTTTTTTCTCTTTTTCTTTTCTTTCTTTTTTTTGTCTCCCATGTATTGCATCACTGGGCAGCCTCTTGACTTGATTCATCAGACTCCTGTGGTTTTTAGACCTTTCCCAATTCTTCTGCCTCTGCTTGTTTTCCGGGCCCCTCTGGCCAAGGCAGGATCCCCAGGGTTGGTGGTGGCCAGGGAGCTGGTTCGTGTCCAGCGTAGCTACTCCCTTTGCTCCAACAGATTGTGGTGCTGAAGACAAAGACCTGACGTTGCTGTGACCCCAGGTGATGCTCTCTCAGTCCTGATTCCCACAGAAGGGGAGCCTTGCCTGGCAGGGAAATGGGTCTCATCTTCAAAGTTCGATTTCCTACAGGGTCACGGCCCCTGAACCCCTGGCCTGAGGCACCCCCTCCCTCTTCCTGACCACATGAATACTGTGGGTGGTATATTTAACTTTGCCAGCTCTTGAATGAATTACCCCAAAACAAAAAACAAATGAACCCTTTGTTCTACAGGTATCCTGCGCTGGTCCCAATTTAACATGTGGACCAATTGTCTCTGTATCAGGTATCAGGACCACAGCCTTGATATTTTGTTGGAGGCATGTGAGCCACCCTCCAGAGGTTATATGGGATAAGGAAGCACTCTTCTCTATTCGCCACCTTACTGTAGGCCGGGCAATGTGAGTTATTACATGTTTGGAAACCAATAAAAATAGACCTTGTCCTCAAGGAGTCCTTGGCCGAGGGGGCATCAGAAGACAGACACAAGTCTAGTCCCTGGAGTGGGACATGCTGTGGACTAGCTGGAACATGTGGGTCCAAGCCTCGACAAAGGAAGGCAGGAATGGCTCTGCTCAGCAGCGCGTCTAGAGACCCACGTGGGAATTCGTGCTTCCGGCCATCTGTAGCTTCCGGCTCTGAGGCTAGAGGTCTCGAGTCCCAGAGCGGAGACGTTGCCAGCAGGGAATAGAGCAAGAGCTCAGTAAACTTAATGCTACAGCTGCTGCTTGTCGTTTTGGACTCTTTGTGCCAATCATCTTCAGGCAAGGAAGGGTGCTCTCTATCGGGTAGGGTCGTGACTCTGATCATCATGAGAACATGGGGCTGCCGCTGCGTAATGAGGGCAGGGAGAAGTGTATTCGGCATTGAGGTGACCCCATGGGCATCCATCTCTCGGTATTCCCACTCCCAATTCGAACAGTAAATGGGCAGGTTCCACAGCTGTGGCCTAAGAAGGGCAGGGTGACCAGGGCTCAGAGTCCCCTAGGTGACGATCTGGTCTCCCTCTCCCTCAGGAAAACCCTCCTAGATCGCCACCCTAACTCATGTGGAGGGAAATTCATTGTGGGTGGTGGGGGAGGGAGTTGATGAGGTTCAGGTATGACCTTGGGACCAGTGAAGCAGCCCCTCTCTGGAAAGTTTCCCCAGGAGTGACGATCAGTCAGAACCCTGAAGAAGCTTTGCCTACATGGAGTGAACTTCATGTGAGAGGCAAGGGTATTTGAGTGGCTTGTGGGGTGGGCTGCAGTAGAGGTCGTTGCTACCCTTCTAGATCTCTTTACCTGATAGTTCCTTCTTGGCTTTGGCTGCTCCCTTCCCTTGAGGATTGCCTTGGATAATGGATGCTGCCCTGGGCATACTGGGAGGTTTATGCCCTCTTACTGAGGATGGCTAATGGTGGACTAGCCAATGGTGGACTGATATGGGGACCAGACAGCCTCTTTGCCTCAAGGTGGGACAACTCTGGCTTCATTTATGTTCCACACAGACTTCAGGTGAGCCCACATCTTTGCTGAGCTTTTTTGCCTGCCCTGCCCTGCATCCCGCTCCTCCTTAAGGGTCCTCCTGAGAGTCCTCCCTTCATAAACCACTTGCACAAGGACCCCTGTCTGAGCCTCTGCTTCTAGAGAGCCTGACCTAAGACAAATAGCTGTGGGAACCCAAGGGCAGGAGGTACTTTTGTCTGGCAGCTTAGAAGCGTCTTCCTGGGGTGGGTCTTGAGGGAGGAGTAGGAGTTTGATGATAGGAAAAGACATTCCAAGCAGAGGAACAGCATAAGCGAGGTACACCAGCCCTGTACTATGTCTGACACTATCGAGCTGTTATATTTGGCTGGAGTGCTAAGCATATGGGGGTGAGTTGGGCTGTGAGTGGAGAAGTTGATACCAATTAGTAAAGGCTCAAGGAAGGAGACTGGACTTCAAGCTTAAGACCTGAAATAACCTTGCAGAACTCTTCCCTTGCCCTGCTGTAATTGGCTCAGACCTGAGGGACCACCTCTGAGGAGTTAATTGTGATACAGAAACCATCCTATGTCATATTCCAAGTCAATAGAAGAGTTAGGATAAAAACCTCATGCTCCTGGGAAGAGCGCAATGATGGTGCCAGCTTGGGCCAGTGAAGCAACGTCCTCTACAACTAGACTGAAGAACAAAACGACAGCAACTTCTCTGTTCCCCTTCCCCCAATTCCCCAGCGCTGTTCCCATCCCCCAATTCCCCAATAAAAATCTTTAAAAACAAACAAACAAACAAACAGAAAACCTCATGCTCCCAAATTCCAGTCCAAGGCTTTGTTTATTCATTGCTCATCATAATGAAATCATTTGACTACTAAAATAATATTTTTTACCCACTCCTAAGCTGTGTGAATGGTTCCCTGATTCATCTATTCTTCATGCCCTTAAATGCTTCTTTCTTAATTCCTAACAATTAATAATAATTCAGATACATCTCTTATTTTTTTTTTAGCCTCCCTAGATGTCAGCTGCTTTCATGTACATCAATGCATTTATTCTCACAATTACCCAGTGAAGCATGTGGTATTATTCCTATAACAAAATGAAGTCACAGAGAGATCAAATGGTGTATGCAGTGGAGAAACCCAGAATTTTTCAACTCTATTACCAGAGTACATTTTTTTTTTCTATGTCATTTAGTTTTTGTTGAATAACAAACCACCCCAAATCTTAGTGGATTAAAACAATTGATTTATTTCATGATTCAGTGTGTTGGCAATTTGGGCCATGCTCAGCTGGGTGGTTTTTCTGCCAATGCGGGCTGGGCTCACCCATGCACCTGTGGCTCGGCAGCTCTGTTTTTGGAGGTTATAGGTGATTTGTGGCTGGAGCAAGGGGTGTAACAGGCCCACGTGTTTCATCCTCCACAGATTAACTGAGGCTGTTTTCACACAGTGGTAAAATTCCCAGAGCACCTAGTTAAGACACGCTCCAGCTCTTGAATGCCTTTGAAATCTCTGTCTACATCACAATAGCTAACAACCCACTCGCTAAATCAGATGGCTAAGCTCAGAACCGGTGTGGTACATCACGGCCTGAAGGCATGGATGCAGGGAGGGGGATCATTTGTGGCAAATTTTTAAATCTATCATATTCAGTCTTCAAAAAATGTTTTTAAAAATAAAAATGTAAATATGCATGATATATATGTGTATATATGTGTATATCTGTCTACTTATACACATATATACATATATATGTATTATGTTAGTTTGGAAATTTTGGGAAATATAAAAAAATCTAAAGAAGAAAAAAAATCATCTGCATTGTGCCATTCAGAGATAATTGCTGTTAATATTTTAGTATGTTTCCTCCTGTCTTATGAGCATATGAGTGTGTGACTATGTGTGAATATATGTTGGTGTACTATTTTCTTTTAAAAAATAGAAGAATAATATCAAAGCCTGCCTTTTTAATTGACAATATGAACACTTCCCCATTTCATCAAATAATTCTTGAAAATGTGATACTTTTTAATACTCTGTCATATCTCATCATATTTCATTTAATCTTACCCTGCCTTTTATTTATCTTCCTGTTGATTTAGGTAGCTTCCCTTTCTTTCTCTCTTTCTTTCTTTCTTTCTTTCTTTTTTGCTTTCTTTCTTTCTTGTTTTTTTTTTTTGGTTACTATAAATAATATTTTATTGAAAATTCCGGAATATAAATCTTTATCAACATTTCTGATGATTTTCCTAGAATAGATTCCCAGAAGCGAATTAGTGGATCAAATAAGATAACATTTGTAGGGCTTTCAATACATATTGCTAAATGGCTTTCCTGGCATTTGCTCTCTCCTGTGGGAAAGGGCCGGCATTGTGGCACTCTCAAAAGCCCTAAGTATTATCTTAAAAAGAGAAAAAAGATCAGAGAAGAAATGGTACCTTATTTTAATTTGTATTTCGGGTTACCAGCAATAATAAACATTTTAGAAATGCTTATTGACCACTTATACTTCTTCTATGAATGCCCTTTTCCTTAAAAAAAAAGATATTCAATTTAAATCAATTTGTATGAATTACCCTATATTAATGCTATTGACATACTATCATCTAAGATACAAATATTTTTCCCTTTAGGTATTTTGCCTTTTAATTTTGTCTGAAGAAACTTTTATTTTTTGACATATAGGGATTTAAAAATTTTCATTGTTGAATCTATTTTTATTTTATTTTTTATTTTATTGTTAGTTTCAGGTGTACAGAACAATGCAATAGTTATCCTTTTCACCCTCACAAAGTAACAACCCCCCTTTCCCCTTCTAGTGCCCTCCCCCCCATATCATGCTTATGTATTACAATTCCATTGATGAATCTATTTTTCTTTTCTTTTCTTTATAACAGCTATTGCTTTTATGTTTACGATGTCATTTTTGATCCATCTCCTTAAAAATGTGAGATGTAGTGGCTTTGCCACTTAGCAGACCAATGTTCAGAAAGGCTGTCTGTCTTTGGAACCAGAGCTGACAGGTGAAGTTGATCTCCAGAGAGACGGTTTCCCCTCCAGCTTAGCCAGGTGACCTGCCTCCAGGGTCCCCGTCTAACTGACACAAGGCTGATAAGCAAAGGCCCTTTGGAACCTGTGGTGTTGCTGTGAGCCCATCAGAAAAACTGCACGTTCACCTGTGGCTTTTCTTCTGGCCGTTGGCCCTAGGCTCCCACCACGCTGACCAGAAGCAGGCACCATCCTCTCAGAGTTGGTGTCTCTTACAATCCTGGTTGAACTCATCACCACACGCTCCAACGGTTTGCACTGCATAGTCGTTTCTGTCTCCTCAGGGTGTGGATTTCGGTCCTAGGGGCCATGACAATGAATTGCTTAGCAGGTTGATGGGCAGGGCTGTCACTGTCCAGTACCTGTATTTTAGTGGAGCTTCAGAGTGATACTTGCCAAATAAGAAAGAGTTGGTTCTTGATGATGTTTGTCCCCCAAAGAGATCTTTGATGAAGTTAGTTCTTGATGAAGTTTGTCCCCAAGATTATGCACTCAAGATGGGAGGCAACACAATTGGTCTTGCAGGTTCTCTTTTGCATTCATGGAGACCTGAGGCTGATTTCTTAGCTGAAACAAAGAGGAGATATGATTATAGGGAAAAAAGATGGGGCGATTCGGAGCCGTTCAGAACAGGGTTCCCATTCCCTCTCTGCCACTAATTATGCCACTAATATAAAGGCTGTGACACGTCACTCACCTTCCCAAGCCTCTGCTTCCTGTCATTGGTAGAAAGTTGTGCTGTGCCTTGCTCGGAGAACTCTTCTTAGTATGGAAGGAGATAATGCAGGCCGAGTGGTTGGCACTAAATAGGTTGTCAGGAAAAGGGGGATAGAATTTTTATCCAGAAAAAGAAAAGCGATCTAAGTGGGAAGGTGACGGTTTAGAGATCTTGGAATTTGTGAAAATTTCAAGAATCCCTTTTCGAATGTCGGCGATCTGTTACTGAGCTTTTCCAGGTGCATGAGGTACTGGGTTTGAGGTAATGTTAACACAGGAGAAGCACTGCACAACTTCTATAAGCACTGAGTTTGATATTAAAACATGCAAGAGTATGCAATGGAGTAGAGTGCAAAAGTCACATGAACTTGTAGGATACACATAAGGCTTGAAAGGGAGTGGCCACCAGTGGGAGGTCTCTTGGTGCTCAAATGTGCAGAGGTCTGAGCTCTGCCTTCCTTGCTGGTAGGGCTACTTCTGTGGAAATGTTTGAGAAACTCTGGGTCAGGCTGAGAAGCTTCCTATGGGGAGGAGCCTGCTGGGTGGCCACACAGACAGTGCTTAGAAAGGAGCAGCTTCCTCCTAGCCTTCCTGGAAGAGAACTTTCTGGGAAAAGAAACAGGCTCATGCATGGAATTTTCCAGGCACGATACCTTTATAAACTCCTCATGTGGGGGGGTCGTCGGAGCTGTTCACAGACGATTTCTTGTTCTTCCAGGCACTCAGTAGGATTACACTTCCCTGAC
This sequence comes from Hipposideros armiger, assembly GCF_001890085.2. Taxonomy (NCBI): domain Eukaryota; kingdom Metazoa; phylum Chordata; class Mammalia; order Chiroptera; family Hipposideridae; genus Hipposideros; species Hipposideros armiger. The sequence goes on along the minus strand of NW_017731487.1, from coordinate 1,299,083 downwards.
CCCTTGAAATTAGTTGTGGCCATGTGACTTGTCGTGGGCAATCAATGAGGGCAGAAGTGATATGTGTCCCTCCTGAGCAGAGGCCTCAGGAGCCAGGGTTCGGTTCGCCATTTTGCTCACCCAGCCTCAGACATCCTGGAAACGGAATGGACCTTCTGTCAGCCTGGGTCCCTGAATGAGGATGACACACAGCAGCATCTCCCCGTTGGTCGTGATGACACGTAGCATAAGTGAGAAATAAACCTTGCTTGTTTTAAGCCTCTGGGCATTTGAGACTTGTTTTTTTTCCTTGTTACTGCAGCTGAACCAAGCTCATGCTGACTTATATACTACCTGAGGGCCGACACCGAAAGGTAGATGGCTTTATTTTGCCCAGACAGTGCTGGATGCACAGCTAACACCTGGATGTGTCCTATGCCAGAGAATTATTGATAAGGTCACGTGCCTGGCCGAGGAGATTTGGGTGAGGCGGACTAAGCTGTACTGCTCCCACTGATAGCTGCTCCCCCTCAGTGGGAGCTGATCAGCTAATGATGACAAAGAAAGACAAGGACAACCCTGTGTTCAGTGTTTGCTGCGGAGCAAGGACCCTGCTAGGTGCCTTCTCTAGACTCTTGAATGTTCGCAGAAACCCAGGAAGTTACTATTACATTCCTTCTGTTCTATAGATGAGAATATGGTATATCAAAGACGTAACTCAGTCAAAGCCACCAAGCTAGTGAGGATCCGAGTCGAGACGCAAGCTCAGGCTGAGGAAGTGAACGGTGAGTGGAGAACCTGTGTCATTCCCTCTGCAGTTATGTTTCTCCTTAGGGCTGAGTTTTATCAGATTAGGCCCAAGGAACCATTTTCTGAACGAAAAACCATCTTTTTTCTCACTGCTTTTTCCTTCATAGCGCCACTTGTTTAATATATGCGTCTCCCACAGAGAGGACCACACTGTCTCATTAACTCTTGGGTGTCCCGGCCCTGGTGGTCAGTGCTGGTACACAGGGGGCATTTAGTAAAGGGCTGCTTATGCCAATAAAGGCCCCTCATGTTGATGGAGGAAGCAAGGTCGCGTAAAGGGTAAAGCACAGACCCTGGAGCCAGGCCACCTGGGTTTGAATCTCAACTGTGCTACTTCCTAGCTGTGTGACCTTGGAAGTTACTTCCACCCCTCGATGCCTAATTTTCCTTATCTCTTGAACGATGGTAATACTAGTGATGAAACTCAATTGTTGTAAGGGCTGGATGATGAAGCACTCAGAACAGTGCCTGGCACATAGTAAGTGCTCATTGAGGACTAGCCATTTGTATGTGTGAGTGTGCTGGACAGTGTGTAGGGTGTGTTTCCTATAATACTGTTGTTAGAGCCCGTGAGAACACGGATGATGCTGCAGTGTCAGGGACGCTGTGGTGTCTGAAATCATCTGGTACAGCACCTGGTATCAGACAGACCTGGAATCCTACCTTAGCTCCGTGGCTGTTAACCAGGCACAATGGGCTGAACATTTGTGTTCCCCCAAAATCCATATGTTGAGACTGAATCTCCAATGTGATGGTATTTGGAGTTGGGTCTCTTGGAGGTGATTAGGTCATGAGGACAGAGCCCTCATGAATGGGATGAGTGCCCTTAGAAAGGAGACCCCAGGGAGCCCCTTCCTCCCTTCCACAGGAGGACACATTGTGAGAAGGAGGGGGTCCATGAACCAGGAAGTTCACTAGACATCAGATCTGCCATTATCTTGACCTTGAACGTCATTCCCCAGAACTATGAGAAATAAATTGCTGTTGTTTATAAGCCGCCCAGTGTCAGATATTTTTGTTAACATGGCCGATATGGACTAAGGCACAAAGCGATTTGGGCAAGAGCATCACCCACCCAGAGTTTGTTTCCTCTAGCTGTAGTTGTGCTGTGCTTTGCTTCATTAGCAAGCACATAAGCCCCAACATTGCTGGAAAGGAGTGAACATATAAAAAATAATGATGAACACAAGAAGGACATACCTGCATGGCAGGTGGGGTATGCGGATAAAATGAGGTTTGGTCTATGAAAACTCCTTGCAGAGTGCAGGAAACGTGCTTGTAAAGATTGTAAATGATGTTGAACAATGTATGAGAGAAGGTGGATTTTGCAGAATGAATGCAGAGCAGAGACAGGCTTTGCCCTTTTAGTGTGTGTGTGTCGGGGGGTGTTGGGGGATGGTGGTTTCTCCTTCCCCCTCTTCGTTCTTCTGGCTGGTCAAATAATTAAAATGACATAAGACAGATTAACAAGAGAAAATAATCAAATTTAATTATGTATGTAAGTATGGGGTCCCGTAAGAATATGAAATCCAAGGACAGACGGGCAGTTGAGGCTTACGTGCCATCTTGAGCTAAGGAGAGGGAGGAAGGAGAAGTAGTTTGGGACTTCAAAGGGGAGGCAGCCAATCACATGGGGATGGAAAAGCCATGTGTGGTAAACAAATGTTCGCTGGGCCATCCTTAATGTGGCCCAGAGAGGACTTGGACCAAACAGGCCTTCCGAGGTCCCTCCGTGTCTATCACACGCTAGATCATACTAGACTAAAGGTATCTATGGTGATAGCAGTCTTCCTGGAGAGGTCCTCTATCCAAATTCTTTTAGGCGGTGAGGGGGAAAGTCAAAGTCTCTCCCTGAGTCTTTTGTTTCTTACAAATAACCACTTTAAAATATTCGGTATCCCAAAGAGGCTTATTTTTGGGTGACGAAGTCTGCTCCCCTTCACAGAGTTTAGGACTTAAATAGCCTATGCTGGGATGAGGGTATGACAGATTATGTGACAAGAATTTCTTGGCGATTAGGGGAAATTCTGGCATTGAGAATTGCATTTTGGTGATTTTGCCAGCACTCAGGTTTCATTTGCCTTTCTCGCGGGGCAAGCCTGCGCACAAACGGCTCTTTGCTAATGTGCCATAAAGTGGATGGATCATGAGATCAAGCCTTCTGCTGCCTCCTGGCTGTGTAGGAACAAAGAAATCAAACCATTTCTCCTAAAAGATTCCCGAATGGCTGCAATATTTTAGCTTACTGAACATAACTGAATTAATTCATGATTTTCCTAAAATAGGAATTAAATCCATCAACCTGTGGCTCTGTCATGCTTGCTTAGGAGACATGCCAATTGGTTACATTAATTCTGCGGAAAAAAATAGTTGTGAGGCAGTTTTTTTTTTTGTCTCTCACCTGCACCGTGAAACCTTGGGTGGGCTTTTTCTCTAGTGGAATAGATTAATCTGTTCCTTGTATAAATGGAATTGTGAGCTGAGACATTACAGCAAACTGCTAGTCTGCACCCTCCACCATGAACTATCAGCTTTATTAGTTCCGTTCTTCAAAACATTGTGAAATAAGGAAAAGCATATTGTGCAACCAAGATATGGCAGATTTCAATGCATACAATTCCAAGTGACCTTCCTGGTTTTCTAACTAAGTGTGAATTACTTAGTAATGGTGGAGTTAACTGAACTATTATTCACTCAAAACATTGCTATTATTCACTTAACACAAAGCCCCCATGAGATGCCTCCAGTATATTAAGTATGTTATGGGTAATTATGCAATTGCTAAACTTTTCTAAAGCATTCATTTGGAAATTCAGGAAATGGAAGCATCAGCAAATCTAGATTTTAATTAACCTTGGCAGCGACCGTAGTATAACTCTTGGTAAATAAGGGGGGGGGACTGATTAATATTATTATTAATATTTGGTAAATAAGAGGAAAAACTTAAAGTTTAATAAAGTTTGTATACTACTTGTCTGTTTCATCCTTATTTGGAATTTGCTACCCCATTTTAGAGAGATGGTGGGGAAATTATGGATGAAAATTTTGTAAGCAAATGTGACACTTCTTGAGACAATGAAGAAAGTGCTCCTCTGAAGTTTTTGCTTTTTAATTTTTAAAGATTTTAATTGAAATATAGCAAACATACAATGTTATATTAGTTTCAGGAGTGCACCATAGTGATTCAACATTTATATACCTTAAGTAGTGACCACCATGATAAATCCAGCAACCATCTGACACTGTACCACACTATCACAATATTACTGACTATATTCCCAGTGCTGTACATTACATCCCCATGACTCCCTTGTTTTATACCTGGAAATTTGAACCTTGTATCCCCCTTTACCTTTTACCCTCTTTTTAATTTTTTCAATTACAATTGACATTCAATATTATTTTATGTTAATTTCAGGTATATAGCATTGTTGTTAGACATTTATATAATTTAAGAAGTGATCCCCCTGACTAGTCTAGTACCCACCTGGCACTATACATAGTTATCACCATATTATTGACTATATTCCCTGTGCTTTACTTTACATCCCCATGACTATTTTGTGAGTCTAGTTTGTATTTCTTAATCCCTTCACTTTTTTCACCGTGCCCCCAAGTTCCCTCCCATCTATCACCTCGATAAATCTAGTACCCATCTGACACCATATGTAGTTCTTACAACTTTATTGACTATAGTCATTATGCTACACCCCACACCTCATGACTACTGAGTAACCACCACTTTGTGCTTCTGAACCCCTTCCCTTTTTTCACCCACCTCCCTAACCCTCCTCCCATCTGGAAACCATCAAAATGTTTTCTGTATCTATGAGTTTGTTTCTGTTTCATTTGTTTGTTTATTTTCTTCTTTAGATTCCACTTATAAGTGAAATCATATGACATTTGTCTTTGACTTACTACACTCAACAATACACCCTCTAAGTCCATCCAGGTTGTTGGAGATGGCAAGATTTCATTCTTTTTTATGGCTGGGTAATATTTCGTTGTATATTATGTACCATCTATTTTTTATACATTCATCCATTCAGGAATGCCCAAGTTGCCTTCATACCTTGGCCATTGTAAATAATGCTGCAACGAACATATGGATACACACATCCCTTTGAAGTAGCATTTTGGGTTTCTTTGGATAAATACCCAGAAGTGGAATTACTGGGTCTCTCTTGGTCATTTGTTATAGGCTTTGTTTTGAAGTCCATTTTGTCTGGTATAAGTATTGATACCCCATTTTTCTTTTTGTTTGTTTGTTTCCATTTTTATGGAATATTTTTTTCCATCCTTTACATTGTAGTCTGTCTTTCAATCTGAAGTAGGCAGCGTATGTAAGGGTCTTGTTTTCTTATCCATTCAGCCACCCTATGTCTTTTGATTGGAGCATTTAATCTATTTATATTTAAAGTAATTGTTTGTAGATAGATATGTAGTTATTATAATTTTATTATTTATATTTTTTTCATCTTAAACCATGCCTCTAAGATTTCTTGTAATACTGATTTGGTGGTGATGAACTCCTTTAGCTTTTTCTTGTCTGGGAAGGTCTTTATCTCTCCTTTAATTTTAAATGATAGCCTTGCTGGCTAGAGTAATCTTGGTTGTAGGTCCTTGTTTTTCATCACTTTTAGTATTTCCTGCCAATCCCTTCTGGCCTGCAAAGTTTCTGTTGCGAAATCACCTGACAGTCTTATGGGAGCTCCCTTGTAGGTAACTAACTGCCTTTCTCTTGCTGCTTTTAAGATTTGTTTTTAACCTTAATCATTTTAATTATCATGTGTCTTGGTGTGAGCCTCTTTGGGTTCATTTTGTTTGGGACTGCCTGTGCTTCCTGGGCTTAAAAATCCATTTACTTTGTCAGGTTAGGGAAGTTTTCCATCATTATTTCTTCAAATAGGTTTTTAAATTTTTGCTCCCTCTCTTCTCCTTCTGGTATCCCTATCATGTGAATGTTGGTACACTCAATGTCCCAGAGGCCTCTTAAACTATCCCACTTTTTGGATTCTTTTTTCTTTTTACTGTTTTGATTAGGTGTTTTCTGCTACCTTGTCTTCTAAATCACTGATTTGATCCTCTGTTTCATCTAATCTACTGTTGATTCCCTCTAATTTATTCTTAATTTCAGTTATTGTATTTTTTATTTCTGACTGGTTCTTTTTTTTTATGTTTTCCATCTCCATTTTTATGTTTTCTGTCTCTCTGTTGAAGTCCTCCCTGAGATCATTGAGCATCCTCATAACCAGTGTTTTGAACCCTGTGTCTGGTAGATTGCTTGTCTGTATTTTGTTTAGTTCTTTTTTCTGTTCTTTTATTTGGGATATGTTTCTTTATCTCCCTATTTGGCTGCCTCACTGTGTTTGTTTTTATGTTTAGGCAGGGCTGCTATGCTTTCCAGTTTTAGTAGAGTGGCCTTATTAGTAGGTGTCCTGTGTAGCCCAGTGGTGCAGTCTTCCTGGTAGCCAGAGCCGGGTGCTCCAGATGTGTCCCTTGTGTGGATTGTGTGCGCCCTCCTGGTATAGTTGAGCCTTGGTTGCTGTTTGCATGTCCATGGGAGGGACTGACCCTCAGGCTGATTAGTTGTGAGGACTGGCCATGACTATATTGGAGGAACTGTGGTGCAAGGGCTGACTCTACAGAGCAGGGTTCACTTTAGCAGGGCTCTGGTGCCTGCCCAGTCTGCTCTTTGGGTGTGTTGTCCTTGGAGGCAGCCCAGTGATGCTCTAGCTGGGTCTGAAGCTGGCCACTGGGTATGCCAGCCCCAGGGCCTCCTAAGAGGGGACTCACTGCAGGTCAAGTTTAGCCACAGCCTGTGACCTGCCTGGGGCCACTAGGCATGAGCCACAAAACAATCCACAGCTGGCCGCTGCCAGTACTGTACGTGGAGGTGCCTAAAGAGGGCAAGCCGTAAACCAGTGTCAGCTGTCACTAGTGCCGGGTTTAGAGCTGCTCAGCCAGAAGCACAGGATACGCTGAAACCAGATGCTGCTTATTTGGGTTTTGTGAACCTTTGAGAGATTTTAGGAAAGTCTGCAGCATGAACCAAGGCAGGTGGTTTGTATGGAAGAGCCACTGGAAGAGGCTTGGCTCTGCAGGAAAGTTGGGCGGGGTCTCAGAATCGCCGGGGCGTGGCAAACGCCAGGCTGATGGAGACTCATAGATAACATCTGGATGCGTGCGTCTGCACGCAGACAGGGGGTGGGTTCAACAATGAAACAGTGGCTTCCACTTGCTTCTTCATTAAGGAGAAAGCTGCCTCTCTAGTCCTCCTCCTGAAGCCAGACAAGTCAGTTCCTCCCATATGTTGCTTTTCAAGCTGCTGCCCCAGTCTGGGAGCTCAAAGCCAGTGATACTGTCGGTAAGTCCATGTGAGGGCCTTTTAACAGAAGCACCTGGGACTCCAGCCACCCTCTGTCTTACTCAGCCACAATCTCTGCTGGTTTTCACAGCCAGAAGTTATGGGGACTTCTCTCCCTGGCACTGAAACACTGGGCTGGGGAGCCTGGTGGGCTGGGACCCCTTGCTTCTTTGGTGGAGGGTGGGAAGGTCGGGGTTGGGGATCTCCACAGCTGAGATATTCCTCCTGATTTTAAATGCTCACACATGGGTGTGGGACCAGCCCGTTCTGCGTCTCGAGGTGGTTTTTTTTCCTGTGCGTCTGTAGTTGTAGGACTTCAGTTCAGTCGGACTTCAGGCGCGTCTCAATGATGGTTTTTCTGTAGTTTAGTTGTAATTTTGATGTGGTTGTGAGAGGAGGTGAGCCCAGTGTTTACCTACTCTGCCATCTTGGCTGGAAATGATTTATTCTGAAGTTGTTTTAATAGATGAGTAAGTGAGGCCTTAGAGAAGGGGAGTGGCTTGTCAGAATTTATGGAGCAAATTAGGGATGCACTCAGAATATAACCCCAGGACTCAGGCCTCCTAGCCCAGAGCGGCTCCCAGGACCTCTGCACTTATAAGGCTGTCTGCTCTGCCGTCGGGTGGATTGTGTGTCCTTTCCCCATTCAACTGTGAACTCTTGGAGGGCAGAGGCTGTGGCTGTTCTTCTTAGTTCTTACCTGTAGGGACACCCACTTTGAGCCTGGCACAGTGTTTTCAGGGCATAAATGACAGCTGAATTGAGGCTGGAGAGGAGAATAAAATTGAAAAACAGATTGTTTTGAGTTGAACGCTAGCTGAAGGCTTATGCATCTTCTGCCTCCTTTCTCACCCTAGGTGATCTAGCCACTTTTTTTTTTTTATCCAAGGCCAAGATGGGACTATCACTTTTCTCACTTTATTTTAAGGGAACATTTTTGAGATTCCTGTATATAACTGGTGAGTTTTGCTGAATAAAGGTTTTGGAATACTGTCTTAAATTAAAAAGGCTCAGGAGGACATGAAAGTGGAAAATTCAGTTACTAGTAAGTGACTTTCTTGGCTTATTGCAGTGAGAAAAGTTAGCTGACAAGAGTGAATCTTCAAAGAATTAATTTACAAAACTACGTTCAACATTGCAGCCTCAGCTGAAAGAGCCAGAGAGTTGGAAAAAGTGCTGAGCATGGGGGAAGTTACTGATGGCCTTCGTACCTTGCAAGGAAGGCAAGCAAAGTCAGCATCCGCCAAGTGGGGAATGTGGCATTGGGGGGATGAGACTTTCAAAAGCACCACACTCTGCAAGATGGCATCTTGCCTTCCTGAGGTTCTGTGGGTAGGGCTTTCAGATGGCATGGCCAGTGTCCTGGAACCACCTTCCAGAGCTACAGGGAGCTGAGAAGCCAGGTGGATTCTTATTATGCCGTCAAGTTCTTGATGTTTCTCAAGGAGTGCAGTAGCCACTGAAGTAATGCCTGTTGTGATAGCTACATGCAGAAAAGCACATTTCTGGAAACACTTTTTTAAAGCTCCGACACCTGCTCCTCTCCTTCCTAACATGGTGTAGTCTATGCTCAAGTGCAATATTGGCAAGGCAGGTAGGTGCACGAAGAATTAGGGAGATAGCGAGGGTGTTCTGGAGGTAGCACCAGCTGTGGAATCAGACATAAGTGGGCTTGAGCCTGAGTGCTGCCATTTACTTGCTGGATGATGACTTTTTGTAAATGAATCGCCTCTCTGAAGGTCAGTTTTCTCATCTGTGAAGTGGTGACAGAGATACTTACTTTGACAGCTATGGTATTTAACGCCATCAGTATCTCTAATTATAATTTATGTTGGTACTCAGCATATAATATATGCTGGTACTGAAAATGCTGATGGTGATGATGGTGGTCATCATGGTGCTGGTGGCTGAGTATCAGTGGGGCTTTTGCTTTCCATTCAGTATTTTGAGGTACATGATTGTTCCCTGTGATTGGGAGGTAGCACCCAAACACAACAGAATTGTGGGATCTCCTGGCTGGAAGGGATTATAAAGACCTTTTTCTCGAGATAGAGACCTTTTTCTAAAGAAAAAGACCTTTTTCTTTATGTGATGCCTAAATGCATTCAAAATGGTATTACATCCCCTGTTTCAACACCCTCCTGATGGGGCATTCAGTAACTCACTACCCCTGATGTTGATCAAATAGTTTCTTTCTGAGTAACAGTTTTCTAACCTGGAAAAAGGAGTTGGTAATGCCCAGGTGAAAAGAATGTGGTAGGGGCTAGAGGCCATGCATGTCAAAGATCAAAACAGAAGTGCAGATAATCTTCCTTCTCCCCCTTCCCTTTCCCTTCCTTGGCAGCTACTGGCTTCATCTTTGGATGGCTGTCCTTTTTAGCAAGTCCTGACTTCCTGGGCTTTCACCCATCAGCCTCAATTTCCCTCCTGTGGCCAGGTGGTATGAATTCAGTTAGTCTTTCCTACGACAGCCCTGCAGACATCACTCTAGCCTCCTAGCATCTTCTCATTTCCAGTCCCTGGTTCCTTTGACCACTCCTTATCACCCCATGGTTTCCAGTTCCCTTTGCTCATTTTATTCTTCTCTGAGTGAGAAGAATAAATTAAGCATAGTTCCTGCTTAAACTATGGTACCTGTGAGGGTCACAGATGCAAGGGAATTTAGACAGGATCTCACCTTTAGTACCTGGAGAAACTGAGGCCCAATGTGAGGAGTATTAACATAGCTGGTTCTGCCATGCTCAGGGGCATGCCCCAGTCAGTGTATTCTTATTTATGATGCCCTTGTGGCAGCAATTTTATTCTTTCATACAGAGTTTCCCTACTCTTTCCAGAATAGGATCCAGATATAGGAAAAGGGTTTTCTTTGGTTGTAAGAGCATCTGGATTCTTTAAGAAAATTCTTGTCTGCTAACATTATACATCTAATGTGAGTTGTTGTTCTTTAACCCAACTACTTGAAAATTGGATGAGAGTCTACTCTTTGAACCCAGTGCAGCTGTGACATGTAGAAGCATGGAACTGGGTATTTTTATTCCACGTGGCAACAGGGGTGGTGAAGAAAAAGCCAGGTTTCGCCTCTGAGATGGGGCTAAATACCTGCTCCAGTCATATCTAGTAATGCAACTGCTGGTAAATTATCCTCTCTCTCTAAGCCTCAGTTTCCTTTCCTTAAAATGAGGGTAATGACCTCTTCATTGCCTAATAGTACGGTTGTGGGAAGATTCTGTGAAAATAATGTCTCAAAGGACTGTGTTTGAACTATAGAACATGATGAGCAAGCACATTTTCTTGCAATCTAAACTGAATTAATTTCCCACTGCCCAGTTATCTTTTGTGAATTCATAGCCATCTTGCTCACCTGAAGCAGGTTGCTGAGTCCGGAACACACCCAAGTCCACTGTGTTGGTTTTTCCTTTTATCGAAGTCAAGTACAAGGGTCCGGTTTTCCTGAATGTCTCCTTCTACTACATCAGTCCACGATGAGTTTTTTGTCCTCTGAGCCTAATCCTGCCTGTTGTGTTTTCTGTGTGGGACACAGTTATGTTCTATGTCATGTTTATCCTCTATAACTGGTCTGCAGCAAGTTCTACCACCTTCAGATCTTACAAGGCTCTCCAATCAAATCTTTCTTTATATTTCACAAATGTATAAAAATAGAAACTTTGAAGCAAGAGATAAGAGAACATATTAAGAGTTTCCTTCAATTTATAATGCTCTGATTATAGTGAGGGTAAATGATTTTCTTATATTTTTGGCCATTTGTATTTTTCATGTTTTTTTTTTTGGGGGGGAGGAGGTTTTTGAATTCCCCATTTGCATCTTTTCCCATTGCCTTGACTATTTATCTTTCAAATTGATTTCTGTAGAGTTAAATTTGTCAGGCTTTGCTTTACAGTTTTTATCTTTGGTGAAATACTTCAAACATCTTCTTATATAAGAAGATTATGTAAGCACTCATCAATTCTATGTATTTTTATGTATTTTAAAAAATGAAATCTTTACTTCATCTAGAATTTAGGTTATAAAATATAAGTTAGGGTTCTAGCATGGTATTTCCTCCCTAAATTGTTAGCTAGGAGTTTCACTGTCATTGCCATGGCCTTTTCATTCTAGCTGAAATACATTCTGAAGAGTAAACAAAAATTATGCTGTCCTATTGATTTACCTGCCTATATTGGCAGTGGACTACACCTTTTTGTTTCTATTAATTTTAATACATTTTATTGCATGGCTCATCTCCTTTAACTTCTACTATTCCCCATTCCTTCCTCTGTAATGTTCCATTTGGCTTTCTCGATTTATTTCTATAGATAAACTTTAGGATGTTAAGTCTCCTAATACATAACATTGTAGTTCGACTGAAATTGGATTTTCTTTATTGGGATAAAAGAGGTTCCAGAAAATAAGGTAAGGAAATAAATAATAGCAAGGTAGAAATTCAGGGTCATGCAGAACTAAATGGTAGAAGACAAAATTTATGAGTGAAACTTGGATGGAGAAAAACATGACAGAGATAAAAGATCAGAGGAAAGATGATGTAAACATGGACTAGGAAATGAACAGTTGGGCCTAAAGAGCAAATCAGAAATATTATTCAAAATTGTCCAGAATAAAATTTTTCTGAAGCTAAAGTAAGTTGTGAACCTATCATGTAAACTTTATCAGAAAGATTTAATAAAATCTAACAAACATCTTGACATATCCTGGTGAAAATATTGAATTCCATGGATAACAAAAGAATCCTAGAAAACTTCTGACAGAAAGGAAACAAAAATCCCAACAAGTTCAGTGGGAAAAAGTCAAAGAGACCTCAAATTTCTCTCTGCAACATTGGATGAAGGCAGTTAGCAGAAAAACATTTACAAAATCTGGGAGAAGGATTGTTATTCAAAAGTTCTATACCCAGCCAAATTATCATTTATAATTTTAACAAATGCATTATAATTTAAAGTGCAATTTTCTATTACAAAATATGTTTATAATAGAACATAAAAACATACTATTAAAAAGTTTAGACATCTTAAAAACTCAAAACCACATGACATGCAGATTTTTAAAATTATATATATATTTTTAACCTTTTTTTCTGCAGCCGCACACAGTGAGGTTAAGGGACTGTGTGAATATGACTTATTTATAATCATTTTTCTACCCCAGACCTCACAATGGTGACTGGAATTTGGTTCTATATTTGTACTACCCACCAGGAAGAAACATTTGATTTTGGTTTTGGTTAAAGTGGAATTAAGAAATAAGTTAGGAATGAACACAGAATGAAAACAAATAGACTTGTGTGCCTGTGGATTTGAGATTCAAGTGTATCCCTAAGCTTTGAATGAAAAACAGGAAAACCTAATGGTTTACAAATGAAATAAATTCTCAGTCATTCGAAGTTTAGTAAACCATAATTGTCATAGGGGTTCATTTGAAATAAGGGCAATTGCCATGGGCTGAATTAGTCAGACACAAGTTTGTATATTCACTTCTTCACTCAATTTGTTTGATCTTGGCTTCTTAAATTATACAGCCTATATTTTTGAGTACACGTAAAATGACAATCATGTCCATCTTATATAGTTGTTGTGAAGGTTAAATGAAGTGATGTATATAAAACACCTAGTACAGCTAGGCACTGAACATTTATAAATTAATAAATGGTGGCTGTTTAAGATAATAATTTAGTAAACACACAATAATTTTAGCTTCATTTCAATGCTGTATAAGAAAAAGTGGATGCTTCAGACCAAAGCTCAAGAAATTAAGCATTCCTTCAACATCTGGGCCAAGTAATTAATTCTCATATTCATAAGCTTTGGTGACACATTATCACGTAATGTAGGCCTCTTGTGAATTATAACTTTTTAATTAATTCACCTCATGGGTACTGATTAGTACTAATTTATAGCTTCGTTTGCATATATTTGAAAGAGGAAAACGGTATCTTAGGTATACAGACACATCCGTGCTCCTCGAATTTTGCTCTAAACCAGGCCCTGTCTTACTCCTTACGTGCAAGATTTTCCTGCAGGGTTTAATGATCCTGGCCAAGCGGGCAAGTCAAATAGTACTCTCTCCCATTGGCAGGACTCTGGCGGTATCTTTCCCCTCTCCCTTTTTTCCTCTATCAGCTCCTTTTTCTGCCACTGGTTGTCCTAATGGGATCAGAGCCAAATGCCATCAACATGGCTTAGTGGAAAGACCGTTAGGCTTGATGCCAGAAAACTTGGGTTTAAGTCTTGGCACTGTTAGCTATTTACCATTTATGTCACAGGGCGCTATTATTTACCCTCCCTGACCTTCAGTTTTCTTTTTGAGGAAGATGGGTTATGGAATATCCACTTTACCAGGTTGTTGTAAGAATTGGAAAGATAATAGATGTTAAAGTGAATTGCTCTGTTATCTCAAAGGGAGGGGTGTTGCAGTGTCAGAAACAATGAGACCATTTCTTTGAACAGGGATGAGAAGAGATAAGCTTCTCTCTTTCCTGACTTCTTCAAATAAAGGGAAGAAAGAGGCTCTGAGAGAAGTAGAAAGGGTGCCAGAGGCGGGGAGGCGGATATCACCCCCTCCCTGCTGAGGGCCACTGGCAAGATTGGGAGGCCTTGGACCTTGCTGGCCTCGTTTCACCCTGAGAAGTGGTGGGTGGGGGACAGTCCTGGAGGGAGTGTCAGGGTCATGAGTCTGACTCCTGGTATCGCTGTTCCTTGCTGTGTGAGCTTGGGGAATCCACATAACCTTTCTGAGCCGCATTTTCCTAGCTATGGAATTGAAGGTGATGATAACAGTACCTCTCTTACAAAATAGCTATAGGGATTAGATAAGAAAATGAGGGTGAAAGCAATTTAGCAAGTGTAAAGTGCTGTACAGATGGTAGTTATTATTGTAGATGACCTCAATTATCCCTTTCAGTCCTAAAGATTTGTGATTCTAATTGCAGCAGTGTGAACTAGAGGCTTATTTTTTCTCAAGAAGCTATCGATTGGATTTCTTCTGTGCTTCCAGCTCTAAATGCACAATCCAGGCACTGTCTCCTCCTTGGGAGGAAATGTCCCTCCTTGGGGGGGGCTGTGCCTGCCGCAGCAATATTAGGACTGAGCCAAGTTGAATGCCCCTTTGAACTGGGAGATTTAGAGTTGCAAAATGTCATTGGGCCTTTTGAGGTTTAAATCCAGGTTTCTTGAGTCATCTTCGGATTTTTCAAAACCTTTTTCTTTAAACCCCAAAGCTCCAAGAAAACTTAAATGGCTTCTTGGACATGAGATAGCCCTCATGGGGAGGGTGGAGGAGGCCATTGTGATGAACAAAGTGTAAATGAATCTGAGCCATATGGATTTGATTTGCCCCATGATATGCACGTGTAAGTATGAAGCAGAGAAAAGCTTGGAAATGTGGATTTGGTGTTTCCCTCCTAAACTCTAAACATTTATAAATAGATCAAGATGCACTGGGAAGAAAACATGCATTCTTACTGTGGTTAAGTGTCTGGCTTGGAGGAGCACAGCCACAGCTGGAGCTACTTTCTGGTCTCCTGATGGGCTCCTGTCCCTGTGCTGTCCTGTCCCTGTGCCTTTGGACAAGCTAGTCTTATCTGCACGATCAGGTACCTAAGTGGTGGACCCAGTGAAAAATGAAAATTCAGGTCTCCATGTTCCAAAATGAAGAATTTCAAGATGGCGGAAGAACATGAACGCAAGCAGGGTCCCTGTTAGACTACAGAGGTGACATGCCGATGAACCTGACTCTGCTAAGCCGCCCAGCACAAAATTCCTGTCCTTCCTTTAGGTCACCTCCCAAGCTCAGATCTGCTGCTCCTTCTCACAGAGCGTCCCTTAACTCTCCAGGGGGGTGAGGTGCCCTCCACTTTGCTCCTGTAACATCCTTTTCTCACCTCTGTCAGTGCACCTATTAGCCATAATAGACTGTTTATGTATTCATTTATGCACTCAACAAACATCGATGGGAATGCCGACTGTGCAATGGGCACTGTGCCAAGTGCTGGCGAGCACATTCTGGGAGCCTGGAGGAGGGGGACCTAACTCAGCCTGGGAGAGTCCGGAAAAGTCCTCTTTAGGAGGTGGGAAAAGTCACTGTAAGAAGTGGATTGGAGGAATAAGAAATCAAAAAGAACAAAAGACACAGAGACAAGGAGTAGCTTGGTGTTTGTGATGTTGATGGTACGTGAAGCTTAAGACAGGGTCTGAAGTCAGGTGGGGTTGGAGGGGTAGGTAGGCGCGAGATGATGGGGGGCCATGTGAGCCATGCAGCTTACGGTCTCACCCAGAAAGCCACCAAAAGGCTGGACGTGGGGAGTGAACAGTTAGACCTGCATTGTAGATTAATTACCCTGGTTGTAGTGGGGATAGCAGATCAATCCTTGTGGAAGCAGGTAGATAAATTAAGAGGCAATTTCAGTCAAGAAAAAAATTGATGACCTCATGTAAAAGAACGACCGTGGAGAATGAAGAAAAATGTGTGGATGCCAGAGATAGGGTGTGAGACTGGCAGACCGATGGGATATGAGTGAGTGAAGGAGGGGGAATGGAAGCTGAATCCGAGGTTTCTGGCTTTGGTGTCTGTGAGGTGTTTTTGGATGAGATGAGCATTTGAATGATAGACTGTATGAGCAGATGGCCCTCCCCATTGTGGGTGGGCCTTATCCAATCATTTGAACACCAGAACGGAACAAAAAGGCTGAGTAAGAGGCAACTGGGCCTGTTTGAGAGCTTGAACTGGGGTATCAGTCGTCTCCTGCCCTCGCACTAGGACACCACTGCTGACTCTCCCGAGCCTCCAGCTTGCCTGCCGCTTGCCGGTTTATCCCTTATCAATATCTATCTATCTATCTATCTATCTATCTATCTATCTATCTATCTATCTATCACCTATTTAATTTTTTACTGCTTCTCTGAAGACTCAGACCAATACAGACTTCAGAATGGGCTAGAAAGGAAGAGAGGCCGGCAGTGTGGGAAAATGGAGGGTCTAGGACCTGGAGGTCTCTTTAAGCTCAAAGACAGGTAGGTGTAGGGAGAATGAAGGCAGGAAAGACACGGAAGACTTGGAGGGGTGGTCAGAAGGCAGGATGCTGGCATTGATACTTGCAAAATGCAGGGCATTGCCTCCAGAGACCCTAATTAGCTAGGGCGGGGGTGCAACCAAGCAGGTTTCCCATGTGATTGCACAGCATACCCAGGACTGAGAGCCCCCGTCTGAGGAATTACTGGTGACCAGTAAGCCCTTGTATGGGAGGACCGACCCCCTGTGCCCATCACCTGTGACTGCCACACCTGCTGCCATGGCTTGGAGGACGTCTTCCCGTACAGGACCCCGTATCTGTCTTGTCTGCAATCACTTGCTCCATTGTCTTCAAGTGTAGTCCTTTATACCGTGGCTTCAAGGAGGTAGCTTCCTGCCACACTCAACCAGAAGCGCTGGCTGCCCGCTCTTGTGAATGCTGGCATGGCTTCCCTCCTGTTCCTAGCTCCCCACCTGTTCTTTTTCAGTGTTGGATTCCGCTTCTCCGTGGGGAAAGGGAGGGTGTTGTGAATGCCTTTTGGTAGCAAGATTCACTTCCTTATTGGCATCTGGGCTGAAACTGATTCTGTGATCAGGTGGAGATGTAGACACCATGACGTTTGCTGTATCACACCGTTAAAGATGAGCCCTGGTGGCAATAATTGGAGGTTGGGAGAAGCATTACTCTTAACCATTTCATGCCAAATGACACATGGGTTGCACCCACACACCCCACTTTACACAGTGCCTTGTAATGAGTGCACAATTGGCCCTCAATACATAGCTCTGCTCCCTCAATCAGATGGGACAATAAGAATGAGAGTTCTAAAGGACCTATTGAACTTGACTTTGAAAAGCATTAAAAAATTGATGAAATGCTTACTAGATGCCAAGTACTAAGGCAAACCCTATATACACATTACATCATTTCATTCTTTCAACAACCCTGTGATGTAGTTTTTACCCTCGTCTTAGAAATGATGAAACAGAAGCCAAGAAAATGATTTGAACTCCTTACGTTTTGGGCAACACTCTCATACCTCTTATTTGTGAAAATTATATTTTTAGAGGTAACATTCAGGACTGAATTTTCATTTATTTCTCACTTTGTTCATTTAGACTTAATTTTTCTGTATATGGCAATTTGATTTGTCCTTTAATTATGAATATGAGATTAGCATCATCCTGCTGCATTTCTCCCCCCCCCCAGTTCTCTGTCTCCCTCTCCCTCTCCCTCCTCCTTCCCTCCTTTCCTCCCCCCACACCCTCCCTCTTTCCCCTCTCTCTTTGTTGTTAACTCTTTGTGTACTGTGGCTATGAGAAACTCTAAGTTCAAATAGTATTCTTAGCTGCATTAAAGTAATTTTTTTTTACTTAATTTAGGAAAAGATGAGAAGAAATAAGGGGGTATTTTAAGTCTGGAATGGCTAGAACTGGAAGCTGAATCGCATCATATCCTTAGCACTTTGGAACACAGAATCTTCTCTATTCAAGATGTTATACTATTGTGTTAACTGCATTCAAATTTTATAGCTTAAGTGCCCCCTTCATACTTCTCCTCAAAGACACTAATTTATCCTTCGTGTGGCATTGAAAATATTCCAGAGCTTGAGAAGAGACCACGTTTTTAGCCAAGGGAAATTCACCCTGAGTTCGGAAGGGTTAAGCTTTGTTCTTGGCATCTATGTGAATAAACAGTGTGATTCTGTGGCATCCGAATTTTGCATTCAAATCAGCATTCTCAAGAAAGCAAGATGGCCTGATTTTTATTTTCCCTCGTAAGCATGTTTGTGATGAACTCACAAAACAATTATGTCTTTCCCTCGTGTCTGGTAGATCGCTTGCATGGCGGTGTTATTTCCAACAGAGCAGTAGTTGATGGGGGAAATATGGGAAGTTCAGGCAGGGTATAAACAGAATCAGAAAAAGCTTTAGGAGAAAAAAACCCAGTGAGGCTTGGAAGTAGCCGATGGGGGATGAGCCCAGAACCTATAAGTCCATGCCCCGAACCCACACTCCCCCCTCCCCCCACCACATTAACTTACAGAGTAAAAGAGGCAGAGGAGTGATCAGAAGAACAGGGAAATAAAAGCAAACATAAAAATGAAAAACAAAGGTAAACTATGTCCCG
Source organism: Hipposideros armiger (assembly GCF_001890085.2). Classification (NCBI taxonomy): domain Eukaryota; kingdom Metazoa; phylum Chordata; class Mammalia; order Chiroptera; family Hipposideridae; genus Hipposideros; species Hipposideros armiger. The sequence continues at coordinate 1,280,778 of NW_017731487.1, read as the reverse complement.
GGGTTGTTGACCGTGTGAATGCATTGGCCAGAGGAAAGGCCATTGAGTCTGACCTTCAGGAGGACACAGGGACCTGAAGAGGTGGGGGAGGCTGATGGCAAGTGTCAAGGAGATGAGTAAGATTAGATTGACACAGTGAAGAAGAGAGGGTTTGGGGCTGGGGCCTGGCCCTTGGGAGGCAGACGCAGATTGATTTGGGAATCCAAGGTCCAACTTGGTACCATGATGCAAAGTCAAATCAGGGAAGCAGATGAGCATATGCAGAGACCAAGACCCAGGCCACAAGTCACTTCACTTCTATGAACCTCAGTTTTCAAATACATACAATGGGCACAACCACAGCCCCTCCCAGCATTCTGAGAATCAGTGGCGGTGATGTACACTGCATAAAGTGTGAGCCTACAGCCAGGGGCCTAGGACAGAGCAGGAGGGACATACACACTGGCTCTGTCTGTTGCCCTTTACCAGAGGTGGAGATAACTGAAACAAAGGAAGAGAGAGGGAGGACAGTCACAGAGAAGGCTGAGAGCTTATGTCAGTGGCTCCCAAACTTAAGCCTATTTTGATCTTTAATCCTAACATTTGCATTTCTAAATCAGCACTGCATTTTACAGTGGAGAGATAGATGTCTCAAGCTCATCTGCCCAGCACTCTGCCTTCATCCAAGCGAGGTGATTAAGTGCATGTCATGATATAACCAAAGCCGAGGAGAGGCTGGGGCTTGTCCTCTGTCACACAGACTGTGCGAGGAGAAACAGGTGGGAATAAATAGCACAGTGAATACAGAATTCTTCCTACTGGTGTTTGGAGGAGGGAGGCTCCCTGGCTGGCCGGACCCCATCGCACCTGCCTAGGGCTCATCACCTCCAGAGAGGGAGCCCAGCGAACCCACAGTGGGATTCGGAGTCTCCCCCCACGCTCCCCCTTCATCCAACCACCCCAGTGACATTTGCAGCAAAATTTCTCCTTCAATCTGGTTAGAGGTTCTGACTGAGGGGAGAATGAGTCACTGATGGTCTTAATCTGAGCAGAAAAAGGAACGTGTTAAATTCATTAGGTGTGTGGGTTGGAAGAATTGGATGCTGTTCCTCGCCTGGTCCGGGACAAAATGTCCTTAGGAAGGTAAGAACTGCTTTGCTGATGAAAACCCCTGACAGAAAGAGCACAGCTTTCCTCAGGTGACGACGCCCACAGGCCATGCCAGGGCTGCAGCTTCTCCTATGGGTATCCCGATACAGGTCAAATTATGTTATACTGATGACAGCTGAAAACAGAATATTTGGTACAGGTACCAACAAACGCCATGGATAAATGAGTTCTTTTTACAAGTGAGCCTTATTCTAAAGAGAAACCTGTATTTAATCGTAGCCCCTTTCACGTCAGTTATGTTGCAAACAGAAGTCATTGTGGCGCCTACAGCACCAAGCGGGTACCTGGAGCCCTGGGTTCTGGTCCTGGCTGGGCTCTGACCCCTGCGTGGCCCTGGGCAGCTATTTCCCCTTTGTCCCCCGCAATCATTCTATCTGTAAAACCTGATCTTTGGACTGTGTCTCCAAGGCCCTTTCCGACTCTAGGTCTTGCCACATACCCTCAGAAACTGCCAGCTGCCACTTTCTCTCTGGTCGCTAGAGACTTCTGGAAGTGAGCAGTAGTAAATGGGGACGGTCTTCATGCTGCTGTTTGTCTTCTGTTCTCTGTCCAGAGCGATGCTCATGGCTTTCTTTCTCTGTCTGGAATCTTCTATTTGTGCTTTAAGACCTGGCTCAGGCCACATTACAGGGACCAGGTGGCAGGGTGAGCACTGTAGCAGTTTGCTTGGGCTGCTGTAACAAAGCACCACACACTGAGTGGCTTAAACGACAGAACTGATGGTCTCAGCTCTGGAGGCTGGAAGTCCAAGATCAAAGTGTCTGCAGGCTTGGTTTTCTCTGTGAGGGAGAATCTGTCCCGGGCTCCCACCTTGTGTCTGCTGGTTCACTGGTAATCTTTGGCATGCGGAAGCATTACCCCAGTCTGTTTTCATGCCCAGGTGGCATTCTACCTGAGTGTCTCCACATCGCCCCTTTTTATAATGACAGCAGTCATATTGGATGCAGGGCCCATCCTGGGTGACCTCATCTTAATTAATTATGACTTGATTTTCAAGTAAGGTCATATTTGGAGGATCTGGGGATTAGAACTTCAACATATGAAATTTGGGAGGACACAATTCAACTTGTCACAGGTACCTTGTGCCTGTTCCTGGGCTCCCTTTTCTTCTAACACCTTTATGCTACGGACCCGGCTTTCTCTTTTTCTTAGCAGCAAACATGATTGACTCATCCAGAACCATGCGTCTGGACTGTGCGTCCAGGAAACAGCAGCTGAAGGGAGCAAATATCAGCAAAGCTCACATCTGCAACTTGTAGACAAGGAGATGAGGGAGAAAACAAACGCAGCACTTTGGGGTGGAGTCTCAGCTTGGAAGGTGGGTGGGGCTACAGATGAGGGGGCGTAGTCAGGAGGGAGTGACCCAATCAGAAGACAGGCCTGGTTGCCCAAGTTACTGGTACATAATGATGATAATTTCTTCTGTCTTGGAGCCCTCTGCAGTTCACACACCCTCAGTTTGATCATTTCTTTTCTTTTCTTTTTTTTAAGATTTTATTGGGGAATTGGGGGAGGGCAACAGACAAGTTGCTGTCCTTTTGTTCTTCAGTCTAGTTGTGGAGGACGTTGCTTCACTGGCCCATGTTGGTATTATCATTGTGCTCTTCCTGGGTGAGGCAGTCGGTCGCCGGCCATTGGATGGCCGCTCACAGTGGCTCATGGCAGATCACGAAAGCTTACGCCCGCTGCCAGCCAGCCCCACTGCAGCGTACGCCGCTGCTGGCGACTCCCAGCAGCCCAGCTCCAGGTTGAGCTGTTGTTCACCATCTTAGCTGTAGAGGGCGCAGCATCACTGGCCCTCATGTGGGATCTGAACTGGGGCCCTGCTGCTCAGAGCTGGCATCCCAAGCCAACTCTTAACCAATGCCACTCGGCCGGTCCTTGACAATTTCTTCTGGCATGAGAACCCTAAACAGGCAGGAGATGTCTTTTGTCTGGGTGACACCCTTCCAAATGAGTGTAAATGGACCCTTAGCTGTGGGTCCAGGGCTCACCTGTTTGGCTTTCTGGCCCGCTTCCTTGTTCCTTGGGTATCTAACTGCAGGCTCCCACCCCAGGCCTCCCCTGAGGACTGGCCTGGCTGCCCTCCCTTTGTGTTGTTACCTCTTTGTCTCCTCTGACTTCATTTTGGAAAATTCCCATTGCAAAGCCTAATGGCTGAGAGATTTGGGGGGCGGGGGAGAAGGCATCTCCAGTGGTCATTGGTTACTTCAAGTGTGGAATTTCTTAGAAGTCATGTGTTATTCTAAAAATTCATGCAGATCGTTGAGTTTGATTCCATTTGTCATAGTTTGCGCTAATGTAAAAATATTGTTTGAAACTACTTAGCTTTGCTCTTACAGGGAGATGGGGCATGTTTATCCTGTGGCTTGCTGTACCCCTGCTCACCTGCTGCGTGCTTACATTTGATAGGCAGAATGTCTGTGTGCGCTGGTCCTTGCAGTTTTTGGCTGTGACTTTGGTTCTTTTCCCACTCCGGATCTGGCTGAGCGCCCTCAGAGGTAGTGCGCGTTCTCCCTAACATTTGGGCCCAGGCTGTTGGCCTGCTTCCTCAGTGGCCCCCGAGACCAACCCCCTCAGTCTCACCTATCCTGGCTGGCAGAGCAGGGCCAGACACGTGCTCAAGGGAGCACCTGTCAGGTGCCTCATCATTATTCCTGGACAGAGATCCCCAGTTCCAGTCCTTCCCCACTGAGGCCACCTGGGCTTGGCTCCTGGGACGCTCCCATCTGTCTTGGGGGAGCCATGAGCCTGCTGTCCTCTGACTTCAGCTCTCCAGGCCCCTAAGACCTTTCCAAGGGCCTAACGGAGTGTAGCCAACTCTAGCCTCTCCCTCTCCCAGCAAAGGAGAAGGCAGAGCAGAGGGGACTGCTCACCACGAGTCTCCCTGCCATTTCTGCCCCAGCTCAGGGCCTTGTTCTACCTCCTCTGTGAGCTGTAAAGCATGCGGACTTAGGTATCTGAAAGACGTGGGTTCAAATCTTGCCTCTGCTTACCAGGCATGGGATCCTGGGCTAGTCTCTCAACTGCTGTGAGGTTCAGTTCCCTATTTGTAAAATGGGAAAATTAATTTCCACTCCAGTTGAGAGAAAGCAGTGGGATAATGTGTGACACAGCACATAACAGGGCTGGCACAGAGCAGGCACTGAATGCATTTCCCTCCCCATCTCCCTTCCACTCTGTTCTGTCTGTTGCTCCACTAATGGGCCAGCTGGTGTCTCTGGAGGTGGCCCTTAGTCCCTACAACATCTGCATGACCTCTCTTAAGACGCCTCCCAGTGGAGGTGGGAGTGGGGCTGGGGGAGGGACCAGGCGCCATTGGTGGCCTGTTTTGTAGATGAGAAGCCTGGGTCCACACAGGTGACTATCACAGCCAGCTTGGAGACCAGGCTTTCTCCTGACTTCTTCCTTCTGACTTCTTTGCCTGATTGGGTTGCGGCCACATTTGGGAAGTATGTGGTGATGGGGGAGATGACCAGATCTTAAATTACATCCAAGTTGATGCCAACTTGATGTCTGAGATGTGCATCTCCTCAGCCTCGCTCATGTCTCCTGGGGCACCTGTCTTCCCTCCCACTGTGTTTCCCTATAGCCACATGCATGTGCCTAACTCGCACTAGAATCTTCTAGATGTTTGTAATGTGTCCCACAAAAGTACTAATTTGACGATTCATTATCTTACGTGAGTCCCTCTTTGTTTCCTTGTTACGCCTGAGAACTTGCTTATAAGCTTCTTAGAGGCAGGGATCACATCATTTGCTTTTCTTGCATTTTTTTCCCCCCTTAGTTTCTAGCACGTTGCTGAGCCCATGATAGGTCCTGGAAATATTGGGTTGTTGGAAAAGTCATGACATATTTTTTTCTATGTTTTTCGTTGCAAAAATGCGTCATGGCTTTTCCGACAACCCCATAGTTTGTGTTTGCTTTTCAGTCTACAAAAGCAATAGTAGCTCACATTTGTAAGTAAGTTAGACGTTTTACCAAACAAGCTGTATTATTTCATTTGATCTCATCTACCCTGGGAGTTAGTTGTTATAGCAATTGGGAAACAGAAGTTTGGAGACACCCAGGATTTGCCCTGAGTTGCACGGAGAGTAATTTTGAAGCAGTGTCACAGGACCTGGATTGAGCAAGGCATAAGGTGCACAGCACAGTGGCACAATGCTTGGGTTTGGCAAAATCTGATCTTGATTCTTGGAAAACTCGTGGCTGAAGCCTGTCCTAGCCATGGACATAAGCAGAGTGATAAATCCGTCTGTATCCTTAAGACGGCTGGGTCCATCTTTCGTCTCAGACTGAGAGGCTCTTTAGGAAATCATTTCCTTATGTTAACTTTTTAAAAATGAAGCTTTTGGACTAAATACATATTTTCCATTTTTTTTTATTGCATGAGCACAGTATTTATCTCATAGAGAATTACGATAAACCCCTGAATGTTTCATATTTTTCACAGTTCATGTGGAACAAATGAAAAACAACTTCTCACAGTATGGCTTGCCCCAGAGGACAGCTCAGGGACCCTTCCTCTCGCGTGCTCCCTCCGACTTCACATCTGCTTGTAATGCCACCACCTCCAATCTAAGAGAGGCTCGGTGAGGAGGGTCCCCACGAAACACCTGGCCCCTCGTCCCAAGCAGAACATTTCTTTGACAGGCCGCCACGTCCTATGGGGGATAAGGTGTCATTTAAGATGACTTTTTGTTTGTAGGCATACACAATTGGGAAGATTGGTAATTTTTATTACTTAGTTCAGGCTTTACATGCACGCTGTCAGTCACTTCTGTAAGTATTTAAAAAAGAAAGAGGTAAGACCCCAGCATGTGAGCTGTGAATAGAACCCACCAGTGAGTGCTGTGGAGGCCACTGGCTCTGCTGGTTTCTAGGATTTGAATTGTCACTGCACACACAACTCTGCTCCAGCCTGTCCCAGTCACGGGACTAGGAAGTGGTGGAATGTACATTTAAATCCATGTCTGTTGGACTGGGAAGAACTGTTTTATTTCCATTCTTCCACGTTGCTTCCGAAAAACTGGCTCTGAGTGGTAGCTCGTCGTTCTATAACGGTGACTTTGAGAGCTTCTCTTACGTTCTCAGTCAAGTGGGGCAATCAAGCCAACATCAGTGAGTTATTGTGAAGAGCAGATGTACACAGAGCATCTAGTCATTCAGTAAGTGTTGGTGAGAAGCCAAAATATTGGGACAGTGAAGGTCCCAACTGGCTCAGGGAAATCTGCTGGGGGCAGGATCCGAGCTGGCAGCTTCCAGGGTCCTTCACGTCCCTTTCACACCCAACACCAAATACACAAAAGGGTGAAGAGTAGGCCTGGAAGGCGGAGCCTTTCTCCAAAGGGATGTTGGGCAGCATTAGCTCTATAGCCTCTCTTCCAACCCTGAGCAGGGATTTCAAAAGAAAGGCAATCCATTTGCTAACCACAGAGAGCTGAGACACCCCGGCCACCGGGCCTGGAGAGACTCCCCTGGGGTCTCAGGACTGGCTATCTGGATGTGAAGAGGGAACTTGGTCTTCTTCCTGAGATCTTCCCTGAGATCTCCCAGTGGGCCACAGAGAGAAAGGGTGGTGGAAGAGGCAAAGGCAGGAAGTGCCAGGTAGGTCCCAGTGTCCATCTGTCCGTCCATCCATCCATCCATCCATCCTCCTTTCACCATTTATTGAAGCCTACTTAGTGTTAGGCATTGGGCTTAGAGATGAAGATCTAGACATGAACCTCAGAGGCTACTGTCCTCTAAGACCGCTCTCAAGCTCACTTATCAAGGAATTCTGGTTCACTTTTTTCATAGAGCTTTTCATTACCTGAAATGATATTATGTATTTTGTTTCATGTCTCCCCACTGGAACATGAGTTCATTAGAGCAGGGACCGTGTTTGTCTCGTTCACAGCTATGTTAGTGTGCGCCATGGTACCTGGCACACAGTGACTGAACAAGCTGACTTCAGAAAGAGTAATGGTGCCAAGTGCCAGGAGTTCAGGAACCGGAACATGAAAGTGACAGAGGGGGGTTCACCCGGGGGAGGAGGGTCTCATGATCCAGGACTTACACTGGTGGCAGTCAGGCAAGCTGCTGGTCTTATAATTGTGATAGATTTTCTTACCCATCCCTACCCACAGACTTCCCCCTGGAACTGGGGCGGACCCTCCTCCCTGGCTTTTGGCTTGGCTGTGTGACTTGCTTTGTCCCATGGGAAGTTAGCAAATGAATGCAAACAGAAGCTTCCAGAGCCCTTGCTCTCTGCTGGCCTTGCTGTTCTCACCCTCTGTTGTCATTGCGAGAACGTGCCTAGGCTGGTCTGCTTAGGGATGAAAGACACGTGGAGCAGAGCTGAGTGGCCTCAAATGTTCCAAATAAAGTCACCTGGGTCAGCAGACCTTTAGCCAATCCAGGGTGCGTGAGTGGGGCCAGGCAACATACGTGAGCACAGCCCAAATCCTGCACCCCACAGACTGGGCACTCAGTAAACATGTGTTGCTGCCTGCCACTGAAGTTTTGTTACACAGCATTATTGTGGCAATGAAAACTGATACAGGAACCTTATGAGGGGGTTATAGACTCACCTTCCATTGCCCTTGATTAGAATGGTGAGCATAGTGATAGTAACGTTAATCATTAATTATTGTTTATTGAACACTTACAAACTGGGCCAGGAACTTTTCTAGGAACTTTGCATGTTTTCTATCTAATCCTCACAATAAGCTTACAAGGTTGGCAAAAGGACAACACCTCCCTCCCCCACTTCTGCCACTTCATGGGCTGTGCAGACCAGTCGTTGTGGCCACAGATACTGGACTCAGGTGGCCTGGGTTCAAGTTCCAGCTTCATGTTTTCTGACATTGAGCAACACCAAGATTATACTTAACCTCTCTGGGCTTTAGTTTCCAAATAAACAGCATGGAGCTAATACTAATATCTATTTCACCGAGCTGGGTGGGGATTGAATAAGGTGACATGGTGCTTAAAGCCGTGCCCAGTACACAGTGATTGTAAATGTCACCATTATTATTATTACTACTATTAGAGGACAAGCCCTGCGCTAAGTATTTATATCTATGCCCTCGCTTCATTCTCACAAAAACCCAGGGGAAAGGCCTTATCTCCGTTTTATTGAAGAGGAAAGGGAGAGTAGAGGGATTAATACTCAAGACCACCCAGCTGAGAGGGGCTGAGGAAACCAGCATCAAACCCAGAGGCCAAGTTTGTTCCCCAGGCCCCGGCCTCTCATTGGTCTCAGCTGGTTTTCATTCCCTCGGCCTGGGAAGGACGGAGGCCCTGCGTGGAGGCTGCTTTCTCTCTGGCAGCTTTCCTGGCTCCCTTTACGGCAGCCTCCAACGAAGTGCGTGGGAGGCGTGTGCTGGGACGCCACGTAAACTTTGTGTCCTGCAGGAACCTTGCTCAAGCTCCTGTCCACCTCTGCCACTAGCTCCTCATGGGTCCTGGAACCCGTCCCGCTTGTCTGTGTGCATTTTATGCTCCACAATGAAGGTTGCATCTGCTTCACTCGCTGCCATCCTTTTGGTGCAGCCCCAGGGACTCAGAACAGTGTGAATGAGGTCCTGCAAGGCTCCAAGCCCCTGTCCCGTCCTGTGGCTCTCAACCCGGGCCCTTTGTCCTCCTGCAGACCGAGTCCTGCTCTCGCAGGGCACCTTCCAGGCCTGGGCGAGCACAGAGGGAACGCCAGGGATTGGCTGTAGCGGTCTAGTCCTGCATCAGCTACCTGCTCAGAGCACGCCTCCCCCTGCAGGGCTCGCCCTCCCCGCGCCACCAGCATCCTCAGGGCTCACCAGCTCCCCCTCCCGGCACGACTCACCTGGAAGTGCCTCTGTGCATATTATTTCAAACCTGCGGCTGCACGCAAAGTGTGCTTCTAGTATTTTCTGTTCTGTTTTTTTTTTTTTTTTTTTGGTATGGTCACAGGAAAATTTTGGAATGACTGTGTGCCCACATTTTAACAGTGGGGGATGGGATAAGTGTGGGGCCTTTTGGTTTTTACTCCACACTTTTGCTTTCCAATAAGGTGTCTCCCTCATGGGAATGAAAGTTTGCTGAAGACAAGGACCAAATCTAGTTCCTCACTGGGTCCTCAGACCCACCCTGGCATAGAGAACGCAGTCAGGAATGTTTGTTGAATGAATGTGTGAACGAAGACCTGTCTGCAGACAGAACTTTTCCTTTATTCTCTGTGACGAAGGCCGTCTTTGTGTTTCACACCCAGTGGCTGAGTGTGTTTCCCCATGAGCCCGCGTCTCTGTCTAGGGGAGCTGCCTGGCACACTCAGCCTGGACCCTGCCTCCGGTCCCCAGTACTCCCTGGCCCTGCCCGCGTGTCATCTTCTCTGTGCCCCCGCAGCCTCCATCACTCCGCTGTGCCATGCGTTATCTCTGGGCCTCCTGGGCAGGGCACAAGGAGAGCTGATACACCCCTTCTAGGAAGAAGAACAAAGAAGCAGGGTTTAAGGTCGATCCCATGGCCTTCCATATCAGAAGGGGGGCGGGGCCTTGACTGCTGGCTGTGAAAACCATGAGATCCAGAACCTCACGTCTGTGACTCTCTCCTCCTGTATCGTTGTTGGCACCAAACTATATGACACGTTAAATCAAGGGTCTGTGGGTTCCTCATCAGAGACTAAAGGGGAGCAGAGTCACTGGGCAGAGCCTTACCACCTTACCGCCGGGCTGGGTGGGTGCCAGGGCTGGACCTGGGCGGAGAGATCCCTCAGGAAACGTTGTGGGTCTGGGGTGTGTGTGCCAGTTTCAGAGAGGAACAAGAATTAGATTGAGGCCTCCTGGGGCCTGGAGCTGAGAAGAAACCAAGGGCGTGAGAACCAGCCCAGGCCCAAGAAAGGACACTGGGCCTGGGCAGGGAGAAAGCAGCCTCAAACACAGTTCCTGGAATTAGAGCTTCCTCTCCTCACCCACCCGGCCTTATCCTTGTCCCGAGAGTCCAGCCCAGAGGCACGGCATGGGTTCTCTTCTCCCACACATGAGCTGCGCCCTGCTCTCTCAGGCTTTCGCTTGGAAGACCAGCGTTGTGGTGTGGTCTGTTTCACTGGCGATGGAGTGGCCCTTGGCAGCTCTTCAGTCTCTGGGAACTTTTGTTCCTTCATCCACCCATAGATAGGCTTGGTGTGGGCTGTGAGGAATGATATGTGTGGGGCCCACGCAGTAGGGTTTAGGTCTTTGTTCCAAATAGGCTGTAATCACTACAGAGTGATGGGCAGTGAAGGAGTGGAGAAGAGAGAGTGAAATCATAATGTAATAATAAGATGTTCTCAGGGAGGCTGCATTTCCTGCCTCAAACTCACAGGAGATGTGAGGGTTGGGCGGTGATGGATGGCAGGGTCGCCACTCTGACATGTGGAGGGCCCTGGCTGTCTGTGGTCCTTGGGGCAGTGCAGATGGACTTGAGCACAAAGGACAAAGACGCTTGTGGGTGGTCTTGCTTTTCTCAAATGAGGCGGAGTTTAGAGAAGAAGAGGGACCTGGCAGCCCTCTGCAATGGAAGGAAATGGAAGATAATTCCTGTCTGATACTTCCCGTGGCCATGGGAGTGCCTAGAAGAGCCATAATTGTCTGACGAATGAATATATGTCTTAAACCTGGAGAGCAATGGGCTTCCCTCTATTAGTGTCAGTTTGGCACAAGGACCTTCTCTAAATGAGTTTACAAAATTGCACCAATAAATCTTGGTGTTCATGGTCCATAGCCTGCTTTTATCTAGCCTAGGGTTTTGAAACTTTTGGAAAACACAGATTCTCTGTAATTAAAAAAAAAGAAGAACAGAAAGAAAGGTTCAGGTGATAATACACATTCTTATGGTAATGAACAAGATGTGCACTGGTTTACAGCCAGTTTGGAGGAAATATTTAAAATTGACATGCAGGAATTCTGCACTCTAGAACTGGGGAAATAGCCCCCGGGTGGGCTTCGGAAGTTGGTCACGAGCTAAACCTCCACTGCTCACCTGACTGACCTCCGTAAGCCCCTACTCTCACTCATGAACCACAGTGATGTTTTGAGCCTGTTGGAATTTTGTGTTATTTCAGAGTGAGTGTCCAGTAGTCCCTGATAAGCCTAATATTTCCTTTCTTCCAGGGCATGGTCACCCTGGCAAAGGCTGTAGGTTCCTTTGGGGAAGGCTGGGAGAAATGTTAATAGTAAACATGTTTGGCAGTGTAGTGGGGTCATTCCTCAAGGGAACTGGCCCCCCCTTCATTCTAGGGGTCTGTAAACTGATTCAAGTCTATGAATTGATTGAAGGGCTGAGATTCTCTGCTTTTGATGATTGAAGTTAGCCTTCTGTTCACTCAACCTAGGACTCTCCCACGTATACACATCAAGTAAGAATTTAGTAGACTGTCTATTTCTCTTCTTGAGGACATGATGGCAATTAGCGATTACCATAGGTCTCTGCGAGTCAGACTGGGCTGCTCACTGCTTTGACTCTGACGTCCATGAAGGTCACCAACCACAGCCACCTTGTCTTTGGTGATTAAGTGCTGGCACCTGGCCCCTCCTCCCTAGGATCCAGTTATCCCCATTGTGTCTAAAGATCCCAGTTCAGTAGCTGCATATCTCACTGTAAGATCTGACCTACAGAAAAGAGTGCCCACAAAACTCTTTACGTTTGCTGGGTCCCCTTTCACAAATTTATGTCTCACAGTCATGGTGGAAGTGTGTCCCATGGACCGCTCCTGGATGGATGAGTAGGTCTTACATGGTAAATCCATGCTAACAATTCAATCTTCCTAAGCCTTTGGATGTCTTCTTTGATAGTATACCTAGTTAGTTCTGGCATTCCAACTTCATTTAGTGTAGGCCAGCTTTGCTCCATGTTTCAGCCAACCAACCAAGCAAACAGAGTCCTTTCTCACCGTCCAAGCTAAAACATTAAACCCAGAATATTTGCTGAGTGGTTTCCTGGGCATAATTTGGCCTGATCCAACTTTATGTTCTTCCTACCATTATCCCTCTCCCTTCATATCCATTCCCACATCCCCAGATTCTGTCTGGATAAATTGGAAAAAGTTATAATTATTAATGTAGTAAGCTGACTGGTAAATATAAAGGTTCTAAAGCCTTCTTTATTTCTTTAGTTGGGTCAGAGGCAAGCAAATTTAGTAAACTTTGTTGGAGCCGCAGTGAAGTCCATGGCAATAGCTGGTGTTTATTGTATTTGGAAATAAGTACTGATTTAGAGTGGGGATTAGAGAACCACTTAGAGATGGAAGATGAAACTGCAACTCACTTCAAAGATAACATCTTCATGTAAACGTACTGTAAAAAATAATAATTTCATAAAATATGCCTGAAATCTAACTGGTGTTGCGAAAGGGGAGGCCATATAGGGTAATGTTAAAGCGTAAAGTTTCTCCAGCAAGTACGTGTTCAAATTCAAGTATTAGCTGTGTAAACTCAGCCTATTTTCTCATATGAAGAATTGTGATTTTTCTGTGTATTAATTTTCTGGGACTGCCATAACAAAATACCACAGACTGTGTGGCTTAAATAACAAATTTATTTTCTCACAACTGTGGAGGCAGAAAGTCTAAGATCAAGGTGCTAGAAGAGTTGGTGTCCTCTGAGGCCTCCTCCTTGGCTTGCAGACAGCCGCCCTCTGGCTGCCTCTTGGAATGGTTGTCCCTCTGTGCCTGCACACCCCTGGTGGTCTGTGTGCCCTAATCTCCTCTTCTTATAAGGACACCAGTCAGATTGGATTACGGCCCACCCTAAGGCCTCATTTTAACTTAATCATCTCTTTAAAGGCCTGATCTCCAAATACAGTCACATTCTGACCTACTAGAGGTCAGAGCTTCAACATATGAATTTCAAAGCAATATAATTTCCATAACAAATGGCCACATTGGACTCTTGTAAGGATTAGCTATATGAAAAGGACCACATAGATATTGCTTAAAAGAAAAAGTGACAGGCATTTTTATGCTTCTTCATAAAGATCCCACAAGACACTCTTAAATTTATGTAAGATGGGAACACAGTTTTTGAAAGTTCAGTTCAGATTCCTTAGACCTTAAGTGTGAGACGTTTCCAACATGCTGTTTAGTTTAGTCGCGCTCTTCAAAGTTTTCCAAGATTGAATAGATGCCCCTCAGTCACTCTAGCTATGTATTTATTGAAGGAGTGGTGACAGTGAATCCTGACAAAGCTATTCCAATGAGATCTGTTAGGAAAGGGCTAGTCCACCACTGGAAGGGGGTAGAAAGAGTGTCAGTTTCTTGAGGAAGAAATGGTCTCCATACAGGAAACCAGAAATGCAAATGTGTGCCTAAGGACTTGCTTTGTACAACGAGGAATGAAGAAATCTAGCACTTTAGTCTTGGCAATGAGCTGTTAAAGATGGCGTTCTCTGTATGGTGGCTCTCTGGGTGGCAGTAAGAGAGGGACCTAATTCCTGAAGATGAGAGAGCTGGAATATAAACCAGTGGATCCAAAAAAATTCATGCAATTTTCTGTTTATTCCCTTACGTAGCCCCTAAGCTCTGGTCAAGTGTGACCTTAGTGTTTCAGCTTGTTTTCTCTGCATTATGGGATGGACCAATGTCAGCCTCCGTTTTTCTTCCCTATCCCTCTGCCCTACCTTGAGAAGGAGAATGGACGGGGACACCAGTTCTGTTTCTCAGCCTCAGACATATGGGGCCACCTGCGCTAGTTAACTGTCCTTCTCTGGGACCTCCTGGACTCAGACCCTCAGTGGGGCTGCACCCTTCCCAGGGACACCCGCAGTGGGGGATGTGTCACAGCTCAGCTTCCACTTGTCATCTTTGCCCAGGCGGTTCAGTTTTCACAATAGCCCCTCCCAAGCCTACAGAGTACTTTGATTTTTATCAAGGATTGTGCTGGGGGGGGGGGGGGGGAGAGGGAGCAAGGAAAAGTGCCGTGGGAGTAGAAAAGGCTTGAGGCTATATACTAAATGTTAACTCTTTCTACCAGAGCTTTGGGGGTTTGGCTACCTAGAGAGAGTATGTTCTGGGGAAGGCAAGGGGACTAACATACTTAAGGCACTTAGTCTGCACTAGTCATACTCATGAACACTTAGGAGGGAAGAGGTATTGCACCCATTTTACAGGTGAGGAAATTTGGGGTCAGAGAGTTCTATGACGTGCTCAAAGCCCAGCTCAGCTGAATTGCTGAGGGGGGCCTTAGAGTGTGGTCTGTGTGACTCCAAATCCTGGATTCTTTTCAGGGCTTTGTGCAAGGTGTTGGAGGGCCCGGTCCCTTGCTCTTCCTGCCCAGCTGCTTTTGCCCCATGTCTTGTCCCCCTGCCATGGCTGGCATCTACTTTCATCCCAGGGAACCCGTAATGCAATCGCTGGGCTGGGAGACTGTCAGCAGCAATGGTGGGCTTTCTCAGGTTGGCTGCACGCTCAGCATTTTGGAACGGGTCAGTGGGCTTTCACGAGAGCCCATCATAAAAAACTGCAGCAACACCTTCTCTTGCAACATATACTGTTGGGGTGTCAGAATGATCACACATCTCACACTTGCTGTATTTTCAAACGAGATTTTTTTTTGGAAATAAATATTCACTCATTTTGAATAAACAACTCTCACATCACTTGCTTCCTTTCCAGCCTTGCCTCCTCCGCCCTGGCCCAACCTGGTCATCTCTCTTCTGCTTTATGTCGTCGGTCTCCCCACCTCTAGCCTCTCTCCAGTCTGTCCATGTTCCTCTCCACAGCCAGAAGGACCTTTTCAGAACACAGGTCCGGCCATGTTGCCTTCCTTGAAACAGAATACAGCTCTCACTGTCACAAGGGACAGTTCTAACCTCCCTCACAGAGTCCATGAGGACTGCACCCTTCCCTGCAGGGAGGTCATTTCTCCACGTTGTGCACATTCTAACCTTACCAAACTACGTGCCGTCCCTCAGACATCACGATCTTTCAGGAAGCTTTTCTGTGCCTCCTGATATGGCTGCTCCCTTGGCTTGAGGTTCTCTGTCCCGCCCCCTTTCTTGTTCACATTTTTCTTTCCTGCATGAATCAGTTCAAATGTTGCAGCTTCTGTGAAAGCTTTCCTTGATCTACCAGATACAGTTAATTGCCCCTTTATGTAGCTTTTGTGCACACCTGCATGAGAGATAACCCTCTATTTTTATTATTTATGCATCTGTCTCCATGAAGGCAGATCCATTCTTCCTCTTTATATGCCTCAGTATCAGAGTTTATATTTCAGTGAACCAGTCATTGTTTGTTAATTTCATTTATATGTATTGACTTGTGGCCATCTGTGAGCTAGGACAAGTAATGCTCTCCAGTAGAACATTCCAAGGCGATGGGTATATTCTGTATTTGCACAGTCCAACATGATAGTGAAAAGCTACATTGAATGTGGTTATTTAAATTTAATTTTTAATTAACTGAAACTCAATAAAATTGAAAATGTAATTCCTTAATTGTACTAGCCACATTTCAAATGATCATTAGTCATATGTTGCTAGAAGCTACCATATTCCCTAGCGCAAGTGCAGTATGGCTGAGCAAGAATATGGGAGATTATTGTACTTAAAGCTTTCAAGTTCTGCTTGTAAAGCATTACCGCTATTCATGTGATTAACAAATATTTTACCTATAAATAATGCAAAGGGGAAACGATCCTTTCATTTTTCTCTTTTTTTTTCTGTAAAGAAATACATAATTAGTATGCATGAATTAATGTGGTTTTAGAGTGCTTAGATTTGAAGCAGGAGTCTTTAAAATTATTAAGTAAATAAATATTCCTAGAGGCAGAAAAATGAATTCCATCATAAATGGAAGTCTTACATAAAAGTCTGTACTCAATGAAATCACCCAATTTTCAGAGTTTAACTTTCAAGGCATTATTTGTTGTTCATCAGTTCCATGAAGCATCTTTCTTAAAAAATGTATTAAATGGAGACACTCTTCCAAAAAAGGTAACAAATTAGCAAGCTCTGCATGTAGCATGGCTGCAGTTATTGGCCTGGTCTTCTTGATGTCTTCGCATATTTGTATAATATTTAGTAAACCCTGAACCTACTATTGGATGACATATCCTTTCAAAGACAAATGTAGACCTTAGGTTTTATTATCTTTTACCATAGTTCCTGTTAAACATTACAGTTTACTGCATAATGCTTTTGTTTTCATCACCATTAATATGTCATTCATTTTCCATTTGACATACATTTCTTTAACATCTACTGAAGCCCTCTCTCTTGTGGTGTGTGCTGGGGAGAGAGATGGATCGAATACTTACGGGGTCCTCTAGGGCCCACAGTCTGGAGGTAGAGACAGATAGACAAACACAGGCCACACAATGTGGCTTCATTGTGACTGAGCTTCGATGGGAGCATCGAGAAGGGTGTGATTCCTTTTCGTTGGGAAGCTGGGAGCAGTGTCTTGAAGAATATGCCACTTGAAAAGACTTTGGGTGATTAGAAGTTCACTAACTAGGGTAGTGACTGAAAAGTGAAGAATCCACATGGGAAGCGTGTTGAGGCTGCGATATATATGGCATGTGGCTGAGGCTGGGGCTCGGGTCCAGGGGCATTCGGAATGGGGTGGTGAAAAGTAGGGGTGAAAATATTGGTGAGAGTCAAATCTGAGGTTTACTATTAGATACCGTAAGTCTAAATATTTTGACTTATAGGCAAGAAATCCTTGCCATTAAATTTAAGGACAGGTTATTTAAGTGATGCAACCAAAAACCCATGGATTGTAGAGTTGGGGAGACTTAGAGCTGTTTCAATAAATAAAATGATGCTAGTTGCTTAACCTCTGCTAGACTCAGTTTTCTAATTTGTGAACTGTGAATGCTTCCTCTATCCAGAAAGCTTTTTATTTACATATCTGCATAACTAATGCCTTTACCATCTTAAATATAACTGTATGGTCTGAATGTCTGTGTCTCTCCAAAATATATTGAAATCTTAACCCCCAATGTGATAGTATTAGGAGGTGGGGTCTTTGGGAGGTGATTAGGCCTTGAGGGTGGAGCCCTCAGGAATGGGATTAGGGCCCTTATAGAAAAGGCTCCAGAGAGATGCTCAGCCCCTTCTGCCCTGTGAGGACACAGCGAGAAGAAGATGCTGGCTATGAACCTGGAAGAAGGTCCTCATGAGAATGTGACTATGTTGGAGCCTTGAACTTGGACTTCCAGCCTCCAGCACTATGAGGAATAGATTTCTGTTTGGCTACCGAGTCTGTGGTATTTTGTTATAGCAGCTAAAATAGACTAAGACAATTACTTTCTCAGGGAGGGCTAGTCTGACTGTCTATTTAAAATTGCAACCTGCCCATATCAACCATGTCTGACTTCTCTAATCCTGCTCTCTTTTTCTTTATTTTTCATAGCACTTGATCACTGTTTAACATACTATACATTTGATTATTTATCATGTTCATTGTTTATCATCGTCTTCATCCCAGTGAGAATGTAGGCTTCATATTTTTCAAATATGAAGTTCTGACAATTAAATTTGCGAATTTGTTGCAACGATGTTGCTAAACTTTTTTGATTTCAGAGGGATTATTCATTATGAGTTTGTACCAACTGGACAGTTAACCAAGTTTACTATTTGGAAGTGCTAGAAAGGCTGCATTAAAAAGTTAGATGACCTGAACTTTTTGCCAACAATTCATGGCTCTTGCATTGCAACAATGCACCAGCTCACACAGCACTGTCTGGGAGGGAGTTTCTAGCCAGTAAACAAAGAACTGTAATGGAACACCCTCCCTATTCACTTGATCTGGCCCCCAATGACTTCTTTCTTTACTTGGAGATAAAGGGAATATTGAAAGAAAGACATTTTGATGACATTCAGGACATCAAGGGTAATACGACAACAGTTCTGATGGCCATTCCAGAAAAAGAGTTCCAAAATTGCTTTGAAGGGTGGACTAGGTGCTGGTGTCAGTGCATAACTTCCCAAGGGAGGTACTTCGAAGGTGACTGTAGTGATATTCAGCAATGAGGTATGTAGCACTTTCTCTAGGATGAGTTTGCCAACTTAATTGTCAGATTTGTATAGTGTGAGCCAGGGGCCTACTTTTATTTTATCATCAGCATTGTTAATTAAATAGTCAATGTTCCTCNCTAGACTCAGTTTTCTAATTTGTGAACTGTGAATGCTTCCTCTATCCAGAAAGCTTTTTATTTACATATCTGCATAACTAATGCCTTTACCATCTTAAATATAACTGTATGGTCTGAATGTCTGTGTCTCTCCAAAATATATTGAAATCTTAACCCCCAATGTGATAGTATTAGGAGGTGGGGTCTTTGGGAGGTGATTAGGCCTTGAGGGTGGAGCCCTCAGGAATGGGATTAGGGCCCTTATAGAAAAGGCTCCAGAGAGATGCTCAGCCCCTTCTGCCCTGTGAGGACACAGCGAGAAGAAGATGCTGGCTATGAACCTGGAAGAAGGTCCTCATGAGAATGTGACTATGTTGGAGCCTTGAACTTGGACTTCCAGCCTCCAGCACTGTGAGGAATAGATTTCTGTTTAGCTACCCAGTCTGTGGTATTTTGTTATAGCAGCTAAAATAGACTAAGACAATTACTTTCTCAGGGAGGGCTAGTCTGACTGTCTATTTAAAATTGCAACCTGCCCATATCAACCATGTCTGACTTCTCTAATCCTGCTCTCTTTTTCTTTATTTTTCATAGCACTTGATCACTGTTTAACATACTATACATTTGATTATTTATCATGTTCATTGTTTATCATCGTCTTCATCCCAGTGAGAATGTAGGCTTCATATTTTTCAAATATGAAGTTCTGACAATTAAATTTGCGAATTTGTTGCAACGATGTTGCTAAACTTTTTTGATTTCAGAGGGATTATTCATTATGAGTTTGTACCAACTGGACAGTTAACCAAGTTTACTATTTGGAAGTGCTAGAAAGGCTGCATTAAAAAGTTAGATGACCTGAACTTTTTGCCAACAATTCATGGCTCTTGCATTGCAACAATGCACCAGTTCACACAGCACTGTCTGGGAGGGAGTTTCTAGCCAGTAAACAAAGAACTGTAATGGAACACCCTCCCTATTCACTTGATCTGGCCCCCAATTACTTCTTTCTTTACTTGGAGATAAAGGGAATATTGAAAGAAAGACATTTTGATGACATTCAGGACATCAAGGGTAATACGACAACAGTTCTGATGGCCATTCCAGAAAAAGAGTTCCAAAATTGCTTTGAAGGGTGGACTAGGTGCTGGTGTCAGTGCATAACTTCCCAAGGGAGGTACTTCGAAGGTGACTGTAGTGATATTCAGCAATGAGGTATGTAGCACTTTCTCTAGGATGAGTTTGCCAACTTAATTGTCAGATTTGTATAGTGTGAGCCAGGGGCCTACTTTTATTTTATCATCAGCATTGTTAATTAAATAGTCAATGTTCCTCCCCTCATTTGCATTCCATCTCTCAAGCTCCAAGATGTAGACTTGTATATAAGATCTGTATTCCGTTCCATTTGTCCATCTGTTCCAATGCCATTTAACTTAATTGTTATGGTTGTATAACAAGCCTTGATTTCGAAAGGGTAGTAACCCACTCCCCCTACCTTGCTGATTTTGTTCACAATGAGCTTAGCTATTCCTAGTGCTTTGCTCCTTTTGGTCTCCCAGACCACCACCAAGCTTGATGACTTGCTAAGAAGATTCTTCGGACTCAGAATGTTATACTCACAGTTGCAGTTTATTGTAGCAAAGGCTACAGATAAAAATCAGCAAAAGGCAAAGGAGCATTGGGCAAAATCTAGGAGAAATGAGGTGTAAGCTTCCAGGTGTCCCTCCCACTGGAGTGCATGGAGGCACATAGCTCTCCCAGCAGCCACGTGTGACAATGCACTTGAAGTGTGGCAACCAGGCAATTGCACGGAAATCTTGTTGTGCAGAGTTAATCATGGGAGATGCAGCAACCTGCATGATTGACCTCAGCTCCTCAGATGTCAGACCCTTCTGTGACCACCCCACTGTTCCTCCGAGCAAAAACAGGCATTCTCCATAAATCACAGTCTCAGAATAAACTGATCAGGCCACCATAGGACAGCATGGCCAAGGCCTCAAGCATACAAAAACACCCTCGTCAGGCAGAATATTCCAAGGACTCAGAGGGTGTATCTCAGGAGATGGCTAACCAGTCCCGAAGATGAGCCTTTCTTTGGAATGTGCAGGATTTGAACCCAGGTCTGTAGGTTCCTTTCCACTTTCCTTTGGGATTTTAGGATCAGCTTAAGTTTTATAAAACAAACAAACAAACAAACAAACAAACAAACAAACAAACAAACAAACAAACAATGCCTTGTGGGGATTAACGCATTGCATGTACAAATTTATTTGGGGAAAAATGTCTTCTTTATGATGATGATCTTCATAATCAGCATAGCATAATCAGCAAGGACATATGCTTTGTCTTTGAAAATATTTTATAATTTTCTCAAAAGTGTTGTTCATCTTCTCTGGATTTTTCTGAGTTCTTTTATGGATTTGTTACTGTGGTACATGAACTTTAGTACATGCCTCCATCTTATAAGGTGCCTTGTGATTACACAGGGTCCATCTAGAGAATTCAGGATAATGTTTCCGTCTCAAAATACTTTAATTAGTCCCACTGGCAAAGTCCCTTTTTCCATAAAAAGTAACATTCACAAGTTCTGGGGATTAGGACATGGACTTCTTGGGGGGAGGGCATTTTTCAGCCTATCCCACACAATCACATAGGTACAGTCTTTTTGTTCTTTCCCCATTTTCAATTCTTACACCTCTTGTTTCTTTTTCTTGCCTATTGGATTATCTAGGACTTCTAATACAGTGTTGAGTGGAAGCAGTGATGGCAGGCATTTGCTCCTACTTTAATGGTAATGCCTCTAATATTTCATCATTATATTTATGTTTGCTGTGAGGGTTTGCCAGATATCGGGGTATGAAGGTTCTTTATTACTGGCTCATGATGAGTTTTCAATCGGGCAATCCTGTAGGACTTTATAAGGTGTTTTATATTCTCTGAATTGTTGCAGGCTCTTTTAGTTGGAAGCATAGCATAACAGTTATCTATTACTACATAACAATCTGTTCAAATTCAGTAGCTTTGAATAACAATAATGTATTTGCTCATATGTGGCAATTTGGCCTGAGCTAGGTAGCTTGGTCTGGGGCCACTCATGTCACTTGGCTGCTCTCCTGCCATGGCATGGTTCAAGGTGACCTCACTCCCATTTCTGGCTGTAAGCGAGGGCTGTCAGCCAAGGTGCTTCTGTCATTCCCCGTGTGGCCTCTTCAGAAGGACAGTCCAGCGTTTTCCATTATGGCAGCCGTGTTCCAAGACAGCAAACCTTAAGGAGCCCGTCAAGTCTCTGCTTGTGTTATGTTTGCTGATATCCCGTTGGCCAAAGAAAGTCACATGACTGACGCCATTGGAGACTATCCAAGTTTGCATATCAGGAGGTGGGGTTCACTGTGGGCATTAAGACAACCACCCACCACATACAGTGTTTATTTTTTGGACTATAACAAAGGCCTACGTGCCTCTACATATTTGGGTCTAGTAGCTGCTTCATCACTCACATTTCCCCATAAGCTCTGTAATAACCGCCTCTCAGATGCCTCCTGGCTCTGAAGACACAGGAATTCGACTGCCGAGGAGAAGGATGCTGAACAGCATATTAACTCATTGAGTTTGGCTTAGCTATGGGAGGAAATCCTAAAATACATATTTTCTCTCCACACAACCCCAATCCCTTCTTCTAAACACATTGCTGTCCAGCTTTAGTAGTGCCTGTGGTGACGCCTTGCTACCAAGGACCCTCTGACCTGCTGCCATATCCCCTCATGCACCTCTCCTCACCCCTCCTCCAGACAGACAGACATTGTTCCCAGGGCTAAACCGCATAAAGCCATCCGGTGATCAACCAACTCTCTCCCTCTCTCCTTCTAACCTCCAGCTCTGTCCTTTGTAACTTTTAGCATCCTTATTACAGATAAAGGTTATAATAAAGTGGAATGCTTAAACATCCTTCATTCCCAAGTGGGGTTGAGTTTATGTGCTATTCAGGAAGCCCTGGGCCTTTCGGTGATGAACAGAACAGAGGACACTTATGAGCAACTGCGGAGTAGTTAAAATGACTGATGGAGAAGTATGGGGCTGTGTTTCAGCCTCCAGTCAGGTCACTGAGGAGAGAGGGAGGGGTAATTAAGATGGCTGGGTAGTGCTTCTTGCAGAGAGCAAGTCTCTGCAGGCTGCAAGCAAGTCAGCAGGGGTGGGGGTCAGGGAAGGGAATGAGGTGATTTGGAGATGGCTCATTAACATGAAAATGGAGGAAGGGGCGAGACACTAAACAGAGTGGAAGGAGGAAGCCGGTCAAGTGTTGCCACGTCTCCCTAAGGTTATAGCATCCAGGGAGCGATCTGCAGTCCTTGTGCTCACACAGCAAGGCAGAGTGAGGATCCGAGTTCCTCTTTTCCAGCTCCTCATGCTGCTGAAAGACCTTTTCTGCTAATTGAGAAGGGAAAATGAATGTCAGTTCAGTATCGATTCCATCTTAAATTCACCTTTTACTAATGGCCCCGGTTGCAATTAGTGTTTCTGTCCCCAAAGTTTCAAGCTAAGCCAACTCTCCCTCGAGGAGTAACACCGATGCCGTCTTCCGTCCAGGTCCCAGCGACTTCCCCCCACACCTGGCTGAGTCAGAGAGAGATGGGAGGCTGGGATGACCAGAGATGAACTTTGCTTCGGCCTGCCCATGACCGTTACGTGCCTCCGTGTGTCTCTAGCTGGATGGGCTGAAGTGTGGACTAGAGCGAAGCGGGGGTCGCTTCCTTCTCAAGAGGTATAATAACTAGCGACTTTTGGCCTTGCCTACAAAATGGCCTCCATTTGTGGGCCACATGGCATCCGTGTCAGAATCACCCGGGTGTGTTGTTGACAGTCCTTTTTTGGACCCCATCCTACACTTTTGAACCCCATATTCCGCTGGAGCACAGGAAGCTGCATTTTTCAGCACGCTCCGGAAGCCATGCTTCCTCATACCCCGTGTCTGAGAACCACCGATGGGAGGCATGTCCTCTCACTGAGCGTTCTCTCCCAGTCGGCTTCATCCTCCTCACTCAGATCCCTGGGCAGCTTTGCGACACCGCAGGGCGCAGCACGCAGTCAGCTCTTCTCCCTGAACAGTCTGGCATTCCCCCACTTTCCCGTCTACCAGGGTGGGTTCCTTGCCCCTCACTCTATCCTTGCCGGTGGGAATAAAGATTTCAGCCATCGTGTCCTGACTGCTTGGGGAGGTGGGAGTGAGGAATCTGGGAGCAGTTTAGTCATGGGCTACTGACCTATCCGGGATCTTCCCGTGAGATAATTACATGAAGTAATCATGAATACCGCGCTCACAGCAGAAACACTAACAGCCTACCTTACGTGGGCTGTATCTATACATCTCTGTAGCTCAGACCTGTGTCCTGACAACCGTCCTGTGTCTGTAGGCACATCCTCTGCCCCCACTGGACTGCTCATTGTTTGGGGACAGCTAGATCTATCTATCCATCCATTCACCTATCATCTATGTATCTAATCATCTCTTGAGATTTTAAGGAATTGATTTATGTGATGGTGGGGCTGGCCAGTCCCAAATCTGTAGGGCAAGCAGAGATGCAGGAGAGAGGTGATGTTGTAGCCTTGAGCCTGAAGGCTGAAAACCAGGTAGAATTTCTCTGTTGCAGTTTGGAGGCAGAATTCCTTCTTCTTTGCGAAACCTCAGTCTTTGGTTTTAAGTTCTTCAACTGATTGGGCGAGGCCCACCCACATTATGGACGGTGGATCTGTTTTACTCAATGTCTCTGGTTTAAATGTGAATCTTATCTAACACACACCTCAGCTGCAGCATCGAGACTGGCATTTGGCCAGTCGACTGGGCACCATCATCTAGCTAAACTGACACATAAAATTAATCATCACAGCTGGTTTGTTTTTAATCAAGTTTTAAATTTTTTTTTTTTATCTCCAGGGCCTTCCAATCCCTGGATAGAACAAAAATGGCTAAATATATAGGAAAGAGTTGAAAACGAAATCCAAAACAGGAATCTACCTGCTGTCCAAACTCTGGTCAGAGTCGGAGAAAAGAACCCCAAAGACTGGTGGTCCTTGTGGTTCGGGGGATAGTGTGTGTGTGTGTGTGTGTGTGTGTGTGTGTGTGTGTGTGTGTGTGTGTGTGTGTGTGTGTGTGTGTGTGTGTGTGTGATGGGAGAGGGGCACATAATCATTGGCACCTGGCATTTCCAGGAAGCCAGAGAGTATCTGCATCTCATTCCGATGCAGAGCAGCAGCGTTTTCTCTCCTTTGGGGCCAGAAGTGCTGATGTGTGCAGGCTTCCTGGAGAAGCAAGCAAAAGGCTGGGTGGCTGGCCATTTTGAGGACCTGACGCCCTTGGCCCTAGTAGCTCTTTGTACTGAGTGCTTTGAGAGCTTAGCACTTGTGTTTTCTGAAAGCCGAGTGAGTGTCAGTGAATTCAGTGAAGGTATATACTTTTGAGTGTGTGCCTCATGGAACTGCACTTAGCAATTTGCCACCTCCTCCAATTAAACTCTTTATCTCTTGGTGGGAAGGCGATGGCTGGAAAAGGCTCATATGATTGCAGGCAGAATCCCTGTGCTTTTTCTTCTTTGAAATTGTGTTCAATTGTCTGAGCTGCAGGTCTGGATGCAAAATAAATCAGACTTTCTAAAAAGCCTTATTATTGTTTTTGTTTTTTCTTGCTATATGATAGCTGTGTATTGAGGGCAAAGCTGTCTGACGTTTATATAAAAGCACACATGTGTGGTGTGCCATGACAGATAGGAAACGTGTGCGCCTGCTGTTCTGGGGCTGTGTGAGACCATGGGCTTCTCTTTCCTCATTAATCCCTTTTCTTTTGGTTGACATTTCTTCGGATCATTCATTTTCTTCTTAGGAAAGTGAGTAAGCAAACAGAAGAAAGTAAGAACTAACATCTATCATTAAGTGCTATCAAGCCCTTCACTTTTGCTTTCGTTCAATTCTCCCAACTGTGACATGGTTCCCACCAAGTACCAACGTCCCCAATTTATAGATGAGAAAACTGAGCATCGGAGAGAAGGAATTCCTGGCCTGAGACTCACCTGTATGACCTCATGCTTCTTGAAAGCTAAAGCTGCATTCCAGTTTCATTAAGAAAAAATCGCATAACTCAAGAAAAAGATGTTGTCTCAGTGGAGCACGTTGTACTGTAGGTCAGGGTCGAGTTAGCTGTAGCCTAATGTCATGATGACCTCTTTCTTCCTGCCCAGATACCTGGGTACTCCTTGCTTGCAGCGTTCTGAGGTTGCTGGGTGGGTTGTATCAGGACAAAGAATGGCCTGCCTTCTCTGGCTCACTAGAGCCCCGGATGTTATTCACTGCACAGAGTGTGCAACAAAATAACAAGAATTTATTTAGCCTGGTGTGCAAACACAAAGCCTGACAGTATTGCTCAGGTAGGGTCCTCAACTAACGGCCTCACTTGCTCAGAGGCCATTCCCCTGGGGAAACAGGCTTCACAAACATGATGTTCTTTCCCCTCACCGCATTACAGAAAATTTGGAATGCATAAAAAAAAATAATAACATTGCCCATAATTACATCATCCAAACTACTGTCAACATCTTGAGGCTACTGCCAGTGGTGGCTGGTACCAGCTTGGGAAAGCCAACTGACCTCCATGTTTAAAGACGTAGTGATGTCACATTGGCAGCTCAAAACTGGCCAAGATGGGAGTATTTATATCACAGTAATCGGCACACGTTGCAAGGCAGGGCTTTATTTATTTTGTTTGTTGAGCATTTATCAGTACTCACTTGGTTACTGTCTTCCAGTCTTATTTTTTTCCCTATGTTGTAAGCATAGCGTAACTATTTTTTTTTTCTATTTAACATAACAACACAACCAGGTCCTCCTCGTATAAAAATGAAAAACCTTATAAGCCTCACTTTCTCACAGAAGCAAAATTCTTTACTGAATAGAATGTACCATAAATTGTTTCATGGCTCAAACTACTGGGGATGTAGTATGTTGCTTTCAATTATTAGACGCTGTGCTTCAGTGAGCACACAAGGGCGTAAGTGTCAGGTCCCACAGACAGACTTACAGGGTAAGCTGACATGAAATCCTCTGCCGCCTGATGGGTGGTGCCTTGTGTTTCCCCTAAGCAGGAAGCTTAGGACTCAGAGTTTTCAGCTTTCTCTCTCCTCTCCTTCCCCGTTAGCTCCTGAGTTTCCTTAAGTCAGTGACTTGTATTTTGCTTTGTCTCTTTGGTACCCAGTGCAGTGCTTGGCTTCTAGAAAATGCTCAATAAATGGTTTTTAAAATTTTTTTATTATCATTTTAAAAATTTTATTGGGGAACGGCAATGGTCATTGGTTACACATTGCTTTCATGCTACAATGGCATAGCTGACTGTTTTAGGGAGAGCACAGCTCATAGTGGCCCATGTCGGGATCGAACTGGCAACCTTGGTGTTGTCAGCACCATGCTCTAACCAACTGAGCTAACCGGCCACCCCAATAAATGGTTATTAATCCAACTACTACCTCATTTATTCCTAAAAGGTGTACTGATGTTCAACACTACCTGCATTTTCACCAAACCCTAGACGACATTGGAAAGCTTACTAAAGTCAACAAAAAAGGCAATCTATGTTAGGAAAAATATTACCTTGTTATTGTGCTAGTTTGCAAAGCAGAAGTGTTGTAAATGGAGAGTACAGGAAGCTACAGTGGCCCCAGGTGTCCTCTTACATGCTTAGAAAAAGTTGGAGGTCTTGTAACATTGAAGAAAGCGAACTGCGACCCATCCCAACTCCTTCAGGAAGAGTTCCCTTATTACTTCAGTATTCATTAGCCCCCTTTCCCCTCTGATCTTTAAAAGTATCTTTAGTTAGAATTATATACAGTCTCTAGAAAGCCTTGTTTTAAAATATGGGTTTTATTATTATTATTTAGATATGACAAGGCCCATATCAGGAGGTGACTAATATATTCACCTATCCCAAGAGGAATGGTGCACCAGCCCATGGCTATACCGTGGGGGCCACGGGGAGAAGCACCCAGCTGGTCAGGAGTAAGAGGGAGAGCGGGACATTGTGGGCAACAGCCTTCATTGTAGTTTCCGTGGGGGAAAAACAGGTGAGGCAGGTGAGCAGGCTTTGGATTGGCTAGCCTAAATGGTTTCAGCTGGCTCTGGGGCGTAGGGTCTGTCCCTAGTTGTCTGGCACCTGGCCTTGGGGCAATTAGGGCAGGTGGATGGTGGCCCGGAATTTGAAGCCCTGATAAAGGTGATAGTGGGGATGTGGGCTCTGATTTTGTTGGTTTACGCTGAAAACAAAGGAGGCGGTTGGGGTTATGGGTTCTGCACTGGGTGGTTTGCCTGTGAAAGTTGAGCTCACTAGAGTCGTTGACTCTCTCTGCAAACCCTGGCTAGTGGCAGTTTCTCCATGGTTAATAGGACTCCAAGATATCCAAGCACCAGAATACTGAAATGAAAGGACACGGCTGCTGCATGCCTGGAGTAGAAGGAATTGTATTAGGAAGCGCTTGAGGGGTGACAAATGGGAACTAAGAATGTGTCCTCACGTGGCATTTACTGTCTAGCTTACGGGGCCTGGTTTGGCCAGGCCAGGGCAGTCCCCATTGTAAAACGGCAAGTGCATTCAAGCGCATTCCAGATCAGGCGTGATACCTCGGGAACTTAGCCTCCGGGGGTGTGAGGGATGGATGGATGCACGGACTGCTTGTCCAGCCTGTAGGCCTTGGTTGTGGGTTATCAGGGAACAGAAAGAAAAGGGTTCTTTCCCTGTGCACAGAACTCTCAGCACATGGCCTCCTGCCCTCCTAAAAGTACAAATTTCTCCTCAGAGAGAGAGAATCACGAGGACCTGCCCGGTCCCTCATCTCATCCAAGTCACGACATGCCCTGTACTTATTCATTCATTCTTTCAGACCTGTAATTTGTTGCTAGTTGGTGAGTGCAGGAGATACAGATGGGAATAAGATATGCCCCTTGCGTCAAAGGCTCCCCATCTAGTCAGCCACAGGGACAAGTGAATGGACCAGGGAGTCAGGGCGATGGACAAACTCTGGGCTGCAGGGCTGTTGATCCCTAGCGAGGCACTGAGACTCTCCTTTGCAACGTCATTGCCTTGGTCTCCTGGCCTCACTGTGCATGGCTCTTTGACTTCTCCATCTGTGGATCTCTGTTGACCCTAAGCTCAGTGCTGAATGGCATGAGAATTCTCTGGTTTTCCATCAGAGATGAGGTCTGCTCACCCAAGGCCCACTTCACAGTCAGGGGTGGAACCTGATCTGCATGGGAGACTTTGTCCTGATCATGTTTCCCTTCTGCGCATGTGTGTCAAGGTCCACAGGCTCCGCTGAGTTAAACATGCGTATCTGTTTTCACTCACTGTGCCTTCAGACGGAGGCTGAAAGAGCCATGTGGAGACAGGACACTGGCCTGGAGCCACAGCCATGATGTGCCTGTCTCCTGGTGGGTCCTTAGGCCAGCAGAGCATGTGGTCCCTTCACCTGGCTCTGGCCCCCCCCACACACACACACTTACTTTACTCACCCGCCTTCCAGTCCTCTGGGCTACTGTGGAGCTCTTCAGATCAAAATGACAGCGTACAAGTAATAGTCAGAACAGGCCAGGTTAATAACAACTATGCAGATGTTAATTCTACCTGAATAACTCTTTACTACCTACAAACCATAGTCATAACCTGTATGTCTCCTGCGCCTCACACCAAAAACCCATGAGGTGAGGATTATTATTTCTCCTCTGCAGAGTGGAAGATCAGAAAGTCTCATGGCTCATCTAAGGCCACATTTTCCTGACTTCCAGCTGAGCCGTCTGGACACTACACAGCGTTACTGAAAATTAATGGCTTAAGTCAGGGGTTTCCAAAGAAAGCTTTGTATGTTTGGGGGATGTTTGAGGATGGAAAAACGTAACAGGGTTTCTTGATCAGGCTTTTTTGGGAAACACTAAGTTAAACACAATGACATGATTTGATTTATTGTGGGGTTTTTAGAGCCTTTGACATGTTAATTTGCATTATGACCCCTCAAGAAAGACATGTGATACGCCACGTCCTTCTCCTGCACTTTTTATTTTTCTTTTGAAACTGTGAGACTATTTTTCTAAGAACATTTGAAGAACAGTCTTAGGAACACATGTTGGGAATACTGTCTCAAAGTGTTAGGATATTTGGGTTTTAACAGGGAATCTGGAAACCAAGAGCGTTCAAGGCCAAAGTTAAGGATTTCTAATGGTGGGAGTTCTGGCATTGGCCCTGGCTGTTAAGGGTGGTGTTTAAAGCAGGAATCATTCAATGCAGATGCTGTGACAGCCACATATGGGGGAGAAAAGATCTGAGAACCTTCTTCTCTGTGTTGTTTATTAACCCTAGTGGAAAGAGGCCATAGTAGAGAAAAACAGCAAACAACAACACAGTGTCCAGTTAGCTCATTTGTCGATTTCCCTTTTCACAGTCACTGGTCACAGCTGTGGGGGTGCCGAGTGGGTGCTAAGGAAGCCACACACCCTCCACCTCCCCTCCAACTTGGAGCTCAAGACCCTGGTGGGTGGCGAAAGCCTTGTCCGTCTTTTAAGTTGTTCGTAGAACCGTGGAGATTTGCAAAGGTTGCATGGAAGCTGAGAAGAATTGCACAAAAGGCACAGAATCAAACCCCAAAGGGAAACAATAATATTGTTATGAAGGCACTGAGGCCAAATTCAGCCTTCTTGTGTGCATCCAGGGCTCTGGCTGACGTCAGAGGAGCTGGCGTGTGTGAGCGCAGGCAGAGTCCGCCTTGCTCAGGCAGCCTTCTCCTCTGGTTGTTCCCAAGCTGCCGACAGTGCTGGGCTGCTGTTGGCTGGGTGTTCTCTCTTACTAAATTATGCACATATTTCATTTGGCCACCAGCTTCTCACATGGTGCTTTCATTTGGACCAGCTTTCTGAGAACTGTGGGGATACTCCCTGAGGTCCGATGTTAAATGAGGGAGGCCTGGGGAAGTTCTTGGTGGCCAAGCGTAACAAAAAGGAAAAGGAAATGAATTTGGGGAGCAATGATTCTGAAAGTACTTCTGTTTTGTAAGGATCTTCTCAGGGATGTTACAAAGGAAATGTGACAAAACTATTGGGTTGTTGGAAAAGTCATGACTTTTTTTCCTATGTTTTTCATTGCAAAAATGCGTCATGACTTTTCCGACAACCCAATAAAAGGGAAAAGTGGTCTATCTTCTATGATGGATTCTTGAATAATGTCTAGAAATATCATTCTTATCACTAAAGATTTTTTTGGTGGGCAGGGCCTATGATGCAGACCTTACATCTCAGTAAATCTCAAAAATGAGATGGGGTCTGGTTCACTTGTCACCACAGTGGTCGTGGGGTGTTCCCATGGCAGCTGTGCAGGCTCCCTTTCCGAAGGGCAGGGCCTTCTTCTCAGCTTCTAAGTTCTTCCCTGTCTGCTCATCTCTCCACTTCCTGTGGTTCCACCCCTTTTTAGTCACTAACCACTTTTTATTTAACTGACAATTCTGTATGTCAAATTTTCCCCGCTCCGTTTTGTGGTGTGGTCTGTCACTTCTGTAGGAACCCTGACTGATAACAGGCCATCGCCAACTTTGAATTTTTATATTTTCCTGATGGAGTCACTCACTCTTTTTGTTATCTTTTCATCATGATGGAATTGCTGTCTTTATTTCTGGGGATTTTTTTCTTTTCTTATTTTTGCTTTGAAGTCAGAGTTACTTTGTTTTGCAGTTGTGTAGTGACTTCATCTTTGTTTTAGTTAGTGTTTGCATGGGCTATTTTTTTTCTTCTTCTTTACTCTTGACCTTTTTGTATCCTTATTTTTAAGGCATGCTTTTCTGTAACTAGCACATAGATGGGTTTTGTTCATTCTTATCCCTGAGATAGTGCCTTCTTGGTTTTCAATAGGAAGCTGGGTATTACCAAGGCCCTTCTCCTTGAGACTGTCAAAATCCCTGTGCAGCTTGTGATCAATAACAAAAAGGTGCCAGATATTGGAATCACCTCTCCTGGCTTCTCTTTTGTCAGGCTTTTAAGCCCCTGAAATTCTCGCTTTCTTAGTGGACTTCCAATACATTCAAATGGATTTTTGAAAAACAGTAATTTGTCTAGCTTTACTACTTGTCTTGGAAGGTGGATTGTTCCGAAGCCAGTTAATCTTCCATTGCTAGAAGTGAGAATCTGAAAATATTCAGCCAGGGGGGAAAAAAAAAAAAAAGGTCTCCTTAAGATACTGGTAGACCTAAGATTCTACCCCAAATAAGACAGAGCAGGAAACCAGTATACACGACACACACAAATCTCTTAAGTAAGACCCACATGAGGAGCCCAGAGCTCAGGAAATGAAGTAATATTATTAGAACAGATAGAGAAGGAGAGAGTCAGATTCATGGGGTAGTGAGGGCTGTGCAATGTCTTGATGGAAGAGGCGGGGAATGGGGCGGAGAGCAGTGGTTTCGCGGGAATCATACCAGCTTCCTCTTCTTGCCACGCTGTGTCCAGGCCTGGAAAATCTTACAGAACGTGATGATAGCCAGAAGCCCTCTGACACGAGGCAACACGAAGGGGAATCATGCTAAGGAAAATCAGATTACACTTTGTCAATGTTTAATCACAATTTTTTTAATGGGATGGATAGTTGTATCTTAGTGGTTATATTTCTTTGCATGTGCTGTTCTATATCAGATATTTATTTAAGTTGGTAGATAATTTTCTGTTACTTGACTATAGGGCCTGACACACAGAAAACCTCAGGGCGCTAGTGGAAAGAACTCAGTGAGTGTAATTGGCAGTTGGTATGCTATTTCCATAATTTAGTAGTTTTAAGCACCAGGAAGCTATCACCCTGATATCATTCTAATTGGGTCTTTCACCTTTAGTAAGCATCATCTTTCAAACTGGAAAGTACTAGAAATGGGACATCATGTTTTAGGATGGGTTAATCAGTTCTCTGGGTCTGACCTTGCCACTGATAACAACCTGTGTGATGATGAGATGTTGGGGTGATGGGAAGAGACGAGCTTTGGACTCAGACAACCTGGGTTAGAACCCCGCTCACTCACTTACCAGCCGTGAGAGTTGGAAGGTTAT
Organism: Hipposideros armiger; assembly: GCF_001890085.2. Classification (NCBI taxonomy): domain Eukaryota; kingdom Metazoa; phylum Chordata; class Mammalia; order Chiroptera; family Hipposideridae; genus Hipposideros; species Hipposideros armiger. The sequence goes on along the minus strand of NW_017731487.1, from coordinate 1,248,463 downwards.
TGAATCTCCCCGAGCCTCTGTTTCCTGCCAACATAACAGGTCCACAGTGTAAGTTCTTAATAAATATTAATTCTCCGCCTTCGCCCCTTTCCGTGGAGAATGTAAATATGGCTGGAGTTTTGGAGTGCGCTGTTTTCCCACTGATGAGGGCTGGGCCGAGTGATCCACATTGAAAAGGTCCCTTAAAGGGGTCCAGTTCCAAACTCAAGTATGGGGCAATGACCCAACCCATTTTCCGTGGGTTCTTCTCTAATTCCTGTTGGCACCACCGTTATTCCTAAACCATCCCAAAGCAGTTTCTGAGATTGTCCAGGGAAGTGGTGTGAGGGAGGAACCAGTGACTGGGGGCAGTTTTCTGCCTCTCGCTATTTTTATTCTATTTGGTTATACAATCATCCTAATAGCTAACACTTTCTGAGTTCTTTCTGTGTGTCAGGCAGTGGTTTACATCTAGTAACTTACTTGCCCTCAGTCACATAGCTTTTAAGTGTCAGAAGCAAGTTCACAGCCAGGCAGTCTGGCGCCAAGGCTCTGCTCTCTCCACTGAGGTAGCCTCTTTGTATGCAGATTTGCTTTGTCCTCCCAGGCTGGTCCACAGAAGCTTCAGTGAACAGGCCCCAAACTGAGGTCATCATCTTGCCTGGGGACCTGCTCCTGTTGCATTTAAGATTTCAGGTTGTGTCCCTCCCACCCACATGGACACCCAAGAGCTGTCCTTGGCCTCTGCTTGTCATTTCAGGCCTCACATTTAAACAGTCACCGGATATTAGCAATCTGGTCTCTCACACCTGTCTTAAATCTTCACCTGTCCCCGATACAATGCCTTTCATGCCTTCTTCACCTTCAAAGCAGAGGAAATGCTGGTCTCTTCTTGTTGGTCTCCTGTTCAAGCAGCCTCCGAGGGTCCTCTCTGAGCCACAGAAGGCACCAGAACTTGAAGAGTAGTGGCCCTAGAGTTAGATGGCCTGTTGTGAATCCCAGCTTCACCATTTCATAACAGTTTTCCAGCCTCTTGAATCTTTGGCTTTCGCATATGAAAACTGAGGCTAACCAGGAAAACTGCATATTGGGTGTTGTGAGGGTGTGGCGATGATGTGTGTAAGGCTCTGGTTGTCATGCAGGGTAAGAACTCAGCAGTTGCTGCCTGTTTTTATTATTACTATGAAGTCCAACACCCTTGACGTGCTGTGTGAGTTCCCTTCAATACACAATATTTTCAGTATAGTCTCTTGCATATTCCCCAGATGTGTTCTATGCTTTAGCCACCCTTAATCTCATTATTCTAGGATTTATCAGTATTTGGACTCAGTATCTGTTTGTTTTTTAGAATGTCCTTTCCTCCACTCCATGCTCGGGGATACCATATTGAAGGAAGCAAGTATGATAGAAAAAGGATCCAGGAGTCGTGAGGAATTCTAAGGTGACTAACGGTCTCCGTGGTTGTGCCAGCATTTTTATTTGAAAGTTGGGTAGGATTGGGGTACGTGGATGTGATAGGGTAGGTAGAGGGATAGACATGAGTGGGACAAGGAGAGACTTAGTCCCGGGTAGAAAGCCCCTTGCTGCAGCTCCTACTTGGGCAAGAGCCCTGGCAGCTGCTTGGCAGGACTCCAGACTTACCATACCTCTGAATCAAAGAGATGTGTTGCTAGAAGTCAGAGAACGGGGACACATCCTGTTTGTCAGGATCATCAATACGTTACTAGCCCAACAGGATTCCAGGTTTACACATACCCCGAAGGGATGTGTTTATACTTGCCCTAAACCAAAGGGGTGTGTCTACACACACGCCCTAAATCAAAGAAATGCATTGTTGAATACCAGAAGGGAAGACTAGGCACCTCAGGGGGAGAAAGAGAGATAAGAGAAGGAAGAGGGAGGCAATTCTACCCACAGAAATAAAAGCTGTCTGCAATGCAAGGCCAGGCTGCTTCCCTCTCTTGGGTCAGCCCACTCCATGTCTCGGAGTGTACTCTCTTTTACTAATAAATATCTGGCTGTTTTATTCTCCACAAAATTCTGTCTTTTGACTGAATTTTTCGTCTAAAAAGACAAAGAGCTGCGGACCACGTCCTTTCCCAGTAACAGATGCATGCCCCATCTCTTCTCCTCGTCCTGAGCAGGGGGTCACTGTGAGTGTGGCCTGAACAGGAGGCTGTTCTCCCCCTCACTTGGAGTTGCTCACTGCGTCTGATCCTGGTCCTTGGCTAATGGCTGGAGCCACCGAAATGGATAAATGGTGAAAACTCAGGAACTGGGAGACTTATGTGACTGGAGGAAATGGATGCAGCTGAAAGCAGATACATTTAATCAGAAACAAAGAGGGCCTTGAGCAGTTCTGGGAATTAATGATAGCCAGTGTTTATTGCTCGTTATATACCAGTCACTCTGCTAAAGATTTTACATACATGATCTCTTTTGCTCTTTAAAACAAACGTGTGAGATAGTACTATTATTATCTCCAGTTTACAAATGAGGAGACTGAGATTTAGGGAGATAAGTTACTTGCCAAGATTTAAACCCAAGCTGTCTGATGCCAAAGTCTATGATTTATCACCTTTGAAATGTCAGTCCTTCAAAACTCTTCGGACAAAGAGAATCGATTATATGAATATTTTTCAAACTTTTTGACCTTGATCCACAGTGAGAAATACATTTTATGTCATGATCCACGCCACACTCACACCCCACTCCACACAGACTCACACGCACACACACATACACACACACACACAGATTTGCTCACACATATTTACATACCCATCTATAAAAATATAAAACTGAAACAAAAGTTTCACAGAACAGTAATTGCTCTTCCTGTGTGTTTTCTATTAAATTTAACTTTATTGTGAAAAAAGACTAATTGTAACCTGCCAAATTTGTAGGTGGTGACCTTCACTTTGCAAACCAGTGAATCAGAAGATTTTTAGCTCCTTTCAAGTCATTGGATCCTTATGTTTCTGTATTTCTTGCAAATTCTATTGTGCTTATCCCATCCATTAATCCTTACAGAAACTACCTTCTTACAGAAAATCATGTGAGATATAAACATTTAGCATCATGGGTCATAAGATCTTAGGGCCCTGTGTTATAGAAATTGTTAAAAATGTATTTTTTAAAGTTTTGTTTTGTTTTGTTTTGGTGTGTGTGTGTGTGTGTGTGTGTGTGTGTGTGTGTGTGTGTGTGTTGTAACTGGAGAATTTACTTTTATTTCTCTTATTTACCAGAAGTTGTATTACATTGATCGTTTCCATATGTATTTTTAAAGTTGCTTGGCAGGGTTAAAATTTTATTCTTTAAGTTACAAGGGCATTGTATTCAAATAAAAGGAGCATTCATAATAGTGTTAATTAGAAGAGCAATAAAGCTTTGGTTTCCATGTAAAGGAGCATAATTGACATAGAATTGCATTTTTGCAAATGGATTTTGAAACTTTGGTGGGAAAAGTTGGAAGATAAATATTCTCAAAGCTAACGCAAATGCAATCTGTATATGTAAATGAGATCAATTAATTTTAGCAGGCAAATGAGAAAATCAATGATTTTCAAAATTTAGTAATTTGGTAACCATTAGATTCATTAATCTTTCTGTTTTAAACTTAATTATTCAAATATGGAACCAGATTGAAGTGTAATTTATGGAGAACTCATCCTTAAGTTAATTACATGCAATACTTTCCTCCTACAAATGGAAGAATTGAGGATGAAATTGTAAATGATTAGTGCCGGGTGCGGAATGCTTTGGTCATGGCTCCTTTAGATTCAACTTGGGAGACAGCATGGAGTAAGAATACACTGTCTTTTACTCAGATCAGGGTTTGAAACTCAGCATTGGCTCTATCTAACCATGAACACTTAGGCAGCTTTCTTAGCATCTAAAGAAGATCCATTTTCTCATCTATTAAGTTAGGAAATTATACCTGTACTGCAGAGCAGTTGTGAGCACTAAATGGTATATAACCCTTTAGCCCAGTACTGGGCACAGAGAAGGCACTCATTACGGTAGCGTCCTCTCTCCCTCCCTCTCTCCTTGTCCCTTCCCCTCCTCCACTTTAATTTTTGGATAGAGGAGGGCTTGCATTGGGAAAATGCTGTGTTTCTGGAATTGCTTTTAAAAAGGAAGGGGTGGTATGGTTGGTAGTAATTTGATCTGATCATGTTCTGTGGATCTCTTGCCGTATCATTTCCATCAAGAAACTGAGATGGGTTTTAAAAGCTCAGCCTTGGCAATACTGAAAAGGCCAGAACAGCAGATGAAATAAGGAGGAGTTCGTGCAGTTGGTTTTCTGATTTTTATTTCCTCATTGCAGTGATTGGTTCTTCTGATCCCTTACGTTTCCTGCACCAAATGGTCTCATTATGAAAAGTCATAAAAGCTAACACCTGTGGGACATGTATTCAATGACTTTGTGAGATAACCAGGGCAGGTATTATTGTTGACATTACATAGATGAGTGAAATCCAGGTTCAGAGAGGTCCAGTGGGCTGCCCAGTGTCACAGAGGTAGAAAGAAATGGAGGCTCAAACCCAAGTCTGTCAGGTTCCAAGTTTTGAGCTTTATTCTTCTGAATCAAGGCTTTTGTACCATGTGGATACAGCCTGTGGTCCACAGGTGAGCCTTGATCAAAAGTGTGCATTTCATGGCAGACCCTATTGAACTGTGGGCGAGAGGCAAATGTGAATTGCTCTGATGTTGGTTGGGGTGTTTTCTCAGAGTCTAGAAGTCTGGTCAGCAAATGGAAGGAAGATTATAAAGCTGCAGAGAATCATCTGACACAGGGAAGGAAAAATCGTTGGGTATGAAAGGAGTCAGGAAAGTCACGCGCCTTTCCATCTTCCCACAGGACATCTCTCCTGGGATGCCTGCCTGACCTCAGCCTCTGAGTGCCCCTGACCGAGAACGCTGCTAAGCTCCTTTCCCTTTCTTCTCTGCTCCACTCTCCTTCCATCCTCCCGTTGTCCAGGCCAAAGTTGTCTTAGAGTCATCTCTGACTTTTCCATCTCTTCGAAGGGCGAAGGGCGAAGGGCAATGATTCATATATCTCAACACATTCCCCCGACACCCACTGCCATAGGCACATCAACACCCTCTGCTGTTCCATTCCTGATTTCACTGTCCTGGTTCACTCTCCTGATCATTCTTCTGTTAGTTCTTACTCTAGACTCCTGCATCCTGTCTCTGGTCTCTGCCTGCTGTGAGCCATTCAGTCTCCTCCTGGCTTATTGGTCAAATGATATGGCAAGTTGATGCCAGGCTATTTTTCTGAACCACTTTCCATGGTTCATCTTCACCAACCCTCTAGCTTATCCTCCCTCTTGAGGGTGCACTCACATAGGTATCAGCCTCTTCTGACGCCTGGGAACTCTTTGAGGACACACGCTCCGTCTTCTTCATCTCCATACACAACACTACACCTGGTACAGAGCTGGTGTTCAGAAAATACTCGTTAGGTGGGTCCCCAATAGGCCTACCCTCACCCTAGCTATGAGTCAGAATCTTCACGGAGTGAAAAGTTTTTTTCAATTTATTTATTTTTGGATGGGCATTTTGTTTGTGAATTACATAATGTATACCAGAGTCTAAAAATATGTATGTGAAGATTAGTCAATGATAATAAATTGGAGACCACATGCCCATCACCCAGAGTAAGAGACAGGCCATGACCAGCACCTGAGAAATCCTGTCTTTTCCAGATATGCTGTTTCTTTTGTTTGCTTTCAGTTCTGCCACCCCCCAGGGAAGTCACAATCCGGAATCTTGTGTTAATCATTCTCTTGTTTTTCTTTATAGTAGCTCACCTTTGTAAATAACCCTAGATAAGAAACATTTGTTTTGCTCTGTCTGTTGTTGAACTTTAAGTGATTTGAATAATTCTGATTGCATTAGACTGTGGTCCACATCTTTCAGGCAATAGTATTGTTTAGATTAATAAGGTGGATCTAGATTAATTCAAGTTGGTGACTGTAGCTGTGGTTCATTCATTTCTCCCTGCTCTGTGATAGCCCACTGCATTCTATTTATTTATCCACCCAATGTTCTGGTATTGATTGATAGTGTTCTAGTATAGTATTTGAATTATTTCCAGTTTCTTGACATAATGAATAATGTTTCTATAAATACACTTACAAAAACAAATGGGCAAGAGTTTCTCTGGAGTATATAACTGGGAATAGAATTACTGAGTTGTAGTTTATATCTGTGACTAACTCTTTTAGGTTGTATCAAACTCTAAAGCGGAACCATCACTTCCTCTTCCATCAGTGGTGAGTGAGAACTTGCATTCCCATATTTCATCGGACGTTTACATGTTTGCCAGCCTTATAGGTGTGAAATGGCTCTTACTGTGATTTAAATTTATATAGCCTGAATTACTGAAGGTTGAGAATCTTTTAATATGTTTATTGACCACTAATGTTTCTTCCTCTGGGAAATATATCTTTGCCCATTAAAATTTATTTTTTAAAAGTCTTTTGTCCATTTTTTTACGGGCTTGTATATTTTCTTAAAAAATTAATCTCTAAGTATTTTTATGCATTCTAAATATTGTTTGTTGGTTGTGTGTTGCAAATATCATCTCCAAATTCATGGGTTGTCTTTTTCCTTTTCTCATGGTATCTTTTAATTTAATTAAACAATTTTAAACATTAATTGTAAAAGTTTTAAAACATATACAAAAAATAGAAAGTCTAGTCCATGAACCTTCTTTGCTTCTCAACCATCTTCCCAAACTATCAATTTTCTGCCACATTTTCATATTTCTTGACTAACATATTTTTCTGTCAGAAAATTGAAACAAATCTCCAACACACAATTTCATGTGTTTCATAAGCAAAATTTTAATGTAGTGAAAATATTTAGTTTTTTCCATTATGGGTTATACTTTTGTACCCAGCTTAAAAAAATGCTTCCCAACTCTGAAATACTAATAATATTTTATTATACACTTCTCATGCTGTGACAAAAGATCAGTTTTTTTTCCTCCAGCCTGTTATGGGCTAATACTGTTGTGATGTATTTGTGACAGTGTTATTTATAATTGCCAAAACTTGGAAACAGCCAAGATGTCTGTTGGTGAATGGATAAATAAATTATGGTACCACTAGTCAATGGCATATTATTCAGCACTAAGAAGAAATGAGCTATGAAGCCATGAAAAGACATGGAGGAAACTTAAGTTCCCATTACTACATGAAAGAAACCAATCTGAAAAGTCTACATACTTTGTATGACATTTTGGAAGCTACAGAGACAGTAAAAAGATCAGCAGTTACCAGGAGCTTGGGGTGGAGGTAGGGATGAATGGTTGGAACACAGAGGATTTTTAGGGCAGTGAAAATACTCTGTATGATATTATAATGGTGGGTACCTGTCATCATACATTTATCCAAACCCATAGAATGTCCACCAGGAGTGAACTTTAATGTAAACTATGCACTTTGAGTGAGTGCTTATCTCTGAAACATTTGTCAAAACGTTTCAGCTATATGTGTAAAATATGTGAAATTTATTGTATGTAAATTATGCTTTAAAGAAAAGGTTTCAAAAATGGCAACAATTTATCAAAGAACACCATAAAGAGAGTATAAAGGCAAACCATACATGTGTTTTCAACACATATAACCAGCAGTGATTTACTATCTAAAGACCTACAACAGATCAAAAAGATAAAGACAAACCTAATAGAAAATAATTGGGCAAGAGACAGGACAAGCGTTTTAGAAAAAAGGAAATATGAAATGGCCCATGAACATATGCAAAGATGCTCTATCTCATTAGAAGAAATCAGGGAAATACAAATCAAAGTGAAAAGTAGATACCATTTCACCCCAACCAGATTGGCAAGACTTATGTATTGAAGAAGAGTAGAAGGGGGAGTGTGAAATGTGTGTGAACATGTTGGAAAAAATTGACAAAGCCTTTTTTGGGTGGAGCTGTGTAATATGTCTGACTTGGCAATTCCTGTCAGGTATACCTACGAGCACAACATATAGTCTTGTTTGTGTGCATCAGGAGAACTGCAGACATATGTTCATGGCAGCATTGTTTATAATAGCAAAAAAGCTGGAAACAACCCAAATGTTCATCAAGAGGAGAATGCACAGACGAATTGTGCTTATTCTTCTGATGGAACACTAGACCTTGGCAAAATGAATTAACCATACTTCATGCATCAATAAGAGTGAATCTTAAAAAAGCCCTGAAGTTGAATGATAAAAGCAAGTTTCCAAAGGATATAAAGAGTGTGGTGCTATTTGTATAGAGTCCTCAAGAATATAATACTTTACAATTGTTTAGAGATAGATATTATTTAGTTATACTTTATGTGAAAGTGTGGCACTAATAAACTCAAAACTCAAAATCATGTTTTCCTTTGGGATGAGGGAAGGGAGACGGGAATCCGAAAGGAATTATAAGAATCTATTTCTTTACTTGGGTCATGGGTACAATGGTGTTTGTTTTATAATTCTGTATACTTTGTCTATGCCTTTTATGTATTTTTGTATATATGATATTTTCATTTAAAAAGAATTTTTAAAAGTCTTACAAGTATTTATAGCACTTGACCTAGCATCCTTTGTATGGCAATGCAAACACATTACAAGTTAAGTTAAGAATGAGCCTGTGGGGAAAGAACAGAAACGAGATGGATCTTCAATGACGGACTGACAGCCCTTCATTAGCAAAGCCTGAAATGCCAGACAGATGCCTGGCGCATTTAGGTAGTAAGTGCTGGGCCTGAATAGCCGTAGCCCCAGCCCATGGGGTGGGACCAGCGCAGGGGACAGTCTCTGCCAGGGGGGCTTTAGGGACCTGGGAGGGTCCACCAGGCCTTATATTGAGCATCCGCACTGGTGAGCAGTCGAGACCAAGACACAGGACCTGCCCTTGGTTTCCTGGTTCTGGGACCACCCACGACAAGGAGCGGGACCACATAAAATGACTGCAAATGGCTTTCTTGTCAGCCTTGGCAATGAGGGGCTTATGTGAGGTTTCAATTGATTTTGAAAAAATGATGTGGTCTTTCTTGTACCTGGAGAGTAATGGAGATTATTAATCCCTACCCAACACCAAAGAAGTGACTCATCAGCAGTACAATGATTTCGTAACAGGACATTCACGCCAGCATAATTTGCAATATCAAAACTGGGGATATTTATATCTAAATCTATAAATCTAAGGATATATAATAGATATGCTTATATAATATGTTATATATTATATATACGTATACATTATATAAATAAACATCATGTATGTGATATATAAAAACAAAAAATACAGTATACAAATACAAATATATACTTATGCAATACGAATATAATACAATAAAAGTAATTATGTAAATATATGACTATTAGACTAAAATATATAAAATACATTTATAAATTATATTATTGTTATGAATGTCCTGTTATAGCTTGCAAAATATTCACTGATATTATTTGTGAGCGCTGAGATTATGATTTTTTATTTTGAATGTTATGACTTTTCTACAGGGTTTGTAAAAATGTGCATTACTTACTAAAAATTAAACTAACTCGCTGGTGATTGATTTTAAGAAAAGTGCATCATCAGATAGACACAGTGCACCTGCCTCTTCCCGAGGTGCGGTTTCCATAGAGGGCGGTGTTCCGCCCGGGTGGGTAGCTTCCGGTCTCCGGTTGGCGCCTACGCGTGCAGGGCGCTGTTCACAGGCTTCAGTGACTCATCTTAAAATGGCTCCCTGTGATTCTTGCAATTCCAACAGAAACAGCATAAATCAAAATTTAAAGGTCAGGAAGGTTTGAGATCAAATTTCAAAGTAGCTTCATCTGAAGGATAAATGAATGATGTGCACACGCATGTCGTGAACAGCAGTGATGGTAACAAATGGAAAGCCAGGTTTCCACGGAGGCGGCCAGTCGGTGGGGCATGGGAGCCTTTGATGTAAGGCCGGCGGGCTTTCTCTCCTTTTCATCTGGTGGCTGGGTCACTTTGAAGGGCTAAAGATGAAGAAGTTGTTTCTTGGGGACATCTTCTTACATTTCACGAGGTTAGCTCTTTATTGCCCAAAGAGTAAGTCTTACTCCATGAAAAACGCACAGCATGACTGTTGATTGAGAGCCATAGAAGGAAATAAAGGAGGGTGCAGTGGAAGTAGGGTGCGGTCCCCCAGCGGGGCATGCAGGCAGAGGGTGGGAGCAGAGCGTACAAGAAAAGTGGCTGAAGGCAAAAAGGTTGGACAGAAGGTCTGGTGGAAGAATAAGAGTGGAGCAGACGATGGGATTCTCAATAAAGAAAAAAAAAATAGTGGCCCCTGTATTGGGTGCTTACTGTAGGCGTGGCACCTGGTAGGGCGTTTCCTTTGTATGACTGCATTTAATCCTTACGCCTGACTTATTTGAGATGGGAGCTAGTATTATCCTTAACGGATTAAATAACGTTCTCCAAGTAACCTGGCTTCTCAGTGGTAGAGCTCAGGTGTGATTGGAACTCAGGCCATCTGACTCTCAGGCCCAGGCACTGCACTAATCACTTTGCTATTGTCCCTTCCCCTGTGCTCTGCACCAACATCTAGCATAATTTTTGGTAGACAGTTGTCTTTTGCTAAAAGTAAATATTTTAGTCTTTTTAACACCTGGATAGAATCAGATGCAAACACGATTTACTTAGGGATTCCAGTTTCTAAAGGGCTAGACTACATTTTTAAAATTAGCATCTCAATCACTGAAAGAAAAAGCATTTTGCACAAACAACATGAAAAGGGAAAGTGAAATTCTACAATACCACCATCAGAACTGATGCATTTCGTTGTTGTAGTTCATGTTGGCTCATGTGTGACCAGTGTATACATGTAGCTGAAATCATACTATCGATGGAAATTTCTAATGAACTTGAAATAATGACCCGACAGCAGCTCATGTTAGACAGCGCTAGGGTCAAATTCTTATGACCTTGAGTTAGTTACTTTTCTGAGCATCAGTTTCTCTGTCTGTAATATGTTAATTCAGCTGATATTTATTAAGCACCTGCTATGTGTCAGCCTGGAGATACAGCCGTGAGCAAGACAGACAAGACCACCAGGCTCATGGGGAAGAGGAGCGAACAATGTGACGGCACAATGATTAGGGGCGTATAAGGAGTCAGAGGCATGCGGACATTCGGCAAGGAGTGGGTACGGTCTGTGGTCAGTGGGTCTCCTGAACGAAGTGAAGTTTAAAGTGAAATGTAAGAAATTGGTAGGAGATGATATGTAAACCACATCTTCAGAGGGACTGTTGTGGGGATTAAATGAGAACATATGTCTAAATGCCTGGTGTCAGCTATAACTGGTAAGCAATCCATGTGTGCTATTATGATCAGAAGACCAGCTTGACGAGCTATAGAACTAGACTGACCCCTTATTGATCCTTTGGTTCTTTCTAGCTGGTGACTGGTACAGAGCTGGTTGCCTTGGGAGCTGGAGAACTTGTTAAAAATACCTATTCCTAGGGTGAAAAGGGTAACTATTGCATTGTTCTGTACACCTGAAACTAACAATAAATAAATAAATTAAAAAAAAAAAAGATAAAAATACCTATTCCTGGGTTTTATCCCCTGAGGGTTCCAATTCAGCAGAGGAAATGAATCTATATTTTTAAAAGAATTTTCCAGGTAATTCTAACTGAGTCTAGCCGCTTTTCCCAACCCCATATTGGAAATGGAGAGATTGGGATTCAGGATGGGCGAGAGAGTTGGCCAATGCCATGTAACTAGTAGAGGGTGGTGTTAAAGCATTCGAGGATGGCCCTGGGTGACAGGGCAGACCAAAGGGTTTCTGGAGGGCAGCTCTGAGGTGTGTTTGGGATAGGCATGCCATCATTTCCAGCTTCTGCATTTCTTCTAAGTACCTTGATTCTGGCAGCCAAGGAGCAGATGTGACAAAGTCGTCCTGGCTTTGTCAGTTTTGGAGGCAGGAGCTGCGGCTGGGGTCGGGGTGTGGGGTAGCTGGGCTGCCAGAGTGACTTTGGGGCTTGCACTGCCTTAGTTGACAGAAATTGGAATGCCAGGGTGGAAAACTACCGTGCAGCCTGTTCCTCTAATTCAATTCTGCATTGATATCCAGGATGTCAAATCACTGTGAAGATGAGATGACAACATGGCCATTGTGTCTGTGTCACAGTCTGTTATTTTCAAATGTGTGTGAAGATCCATAATTGTGTTGACACCCATTAGGTCTTTCTCCCCGGGCAGCTCCCTGAGCTGCTTGTACATGTCATAATTAGGTTTGCTCCTTCTGCCCTCCTGCCTGTTGTCCCAAGGCTGGGTGGCATCCGGCACGGCTCAGACCTTGACTGCAGTGGTCCGCTTTATGCAATAGCCAATCCACTGGGCATGTAGCGCCTCTTCTGCCTCCGCTCACATTGGTCCTGCTAGTGTGTGCGTGTGTGTGTGTGTGTGGGGGGTGGTGGGGGGGGGGGGGAGAAGGGGCTGATTAATTTAAAATGACAAAACCTTTTGGACGAGTGCCATGATTAACTGAGAGGGCTACCAGCATGCCCCAACCCCAGAATTCCTCACATAGATTGTGCTAATGCCACCCAGTTCTACCACTGGCTGATGCTTTGAACAGCCAGTTCTGTCTTGCTTGCTGAATTAGTCGAAGACGAATAGGGCAAACTTGGGAAGAGTTTCAGCTGCTCCTTGTCCAACAAGATTGGGAATAAAGGACTTAAGGATGAAAGCTCATCCTGACTTTTATTAAATTTAATGCACAACAGTTATTGTCTTCATTCTGATTCTAAGCGATGTTAAATACAGATCCATTCCCATCATATTCATCTCTACTGGACCATCTAAATATTGTACTCACACAAGCAAATCTGGAATTTCTCTCATTTCTTGAAATGGGGATGATAGGCTGGGACATAGATTTTCTTTTAAAATTGAAATTTAAAAAATTCATTGTTATGTTGTAAACAGCCAGAGTTCTGTTGGTATTTCATTCAACTATATTTTATTTCTACAATCACCACAAATAATATCAACTAAGGAAAAGAGTGATGTGATATTTAAGCAATGCCTTTATAGCAGGAAGGAAAAAATGACACTGATAATATTAACCCCCATTGTAATAAATTTTATTTGTTAGAACTTCCCTTGTTGCATGTACTAAGTGTGTAACTCACCTTACATAATTTGTAAGGGGAATAAGGCACCTCTAAGGAAGAAGATGGAATTTAGGAAGTTAAATAACCTGCCCAAGGTCAAAGATCTAGAAAGTATCAGAATTGGTACAGAAGCCAGACCTGTCTTTAAAAAAAAAAAAAAAAAAGATAATAAAGCCCGTGCATGGCCATTTCAGTTTTCAGACTATCCTTATTCCCCAAAAGTTGGAGCAGAATTTTTTCCTATGACTGTAAAGTATACCAGAAATTTAATAATGACATTATTTTTTTTTTCAGGGAAAATGAAGTTTTTCTACTCCATTGTCTGTACATATTAAATATAAGGCAGCCCAACTTCAAAGACATTAAAATGCTGTTAATATTATGCTTGTCATTTTGTTATTTGCAGCGTATTTTCAAGTTAAAGAAATGTGGTAGATGGGACAAATGGGCTTGGGTTTTTGTCTACAGGATTCCCAGGGGATGGGGACACAGTCGTGTTTCCCGGGGTGGGGGGTGGGGGTGGGAAGGAACTTGCTTGGATTTGTGATTTGGAGGATTTCCCTGGCAGCACAGAGGAAGGCTCCGAGTTGGGGGATGGAGGCTGGAGACGGGAAGCCCATTAGGTGACGTCCACGGCCCAGGTGAGAGGGGAGCTGGGCTATGGCCTGGGCTATGGCACTGAGCTGGAGCGAAGGGGATGTTAAGTAGTGCAGGGGCTGGGTGGGGTGATCAGTGGAATCTTCTGGTGCAGAGCAGGGGGCGTGTTAGGCTGACTGATCTGTCTCTGGCTGGAAGGCTGTGGACGAGGTGCCTGGTGAGGACTGATGCAGGACAGGAGAAGGGACAGAGGGAGGCGAGGCTGGGGACCGCCCACGGTGAAGTCCGACTTCTAGCAGCATGCTTGGAGTCCACTGCTCCTTCCTCCATCCCCAAAGAGGAATGGGGTCTCAGAGGCCTTTAGAATGTTGAGTGGATTCCTGTAGATTTGCCGAGATATGCAATAGGGAGCAAACTTCTAGCAGTAACTATGCACAGGCAAATCTTGATTGGATAAGGAATAGAAGATGATCAATTTTATTTTTCCTGCTACCCCTTTCACTCCCAGCCCATTCAGATTATTAGGGCTCCGTAATTAACCAGAGAAGCAAACAAATGTAAGTAGCCATTTCATCCATGCAGCGCCACGTTTCGGTGCTGCCTCTATGTTCAGAGTTCTTGTTAACAGCTGGAGATATTTCTCATTTACACGCAAGGACATACAGGAGCTCAGCGTTCACAGAGAGCTGCCAAACAAAAAGTGGTTTAATGTCTCACATAGTTAAATCTGATGAAACCATACTTGAAAATGATGTGATGATATCATTTAGCTAAAAATACCTCCCTGCGTTTATAACTGGTGATCATTTTGTGTTCATTTAATGAGTTGTTTTTAAGGAGCATGGTCTACTATTTTATTAATGTTATCATTTTCCTACTAATAGTGTTGTTTTCCTTTCGCCATTTGGCTTTCTATGTGATGGGGCCAGGGAAAAGAAAGAAACCATCATACCCAAAGTGGTGGCTCCCCAAAATTTGGGAGTCAGATTCCCCACCCTTCCGTTTTAGAGGGTGAAGTGGCTCCTTAGGGTCCAACTGGAAAACTGTCCCATAAGGATGTCTTAAGAGAAAGGGTCCCCATAGAGAACTGAGACTTGGCAACTCTTGGTGGCAGCATGGGCTTCTGGGAAACACACAAACTTTAGAGTTAAAAAAAAAAATTGGATTTGAGTCCCAGCTCTGAATCCCACCAGCTGGGTGGACTTCGGCCACCTTCTTACTTCTCTATTGGCTTATCTGGAGATTGAGGGAGAACTGTACTTTCCTTATTTGGTGGTATGACTACAATTGAGATGGTTCATGCAAAAGTATTTTGGAAAATGCAAAGTGTTGTAAAATGTTAATTCCTTTTGCATTTATTAAATTTTTAGCAAATGATTTTTCTGAAAATCACTTCTTCCTTTGGACTGAGCTCATTTTTCCTCTTCTATACTCCCACACCA
>NW_017731487.1:1222744-1231717 GCF_001890085.2 Hipposideros armiger | reverse complement strand
CTCTCTCTCTCTCTCTCTCTCTCTCTCTCTCCTTCACTCTCTCCCTCCCTCCCTCCTTCCCTCCCTCCTTCCCTCCCTCTTTCCCTCTCTCATTTCTTCATGCCTCCCTTTGCCAGTATGGCAAACTTCATTGAGGTCTTTTATTTTCAACTTAAAATCCAATGAATTCCACCCTTGAACTGTAGTTACTGGCTCTAGGCAAAGACAAGTAAGATTAATCAAAACACCCTGTTTCCTCAAATCAAGCTCTTTGCTTCTCCCATTATCCAGGAAGCTTGTGTCTCCACTTGCTGCCAAAGGTCCCAGTGAACACACGAGCCACGCACATCTGGGATAAACCCTCTCTCTTGGATATTTTGGCTTTGGAGGCTGGTGATCCTGAGTTGGCCTCCCTAGCACCAATATCCTTACTCCTCTGGCCTGGGATGTTTGGGCTGGAGTGACTATTCCAATTTCTCCCCATAAATGTGGATACACCACATTTACGAGCTGGTTATTCAGTCAGCTCTTTGAATATGGCACAAATGTTTCCCATCAGTTATTGCAATGAAATCTGGCCATTGGGAGAGTAATAAAATCCCTGACCCAGGGAAAGAATGTTTCACACATACCTAGCAACCAGAGAGAACTCATAAAAAGTTCATTACAAGGCAACACCATTCATTCTTGTATATCTCCCCCGACCACTGCTGCAAAACCGCTCTAGTGCTGATGCCCCTCTTTTATAGCTTTATGGGGGAAACTTCCAGAATGGTTCAATTAAAATACACTTAGGTTAAAGATTCTCTCCTTTTTCTAACCATCGCTTGCCTTCCCATTTTTTCCACCTCTCACTTGCCTCCTAGCAGACCGTTCCCTCCTGCCTTTTCCTCCTCTTCATTCTAGTCAGGCCGGAATCAGTGAAAGGAGTCCAGTTACGTCCAGCGGAGCCCGCGGCAGAGGCAGGCGTGCCAGTGACTAGATACAGATCACATGATAGTGGAGAAGCTGTGAATTATATAAATTAAATATTTGTGAAGTATATTAAAGCATTGACATTTAATGTGCTTGACAGAGCAAACATAAGCTGAATTCAGACATGAGAGGAGGAAGAATCACCTGTGAGGACTGCAGCTTTGTAGGTCTTCTCTTGCCTCCTTGAACATGATTTGAAGTGAGTATGTCTTTCTCCCAATTTACTGTAAAATTCAAAGGAGTCTGCTGCCTGTTAGAAGTAAAATGATCAAGGATATTCATTATACATGACATCCATCTTGCATGAGAGAGATCCCGCTGGCCAACAACGTTTTGAAAAGTCTCTTCAGAGGACATGGCCGGATGGAGAAATGCATTAGTGGTGTTTTAAATTGACATCCAACATGAGGAGTTTCAGTGAGGGAGACTTCCAGGAGGAAATACTTTAAACTTTGGTAAAAATGTGATTGCTAGTTTACTGTTTTCTTAGGTAAATGTTTCTCCTCTACATGGTTTTCTAAGTTTTGCATTTTTTTTTTTGAGAAAATGACCAGATTGGTACAGGCCATGCAAGAGGAAGGGTGGTATCTGACAATGACTAGAATAGGCATATGGTTAACAGCCAATGCTTAACCTAAGAGAAACATCTGGCTCTCTGTATTAAGAATAATTGAGAAGATTCTATAACAGTGCCCAGAAAGACACTGGCATCTACTCATTTTAAATCTCTACAAACATCCCTTTATTATAATGAATTGATGCCAAAGAAAATCATTAGAGCAAAAGTTTTCATTTTGATGAAGTCCAATTTATCAATTTTTTAATTTATTTACAGATTGTGTTTAGTGCATGTGTTTGCCTAGTCCCAGCTCACAAAGCTTTTCTACTATGCTTCATCCAAAAGCTTTATCATTTTTGGTTTTTATATTTAAGTTAATATAGTTTAGTTAATTTTTGTATAAGGCATGAGGTTTAGGCTAAAGTGTATTTTTATTTTTTGCACATGGATTATCCAATCGTTCTAGTATTATTTGCTGAAAAGACTACTACGCTTTCTCCACTGACTTGTGTTTTGCATCTTTGTCTAAAATCCAGTGGCCATATTGGTGGGTCTATTTCTAGTCTCTCTATTCTATCTATTGATCTACGTGTCTATCGTTTCCCAGTGCCACACTCTCTCGCTTATTGTAGTTTTGTAATGTCTTAATATTGAGTTGTATAATTCTTCCAACTTTGTTACTTTTTTCTAGAATAAATTTAGCTTTTCTATTTCCTTAGTCTTTCCATATAAATTTTAGGACCAACTTATCGGTAGCTACAAAAGAGATCTGCTGGAATTTTGATTGATATTACATTAAATCTATAGATCAATTTGTCATCTTTGCTCTAATGACTCTTTAAATCTATGAACACACTATGCCTTCACATTTCTTTAGGTTTTTGATACTTTCATTAGGATTTTGTAGTTTTCGGACTACAAATACTATAAATTAGGGGTCTGAAAATTATGAGCCATAGGTCAAATCTGATGTGTGGCCTACTTTGTAAGACTAGTGAGCTAAGAAGGGTTTTTATTTTTTAAAGAGTTATAAATAAAAACAAAAGCAAAGAAATCAAACAAAAACAGAGGAATATGCAATAGACATGGTAATAGCCCTCAAAGCCTAAAATCTACCTGGCCCTTTACATAAAGTTTTCTGGCTCTTACTGTAATGACTTGGTAGGTTGTACATAAATGTTTCATTTTTGGGGAGAGCTATTGTAAACTTTGTTCTGGTTTGTTTCCAATTGTTCATTGATAGTACATAGAAATTGGTTTGATTTGTGTGTATTCACCTTATATCCTTTGGGCTTGCTAAACTCAATAAGTCTTGAATTAGGATTTTGTTGTTGTTGTTTTTTTTTTTTTTAGGTTAGTTGGGATTTTCTATGTAGAAAATTATTTCATCTGAAAATAGGCACAGTTTTATTCCTTTGTTTCCAATATATATTTCTTTTATTTATTTTTCCTGTCTTGTACTGGTTAGCACTTTCAGTATGATGTTAAATAGGGGTAGTAAGAGTGTGTATTTGCCTTGTTTCTGATTTTAGGGAGAAAGTATTCAGCTTGTACCATTAAGTCTGATGGTAACTGTAGGTTTCTTGTTAGATGCTCTTATTCAGGTTGAGGAAGTTCCCTTCTGTTTCTAGTTTGCTGGCAGTTTCTATCATGAATGGATGTTGAGTTTTATCAAATGCTTTTTCTGCATCAACTAATATAATTTTGTGATTTTTCTTCTTTAGACTGTTAGTATAGTTGTTTACATCAATTTGTTTTTGAATATGGAACAAAAAATTGCATTTATGAGAAAAACTCCACTTGGTCATGGTGTATTTTTTGATATATTCCTAGATATGATTTGTTAATATTTTGTTGAGGATTTTTGTGTCTATGTTCCAGAGGATTATTGGTCATAATTTTCTTTTTTTTAAAATACTGTCTTTATCTGATTTTGGTATCAGGATAATGCTGGCCTCAAAAAACAAGTTGTGAAATATTCCCTCTTCTATTTTATGGAAGAGATTGTGTAGAATTGGTGTTATTTCTTCTTTAAATGATTTCTGAAATTTGCAAGAGACAACTTCTGGTCTTGCACTTTCCTTTCATAGAGGTTTTAACCTACAAATCTGATTTATTATTTATATGACTATTTATTTCATCTCGGGTACATTTTGAGTAATTTTTGATTTTCAAGTAGTCGATTCATTTCACAGAACTTATTGGATTTATGTTCATGTTGCTGTTCACAGTGTTGTCATATTATCCTTTTATGATTGAAAGGGTCTCTACTAAACATTTCTGGTTCATTCCTGATATTGGTAATTTGTGTCTTCTCCCTTTTTTTTCTTTGTGAGACTTGCTAGAGGTTTATCATTTTTATTGATCTTTTCAGAGAACCAAGTTTACTGATTTTCTATTATTTTCTGCTTTCAGTTTCACTGCTTTCTGCTGTCATCTTTATTATTTCCTTCTTTCATTTTGATTTAGGTTTATTTTGTTCTTATTTTTTTGATATCGAGGCAGAAACATAAGTTACTGATTTGAGAACTTTATTTTTTTAAGATTTTTATTAAAAATATTGTTAGCTACAATATTATATTAGCTTCAGGTATACACAAAAGTCATTCAACATTTATATACCTTTTATCATGGTGATATACATTTATGATATACATTTATGATAAGTCCAGCAGCCATCCGACACTGTACCACATTATCACAGTATTATTGACTATATTTCCTGTGCTGTACATTACATTCCCATGAGTTATTTGTTTTATACCTGGAAATTTGGACCTCTTATTTCCCTTTATCTTTCCCCCCCTTTTTAATTTTTCAGTTTCAGTTGACATTCAATATTATTTTATATTAATTTCAGGTGTATAGCATAGTGGTTAGGCATTTATATAATTTAAGAAGTGATCCCTCTGACTAGCTAGTACTCACTTGTCACTATACATTGTTATTACCATATTATTGACTATATTCTCTATGCTTTATTTTTCATCTCCATGATTATTGTGTAACTACCAATTTGTCCTTAATCCCTTCATATTTTCACCCTGCCCACACTCCCTCCCATCTATCAACCTGATAAATCTAGTACCCATCTGATGCCATACCTAGTTATTACAATATTATTGACTATATTCCTTATGCTATATTCTACATCCCCATGACTACTTTGTAACTACTAATTTGTGTTTCTTAATCCCTTCCCCATTTCACCCACTCCCTCAACTGCCCTCCTATCTGGCAACCATCAAAATGTTCTCTGTATCTGTGAGTCTGTTTCTGTTTTGTTTATTTATCTTGTTTTTTAAAGTCCACATATAAGCAAAATTACATTGCATCTGTCTTTCTCTGTCTGACATTCCACTCAACACAACGCCCTCCCGATCCATTTATGCTGCCATAGGTGGCAAGAGTCCATTTCCTTCCCTGGCTGAGCAATATTCCACTGTATATATGCACCACCTCCTCTTTATCCATTCTTCCATTGAGGGACACCCAGGCTGCCTCCACATCTTGGCCATTGTAAACAATGCTGCAATGAACATATGGATGCACAAGTCCCCTCAAAGTAGCAGCTTGGGTTTCTTTGGATAAATATCCTGAAGTGGGATTACTGAGTCCTTCTTTGTCTCTTGTTATAGCCTTTGTTTTAGAGTCTATTTTGTCTGGTCTAAGTATTGCTAATCCAGCTTTTTTGTTTGTTTGTTTACATTGTCATGAAATAACTTTTCCCATCCTTTTACTTTCAGTCTGTGTGTGTCTTTCAATCTTAAGTGAGTCTCTTGTAGGCAGTGTATGTAAGGGTCTTGTTTTCTTATCCATTTAGCCATCCTATGTTTTTGATTGGAGCATTTAATCCACTTACATTGAAAGCAATTGTTGATAGATATGTAGAAATTGCCATTTTATTATTCATATTTTTTATCTTTTTTCCCTGCCCTGTCTTAAAGAAGTCCCTCTAACATTCCTTGTAACACTGGTTTGGTGGTGATGAACTCCTTTAGCTTTTTCTTGTCTGAGAAGCTCTTTATCTGTCCTTCAATTTTAAATGATAACCTTGTTGGGTACAGCACCCTTTGTTGTAGGTCCTAGCTTTTCACTACGTTGAATATTTTGTGCCAATCCCTTCTGGCCTGCAAGGTTTCTGCTGAGAAGTCAGCTGACAGTCTTATGGAAGCTTCCTTGTAAGTTACTAGTTGCCTTTCTCTTGCTGCTTTTAGGATTCGCTCTTTGTCTTTCACTTTTGGCATTTTAATTATAATGTGTCTTGGTTTGGGCCTGTTTGGGTTCATCTTGTTTGGGACTCTCTGCACTTCCTGGGCTTGTATGTCTATTTCCTTCATCAGGTTAGGAAAATTCAGTCATTATTTCATCAAGTAGAGTCTCAACCCCTTGCTTTTTCTTTTCTTCTGGTACCCCTATGATGCAAATGTTGTTATGCTTGATATTGTCCCAGAGGTCTCATAAACTATCCTCATTTTTTTTTTGGATTCTTTTTTCTTTTTGCTGTTCCAATTGTGGGTTTTTTGCTACCTTGTCTTCCAAGTCACTGATTTGATCCTCTGCTTCATCTAGTCTGCTGGTGATTCCTTCTAGTGCATTCTTCATTTCAGTCACTGTATTCTTCACTTCTGACTGGTTCTGTTTTATGATTTCTATGTCCTTTTTTATGCTTGCTGTCTCTCTGTTGAAGTTCTCACTAAGTTCCCTGAGCATCCTTATAACCATTGTTTTGAACTCTGTATCTGGTAGGTTGCTTGACTCCATTTTGTTTAGTTCTTTTTCTGGAATTTTCCCATATCCTTTCATTTGGGACATATTTTTTTTGTCTTCTTATTTTGTCTGCCTCTCTATTTGTTCTATGTATTAGGTAGGGCTGCTAGGTCTCCTAGTCTTGGCTGGGTGGCCTTAAGTAGTAGGGGTCCTGTGGGGCTCAGTGACATAATCTTCCTGGTCACTTGCTCCATGTGCTCCAGGAGTGTCTCTTGTGTGGCTTGTGTGTGCCCTCCTGTTATAGTTGAGCATTGAGTGCTGTTGGTATGTCAGTGGGTGGGCTTGACCTTCAGGCTGGCTGGCTGTGGGTTCAGCCATGTCCAAAACTTATGAGCTACTGTGCAAGGGGCTTACTCCATGAATCAGGATTCATCCCAGTGGGCTCTGGTGCCTTTGGGACCATCCTTGGGTGTGCCACTTGTGGGGCTAATTGGGCAGTGCACTGTTGTGGTCTGAAGCCAACCTCCAAGTATGTTGGTTCTGGGGCTTCTTGAGAGGGGCTGTGGTGCAGGCCCAGGTCATCCACTGCCTGTGACTGGCCAAAGAGTACCTGATAGGAGCTACAAAGTGATCTACAGGTGGTTGCTACCTGTGCTGGACCTGGAGGCATGTGGACGAGACCATGCTATGAACTGAGGACAGCTGCCACCAGTACCAGGTCTGGGGTAGCTCCTCAAAAAGCCAGGACACTGCTGCCACCTGCCAGTTCCTGTAAGGTTCAGCTGCTGATAAAGCCTCCTGAGGTTCACAAGTTGGGTGAGGCAGGATCTCAGTGAGGCAGCAGGGTGGTGCAGCAAAGCTCACCAGGCCAATCGGATTCCTATTTGGCCTGTGGGTGTAGACTCATCACAGGAAAAATTGTCCTTGCCTGCTGGCTGCACAGGAGAAGGACCCCATACAGGGAAAATGGAGGCTGTCCCTCCAGTCCTCCCCCCTGAAGTTACACAGCTGAGTCTCTCCCCACGTTTCCGATCCTCTGACCCCAGAGTCACTGTCCCTCTGCCAGAGCCCAGGGTGAGTATCTTCTCAGGCCCTTTATGTGCACGTCTGGGGTTTCCACAGCCTTCCCTCCCGTGGGACTGTTGCAATCCCCACTGTTCTCACAGCCAGAAGTTGTGGGGACTCCTCTTCCTGGCACCAGTACTCTGGGCTGGGGAGCCTGGTGTGGGGGGCTGGGGTCCCTCGCTCTTTCATGGGGAACCTCTGTGGCTGAGATACCTCTCCCAATTTTCAACCACCACACACAGGTGTGGGACCAGCCCATTTCAGTCTCTGCCTCTCCTACCAGTTTTGATGTGGCTTCTTTATATTCTTGGTTATAAAACTTCTGTTCAGTTAGACTTTAGATGGTTCTTTGGATTAACTGTTCTATAATTTATTTGTAATTTTGATATGTTCATGGCATGAGGCAAGCACGGTGTGTATCTAGTCCTCCATCTTGGGTCTCCTAACAGTGACTCTGATAACTTTCTTTTTTAATATAAATATTTAATGCTATAAATTTCCTTCTAAGCAGTGTTTCAACTGCATTGCACATATGATATGGTACATTTTTACTTTGTTCAGTTAAAATATTTTCTAGTTTCTCTGAGACTTCCTCTTTAACTAATATTTATAAGTGTATTTTCAGTTTTCAAGTATTGGAGATTTTTGTATTTTCTTTTTGTTATTGATTTCTAGTTTAATTTCATATGCTGAGGAACATACTCTGTATGATTTCGATGCTTTTAAATTTACTGAGGTTTGTTTGATGACACTTAATAGCTCTATCATGGTGAATGTTCTATGCACACTTGAAAAGAATGTCTATTCTGCTATTGTTTGGTGGTTGTTCTACAAATGTCAGTCAGATCCAGTGCGTTGTTGCTGTTGTTCAGATCTATATTCTTGCCGATGTTCTGCCCACTTGCTCTGTCTGTTATTGAATGAAGAGTGTTGAAGTTTCCAACTATAATTATGGTTTTGTGTATTTCTCTATTCAGTTCTGGCACAATGTGTGATATCTACTCCCTGAAGAGTAACTGCCTCTCTTTACACGGATGTGACAACTTCTGTCTCTCCCAAAGAGATACTTTCATGTGAATCATCTAGATGGCCATCTGGACTCAGATTTTTACCTTCAGGGTCTTCTGTTCATCACCTGCTCAACATTTAGCAGCATCCTGGAAAGGGCCTCTCTGCATATTTTCTCTTTCTTCCTCTGCTTTCCCCATTTGATCTCTGAAAAAAATCCAGTTCTTTGAGATTCTTATGGGTATAATTGTGCAAAGCAACAAAACAAACATTTGTTAAGCAACTTACATGGAGGTTGGTGGTGTGAGCTCTGTGGTACATAGAGGACAGGAGGAAGCTCCATCCTTTCACTGTCTGTGTCTCTATTTCTTGCTCAGTGATCCACTTTTTCTCAACACGATGGAATTTTTTCTTTCTTCAGTGGACACACTATTCTCTACCCTCAGGGAATGTGACCGCCCCCTATGCTCTGAGCAGGTCTAAAACGCTAGAGCACAATAGCCCAATATCCTTACAAAGGACTCATTTATAAAAGATGCCTTTTGTCTGGACGTATGCCTCATCCATGTGCCAGTCTCTGTAGGGCTGGGGTCCTATGGCTAGTTCAGCTTAGGTCACATGCCCAGTCTCATGGTTAAGAGACAGATTTGCCATTTGAAGAAAGAACCAAGAAATGA
>NW_017731487.1:1211659-1221879 GCF_001890085.2 Hipposideros armiger | reverse complement strand
GTCCTTATTGTCACAAAACTGATGGCCAGATGTTAGATTATAGTAAATTTCCAAGGTAAATATTACCTTATATGCTCCATGCTTTGGTGAGGACCAACCTTTTTTTTTTTTTTTTCCTACTTAAAATCTGTCTAGGTATCATTAGCCTCATTCTTCAGATGGGGAAATAGAGATCTAGGGAAACTAAGTGAAGCCTTAAAAATCACATCACTGTACCAAAGCAGGTTTAGAATCCAGGTCTGTCCAACTTCAAATCTCAAGCTGTTTTTCCTGCACCAGATTCTTTCATCTCCTTGTTTGGACCCAATATTTCTCTTTCTACAGCCAAATACTGCACGGCATGTTATGTAGTGGGAGTGCTGCCTCCATATGAATTTGTGATGGACCAAACTCCCAGTCTTTACAAATAAATACTCCTGTGGAGGAAAGATAGCCACCATGTTTGTGACCACATCTGTCTGACCATGAGGCCAGACCATATCACCAAACATAGAAGGTCATGTGCAGGGTCTCTTAACTAACGGCATTTTCAGATAAGTATGTAAAATGCAATGCCTGGAGCACAGAAGTTCCCCCGTCACTGGTAGTTATTTTCCCTATCAGGACAGAGAGGGGTAGGAAGATAAGGGAACATAAACACTCCCACAGGGGTAAGCACCACAGGGGCCAGTTGTTGCGTAAAAGATGGTTGGAAAGTCCTTCCTAACCATCCATCTCCCACAGACTGCCCCCTGATTGGGGAGGGCCAGCCCAGACAGATAGGAAAGCAGCCATCTGTGGAAACCATCTGTAAGTGCTGACAGGACTTTGGCAGGAAGGCAGGCTGGGATCTGTTCCTACTGATCTGTGAATCCAGCTTTCAGAAACGGTTCCACAGAGGAGGCCTGGGGATGGCTGAGAACACTTCATGGGTCAATTTCAGGAACAACTGAAAGAGGATATTGTGGAAGGACAGGAGGCGATGTCAGCTGGAACCACTTAAGAGGACACTCTTCAGGTCTCCTTTCAAATGTCACCTCTGCAGGAAAGCCTTACCTGGCAGGCGCCCCACCCCTGAATTATATTGATCTATTTCATAGATCAACTGTTGAATCCTATTTATTTATTTACTACTCTCCAACTGCGATGTAAGCTTCATGAGGGTAGAGAGTTCATTTGACCTTTGTGACTGTTCTGCAAATGTCTAGAACAGGGTCTGGCAAGTGGCAGGTGCTTCCTAAATATTTGTTGATTGATTGATTCAATGAATAAATAACTGAACTAAGGCATGGGCAGAGAAGATGGCGAGAAACAGTGAGAAACAATGGTGAGTGGAAGGAACCCAATGTTTGTAAATATGACCTGATCCCCATGTTGATCCTAAATGAACAGGATATGTGACCTTAACCATTCTGAGTTTTGAGTTCCTGGTCTGTGAAACTCTGTTTGATAGAAGTATTATAAAGATTAAATGATAGGACAATCCAGGTCCATGACTATCTGCAAAGTGACTGGCATAAAGGCTGACCTCGAGGAGAACTAATAAATATTACTGTCATGGTTCTCCTTCCAAACGCGTAAGCACAACCACATAGCTACCTTGTGACAAGTGAGGTTCAAGTTAACATACACTTTTTGTACCAAATACTAAGCACTGGAATATGGAGATAAATAAGGCTCATATTCTCCCTCAGAAACTCATGGTGCCTTTTACTTAGAAACATAAACACCCAGTTTTTTTCAGAGCCAGGGGTATGGGGTGACATTTCCCTCCTTTCTTAATAATGGATGCCCCTCTTTTATATCTCACACAATGATTTAATTGAATTTTCTCTTCAAACCTAGCCTAAGAGGTGTGCCGTTATTTTAATTTTGAGGATGACAAAATTGAGACACAGAGAAGCGAAGTAACTTGTTTAAGATCACATTGTCAATGGGCAGTGGACCAAGGTCTCGATACCACTTCTGTCCTATGTCACGGTCTATAGTCTCCCCGCTGTGTTTCCCACCTGCCCGTTTCTAATAGCCCCATTGGTGACAGCAGAGAAAGTTTCTGTTCTTTGTTTGCCTATTTGCATAGGCAATGTCTATTCTCCTTATTCTAGTTGAAGCTTTCTTTTCGGAGTCCCCTAAAGGGCTTGATATATGCCTGCTTTTCTTTGAGCTGTTGGCTGCGACTGCTTGGTTTATTTCATTTATTATAAAGAATGCACAGATTCTATGTATTATGATCTAGGACAACTTAGTGAATCATCCGGTGATTCAAAATATCAGACTGGTGGGTTTTTGAACTGCAGCCATCATTGGGTGCAATCATAGGAGTTTAGACATTTGGAAGTTTTCTCTGAGAGCCATTTTGTTTCATGGGGACAACTCACAAATTGAACTGAAAAACAACAACAGAACTGTACTGAGAACAAACTGCACCTACATGTAATGACAAGTCACAGATCAAAAGCTGAGGGAGAGAAGCCGGACTCAGAACACTTTATACTGTATGATGCCATTTATGTAGAGTTCAAAACAGGCAAGGCTAATGTATGGTGAGGGAAGTGAAGGTGTTGGTTACCTTGAGGGATGGCATAGCATTGAGAGGGGGCATGAGGAAGACGTCTGGGTGCTTGGAGTACTCTGTTTTTTGATTTGGGTGCTGGTTACATGATACGTTCACTTTAGAATATTCATTGGGCTGTATACTTATAATTTATGCACTTTTCATATGTATGGTATAATTTAATAACATGGTTAATTAAACAATTTTGAACACTACTGTGAGCTAAACACTGTGATAGTTGTGTTATATAAGCTGTCTTATATAAGAAGATGAGTTTCAGAGAGAGTAGGTGCCTTTCCAAAGTCCCATAACTTGTACATGGGAGATCTTGGTTTCAAAAACAAAATGATGTCCCTCTAAAACCCATCAGGGCCTCACACTTCCTCTCTTGAAGGTGGCTCTAGTTCTGAGACTCTAGTATTCTTGTCCCACCTTCAGAGGGTGAGTGTGTGTGTGTGTGTGTGTGTGTGTGTGTGTGTGTGTGTGTGTGTGTGAGTCAGCAAAGGGAAACCAGGATCCGTGTCAATAGTTACAGCCATCTTTGGACCACCATAGTCCATTCAAACTCCGCCTCCCATTCCGTCTCCTTTCACTCAGGGACCCAGGGCTTGAGTGTTTCCTCCATCAGCAACCACAGCTCTTTGTAGGCTAAAAAAGTGAGCCCGCAATGCACCCAAGGTTAGGTTAGGGGGCTACCTCTGTGCTGTCCTGTCACCTTGAACTATTTGGATCAAAAGAGAATCTTCTCTACTTTCATTGTCTGCTGTGCAGACTGTGGGCAGCTCCAGGGTAGGACCAGTGTTCCCCATCTTCAGGGTCCAGCACAGACCTGGGACAGCTAAGTCTCCAATGAGTGCATCGGTAAGCAAAGGAAGACACCTTTTGTGGTACTCATACTGCTACTACTATTACTAATAATAGCGACAGCAACAATCTTCATTGCAGAGCTGCTGAATGCCAGGTACTTTTTAAGAGCTTCAAGGATTTCTTTTATCTAATCTTCACTCTAACCTGATGATGTAGGTACTATTTGGATCTTCATTTTAGAGCTGGGAACGCTCAGTCACAGATGGGTTAGGTAACCAACTTACATGCATTCACACAGCTAAGAAGTGACACGCCAGAACCTATAATAAATGCTGGCGCTTTTTCTCCAGAACCCATGAGCATCAGCACCGTGCACCCTATCGTGTCATTCCCACTGACTCACGTCCTATGTCCTAGGACTGGGCTCAGGGACCTCAGCAGAGTGTTAAGCAGAGTTCATGTTGACCCCTCTGATATTCCAGCATTCCTGCCTGGGTATTGGGTAGATTGGATTCAGTTCTGAGAGCCTCTCAATGCTCTGATTATATTGTTGGTTTATGCTGGTTTGATTTCAAATCATGAGGCAAGAAGGAAGCCGTCTCAAGCTCCTGCCAGCCGGTTCTGCCCCGTTAGCCTCTTCCCACAAGAGCTGAACCTCGTTTAGTAGGACGCCTGAAGCCTGGAAGAACCTCCAGCTCAATCAGCCAAGTCTCATTTCTTCCTTCAAAGGCTCACCTCAAGTAAATGCCTGATTCCGGCATCAGACCCTGGTCCAACTCCTGCAAACCACAGAAGTCCAGGGCAGTTGGAGCTGCTGAACGCTGAGTCGAGATCAAGTGGTTTAATAGCAAAGGAAAACATCTTCAAAGTTTTGCTAGAGAGAAAGTAAAACAGTGATCGTATTGAATTCCAGCTTGCTAATTCATTTCTACTTGGTCAGCTCTTGTAGGATGTGATGTCTGAGTGCCCCAGCCCACACATTTGTAGTCAAAGAGGTCAGTGTTTTTACATGGATCAGGCAGACACCTGAAGACTTGGACCCACTAAATATCGAGAAAGGAATTTTTTCCACACCAGGTCTTGGAGTAGTTGATTTTGCACAGATTCTCTTGTTAATCCTCACGGCTGCTCTATATAGTCCAATATTTTTTACCACATTTTATAGATCTGGGAATGGAGTTTATAGGAGAAGGAAGAAAAATACCATTTTATTGATCCTAGAAAGTGGAAGGACTGGACCTCAAACCCATGTCCTGATTCCAAGTGCTTTGCAATCATGCAGTCAGGTTCAGCTATGTCCTCCATTCCCAGCTGCAGACAGTCCCACCGTGGCTGGTGTCTTCTATGTTGGGCTGACGTGTGGTGTCGAGACCGGAGGGCAGTTCAGTCTGGAGACGCTGCTCGTGCTGACCAGCACCGTGCTCTCCCGGCTACCTGTGTAAATGGCAAGACCACATTCTCCAAGCTCTTTTGTCACACTGCCTGAGTTTGGGCCAACACAGTGTGAGTGGAAGGGACACACGTGTGCATATGCACTCCTGGCTTCCTGGGAAACAGACTCAGAAATAGAGTCGGGCAGGCTGGACGTTTATTTGGGAGTGCTCTTGAGACCCAGACAATTCAAGAGAAGGGGCAGAAGCAGCAGTGGCAGAGGGAGAAGCGAGGCTGTGATGTCTGAGTCCTGCAGGCTCAGCTGACCCTCAGCTGACCCCGGGCACAACTCTGAAGCTGGCACGGCTCCATAGAGTTGTCCTAGTTTGGGGCAAGGGAACTGGACTTTGTACCCGTGTTGCCTAGGAAGGGAGTAAGACCTTGATTGACAACTCTCTTCAGCCCAGGGAACCCCCTTCCCCCCAGGAGCTGCCAGCTGAAGATGATCTGCCAGCAGTTCTCCCAGCAGCAGGGGGCCTGTGCTCTTCACCCTTGGTGGGATATCCAGGTGGCATATTACAGCACCCACCATCTGCACTATTTACAGTCCCGACTCATAAAAACCTTGCACATATAATCCTCACCGCATTGACCCTCTGAGTGGAGAGAGTGCCAAGGGCCCAGGGGAAGCTGAGGCCACAGGATGAAAGAAGCCTGGGTCCCTGAATGACTGTCTGGAGCAAAGCGCTCCAGACTGAACTGGGCAACAAGTCAACCTTTGCTGTGTTAAGCCACAGAGATTTGAAATTTGTGACTTATAGCAGTTCGCTTACTTCATAAAATCAGGAAGACAAAGTTGTTGAGGGAACACTGAGAAGAATTGGGGCCTGCAGAGTAGGAGTGCATCGCAGAGATGGGGGGATGTGTAACCACAGCCTTGAGCGGAATGTGGGTTCCTGTCCCTGACCCTCCCTTGTGCATGCACATCCCCTGTTAAGGAACACCCCCGGCTCTGCCTTGTGGAGCAGTGGGTGCAGCAGCTCTGGACTTGGACTGCCCGGCTTGGAAACCCAGCCCCGTCTCTTGCGAACTGTATGGTCTTGGGCTAGTGTTGACA
Organism: Hipposideros armiger; assembly: GCF_001890085.2. Lineage (NCBI taxonomy): Eukaryota > Metazoa > Chordata > Mammalia > Chiroptera > Hipposideridae > Hipposideros > Hipposideros armiger. The sequence goes on along the minus strand of NW_017731487.1, from coordinate 1,216,051 downwards.
TCACCTGTGACTCTGGTTGAGGTGAGAGGGCTCCCTGAGCCAGGCCAGGTGTCCTGTGGGTACCATCCTGCCTGGCGCTGGCTTACTCAGGCAGGAACCAAGCCATAGAATCTTAGTTGTTGGGGAGGGGGTGAGAGACATCCCTAGGTGGGTTATAGAGACACCTCCTGCCCTCCCCTCCACGAGCCACGCTCAACTAAGTTGGTTAATGAAGGTTTCCCCTTCTCAGCTTTCTGAGTCCCAGGTTCCGAAGGGGAGCAGGAGGAAGACAGCCAAGCAGGTTCTTTCGCTTCTTGTCATCCATGTGCCTGGAGCACTCTGCTTAGTGGGGGCTGGTGGGGCCCCCAAGGCAGGAGCGTGCAGACCGCGGAGGGTTCTAAATGCTGTGCCCGCGGGTTCGATCCTTATTAGGCAGGCGAAGGGGAGACAGTCAATGGCAATAAGAAATGTCCCACCTCGTCAGCGATGTCCCAGAGCCAGCAAGGTGGTGGTGGGGTAGCACATGGCCTGAAACAGAGCACGTTTATAGAGGGCAGTGCCCAAGGTGGAGACGATGCCGGCAGAAAGCAGAAAGCAGCAAAGTGGCTGAGGTGGTGATCAGCATGGGGGACGCTGCAGGTGAGGGATGGGTGGGAATTAGCAGCTGATTTCAAGAGCTGGGAGGAGGTGCAGAGAGGATGCAGTCAGCAGCTGAGGTTGAGTCCAGGGTAATTAGGGTGGAAAATTCCGAGCATCCTCTGTGCCTCCCTCAGGACAGAGGCTGTGCTTTCCTCAGCTCTGCATTGGGGGTGCCTTGTGGAGCATGTGTGGGCCGAATTGAGTGAATTGCAGGAGCATCAGACAGTTTTGCCGCGTTATCGTGTGCGTCTCTTGGTTTTCGCGGCCTCCTCTCCAGCAGATGAGTTCTTTTTCTCTGCCTGAGCTTCAGTACGTGAGCACACCTATCTGAAGCGCCTAGAATTCTGGCAAGGACTCAAAATGCCGTGAGCTCCTTGGCTTCTGTGCAAGTGCAGTGGCCTGGGCAGACGCCCCTTTTACAGCGAGGCTGGGATGTGGCAAGCAGAGGGCTCTGTCCAGGGTACCAGCTGGAGGCCCAGGCCAGGTCCAGGGTCGCCAGATTCAGCGAACACAGGACACCCAGTCAAATTTGAATTTCAGGTGAAAAATGAATACATTTTTAGTCTGATACATGCCAAATATTGCATGGGACATATTTATTTGTTGTTTATCTGAGATTCAAATTTAACTGAATACCCTCTATCTTCCTGGCAGGCCTGCTCTGGTCCCTGCTGGCCTGGTTTGCATGGACAGAGGGGCCTTGCTAATGGGGTGCCTCCTCCCAGTGCCTTGAAACAGTTCTGCTGACTCTGAAAAAGGGAGCAGCAGACCCCACCCTGGACAAACCTTGGCTCTTCCAGCAGCAATTCCCCCACACTTGCTTTCATTAAAAAAACTCAGCACAAGGCAATGGCAGCTGGGAGGGCAGCCCCCCGTCATCCGTCATGCTGCCACAGCAAAGCGTGCTAACAGGCCATTGCGGTTCCAGCACATTAATGATCATTACGGTCCCGATGAAGATTTGTGGTGCTGCTGGAAGAGGCTTCCAGCCCATTGTTGTCTCCAGCAGATGGGAAGGGGTGCCCCTTGGGGATAGCTGATGGGGTGGGAGGTTCTGGGGACTGGAAGAGCTGGGGAAGATGAGTGAAAAAGGAGGAGAGAAGAAAGTGTCAGCTGGAGAGAGAGCTGAGGCTGAGTGTAGAACTGAGAGGCGGGAAGGAGGATGTGTGCGTACGTGTGTGTTTGTGTGTGTGTATGGAGGGGTCTGAGACCATCCGGCCAATCGCATAGAGAGTACGGCAAGAGGCCATGAAGACAGCACAAAGTCAGCAGTTCAGGGGCTAACGAACTCCTTGGGCTGCTGTAACACATAACCACAAACTTGGTGGGTTAAGCCAGCGGGAGTGTGTTCGCTCACAGCTCTGGAGGCTACAAGGCTGGAGTCAGTTTCACGGAGCCGAAGCTGAAGGCGAGACGTAGACAGGTCTATGGTCCATGTGGAGGTTCCAGGGAGAGTCTGTTCCTACGTCTTCCGGCTTCTGGTGGCCCCAGGCTCTCCTTGGCTTATGGTCCCATCCCTCTGATCCATTGTCACATGACCTCCTCCTCTTCTGTCTCAAAACTCCCTCTGCATCTCTCTTATAAGGAGGAATAGGATCGCATTTAGGACTCACCATGATAATCCAGGATAAGATGCTCCTTTCAAGATCTTAAACTTAACCATGTCTTTTGCCATATAAAGTATTATGCACCGGGCCAGGAATTAGGATACAGACAGACCATTTTGGGGAGTCACCATTCACCCCACTGTCTGGTGTGAGGAGGGACTGAGCACCACGCCTGGGTTGAGAAGGTTCCTTCAAGGAGTCAACTAGAACTCCTGCCGAGCTTTCATTCTCTTTCCCTCACTGTAGCGCCTTGAAGCCAAGACAGAGTAGTTCACAGGCTCTGTGGAGGGAGGGGTGCACATCTAAGGGCAGAGCACTGGGCTGGGAGTCCCAGCTCTGGCTTTGACCCTCTAGGTGACTTTGTGCTGGTCATGCCTCCTTTTTGGGACGGTCTCACCTGCTCTAAATGCAGTTGCTGGATTGCATAGCCTCTAAAGTCCCCTCTAACTCTGAGACCAGTTGGTGAAACCCAATCTCATTTTCTATTGGGGAATCTGATGTCCCTGGAAATAGTGGTTCATATCTCTGAGCTTCATCGGGGCAAAGAACTCAACCTTAGGTTGGGTCCACGGAAGACATTTATTTGTTTTTTTTTTAGCTGAGCCATCTTGCCACCTGTTGGCAGCTCAGCGGCAGCTCAGCTCGGGCTGGACTCAAACCGCTGTTGCTCAGAGCTCACACTCTTGAGCGAGCTCTTAACCAACTGAGCCACTTGGCCGGCCCTAGGGAAGACTTTTGATCTGAGCTCATGTACTGTCCAAAGCAGCTCTTTATAATTCAGAACCAAGGTTGTAATTCAACTCGTGATTGACCAATAGCTAAGAACATTGTGTTTAAGCCAGGCTCTGACTTAGTAGCACAGCACAAACTCAGATCAGTGGAGAAGCAGCTGGAGCACAATTTAATTAGACACGTTTGGCTCTGTACAACCTTGGACAAGTCACCGAACCCTTCCAAATGTCAATGTCCTCATTTTAAAAATGAGGATATTTTGAGGGTTGTCTGTTTGTGAGAATAGGAAATAAATAGATGCAAAGTGCCCAGTAGAACATTTGGTGTGTATGCGGGGCCCAGCAAACGGTCACGCTGGCACTGAGGGTCCCCTCTCTGGCATGGCCTATTACTCTCCCCCTGTTCTCTGTTCTAGCCCCCTGGCCTCCTGGCTATTCCTGGGGTACGCTCGTCCTGCTCCCATCTCAGGACCATGCACTTGTGTCCCCTCAGCCTGGTGCATCCTTCAGGTGCTCACAGTCAAATGATCTTCTTCGATGAAATCTCAGCCCCCCCTTCCTTCTTTGTTTCTCTTCCTGGAACCTAATACAATGGGACTCACTCTATGTTTTTACATAGTTATCTTGTCACTTGCCCATGTCCCCTGATAAAATGTAAGTTTCATGAGGTCAGGGCTTCTCGCTTAACTCTTATCACTACTGCATTCCCAGTTAAAACAGTGCCTGGCACACAGTAAGTGCTCCCAGACATTTGTTGAGTGAATGGATGAGCGAGAGAGCAAAGGGCAGTGTCCTTGAAGCCACTCTGCAGAGGACAGAACATTGGGAGTGGCGAGTAGAAGCAGTGAAGAGGCCGCCTCAGTTGGCAGAGCTGCTGGCAGAGGACTGGAACAGGGTAGCAGCAACGGGGTGGGGGTGGGGGTGGTTGGCATCCGAAGGTAGAGATGAGAGCATATGCTGAAGCCCCAGACACAGGGTATTACAGAAAGGCAGGTATGACAGAGGAGGGCTCCAGAGGTGGGTGAGGGGTGGTTCTGTTTACTGAGCTGAAGGTCACTGGGGGGGAACAGCTTTGCAATGCCCACGTCCAGCTGCCTTTCTGACTGGGGAGACAGGGAAATGTGCTGGCATCAGAGGAGCCAGGCTCAGCTCCACCCTTCAAGACAAGTTTGCTGTTTGCCCTCAAGTGATGCATGAAATCTCCCCGGGGTTGGGGATGCCTCGACTGTAAATCGAGGGCGAGGGTAGGTAAGCACCCACCTGAGGTCCGTGGGCAGGCAGTGTGGGACAATGCGAAAGCCTAGGCTTCGGGGTAGACAAATTTGGGCTCGACTTTGACCCTTATCATTTACTCATTAAATTTCATGGGAGTCAATTTCCTCATCTGTAAAATGAGATGGTAATTCTGACCTCACAAAGATGTAAAAATGTCAAGT